>NW_022060262.1:2214905-2554099 GCF_007364275.1 Archocentrus centrarchus | reverse complement strand
ATCCTACATCTGTGAGTGATGTGTATTCTGTGTGTGTGTGTGTGTTTGTGTATGGGGAGGGGGAGGGGGGGGGGGCATATGACCAGGAAGAATCCTGGAAGAAGAGAGCCAGCTGTCCGCTGGCTCAATAGGCACCCCGACCTCCCCCACCCCAGCACAGGGCAGGGGGAGGTGAGCCCGGGGCCAAGGTGACAGCATCCCGGAGGCCTGCAGCACCCGAGGTTGGCGCCCTCGCCCCCACCGCAGAGGGCGGCCCGCTCCTCCTAGATGCCCATTCACTCAACAATAGACACAAACAGGCGACAGGACATACTGGCCTGGGCATGGAAATGCAGTGCCCAGTCCCCCCCAACCACCCCACCGCGGCCCCATCCCCCATCCCACCCCCCTGCAATGCAGGCACCCCAGGGCCCCAAAAGCGTAGACCGGACATCCCGACGTCAGGCCAACCCACCCCACCCGGCAGCGCGGCCGGGACAGCAGAGGCCCCCCCCCGCGCCCGGGGGGGCCCACCGGGAGCCGGCGCGGCCCCAGTGCCGGGGCCCCAGACCCCAGCCCCCAAGCCATACAGGGAAGACCAGCCAACCGACCGAGGGCCGGCACCACCCCCCCAAGCACCCCGCCCACACCCCAGGACCGAAGGCAGCACCATCCAAGCCCCCACCACCATCAACCAGGACAGGCACACAGACATCACCAGAAGGGCGCCCCAGGACCCCAGCCTCAGGAGGCTACCAGCTACCCAGGCCCCCGGAGTCCCCCCCCCACCCCCCCACAAAGCACATCAGGAGCAGAGCCCGCAGCCCACCACCCCCACTAAGTAATGGAGCTGATCAGTGGGAACCAAAGAGAGTCAAATTCCTCCAATTTGTTTTTAGAAGAAGCAGACATTCTCTCTAAACTAACATGATCTACTAATAAATTTCTGTACTGAGTAATACATAGTTTATTTTTGTCTTCCAGTTCATGAGGATCATCTTCTTAGCGATGCACAAGGCAGTAAGAACTATGTGTGATATATTTAACTCCATAATTAATTCACTGACATCACCTAAGATGCATAGTCTGGGGGAAGTTGGGATACGACAGCTAAACCATGTGGATAGATCTTCACAAATCCTCTGCCAAAATTCTCTGAACTGGTACCCAAGACCACAGAGCGTGTAGATGATTATCCTCTGAATTGCTTGTACAGTGGGTGCATATGGTTGAGTGTGTAAGGCCCATTTGGAACATCCTTTGTCCAGTGTAGTATGTTCTATGGAGAATCTTATATTGTACAAGTTGTATTTGGGGTCTTTTAGTCATTTTGAAGATATTTAAACATATTTCTGTCCATAAATTTTGATCCAGGTTGACAGAAAGATCACGCTCCCATTTGTAATTGGGAGGGAACTGAATCATCAGTTTTTATTAATAATTTATATAATTTTGATAACAATTTTGGGGTACAGAGGTTAAGAAATTCTGTTACCCAGTAGGCATTTCTAGATTCAATTGATTAAGGTTAAATCTTCCCTGTAGGACGGACTTAACTTGTTGATATTCCAGAAATCTACCGTTGCCAATTCTATATTTTGATATAAGTTCTTGGAACGTGATAAAATTTCCATCTTGGATAATATGTTCTAAGTATTTATACCCTTATCCACGCCATAACGGAAAATTCAGCATTTTCTTTTTCTGACAAATATCTGGATTGTTCCAAATGGGTGTTAGTTTACAGGGGATGAGTGAAGACTTAGTTATTTTTAAAATTCCCACCAGGCTGTCAGAGAGGTATTTATACTAAGGACTTTATAGCAGTTATGATGTTTAATACTGGAACTAATGAAAGGTAAATCTGAGATTTTTATTTTTCCACAAAACGCCTGTTCTAGATCCAGCCATGGGTTGTCTAATGAATTGGATTTGATCCACTTTGAAATATACTGCAATCTACTGCTTAAGAAATAGTAATAAAAGTTTGGTAATTCTAGACCTCCACTGTGTTTTGGCTTTTGTAAAGTTTTAAGCTTATTCTTGACGGTTTGTTTTTCCATAAAAATTTTGAGATGTTTGAATCTAGTGACTTAAACCAGGAAGAGTAGGTTATTAGGGATCAATGAAAATAGATAATTAATTTTGGTAAAACCATCATTTTAATGGCAGCAACTCTCCCCATGGTGATATAGGTAAACTGTTCCAACGTGTGAGATCATCCTCTATTGTTTTAATAAGGGGATATGATTTAATCGTACCAAGTCTGAAGCCTGCGGAAAAATTATGCCTAAATATCTAATATTCCGACTTTAGTGGGTCCTAGAGGTTCTCTGGAAATTACAATTCAGAGGCAAAAACTGTTGATTTACTCCAATTGATAGAGTAATCAGATATAGATGAGAACTTATCTATCAGTGTGATAGTCTTCCAAAAGAGAGCCTTGTGAATTCCCAAGGAAAAGTAATACATCATCAGCATAAAGGCTAAGTTTATGGTCCATATTTTCAGTTTGAATCCTTTAATATTTACATTTTGACGGATTGCTGCTGCTAGCGGCTCAATGAAAATTACAAAAAGAGAGGGAGAGAGTGGGCAGCCCTGCCTAGTGCCCCTCTGCAGACTGAAACTTTGTGAAATGAGATCATTGTCCTAACCACGTGCATTCGGAGAGCTGTGTAGTGTTCTGATCCAGTTTATAAAGGATGAACCGAATCCAAATTTTGCAGAACTGCTAGTAAGAATTTCCAATTTACCCGATCAAATGCCTTCTCTGCATCTAAAGACACGATTGTCGTCTCTAATTGTTAATAGAACAATAGTCTATTATATTTATCAGTCGACGTGTATTATTGGCTGAGTGCCGACCCTTGATAAGCCTGTTTGATCTGGATGTACAATAAAGGGTAATACTTCTAATCTTTTGGCAAGGCTTTGCAAATTATTTTAAGATCTACATTAATGAGAGAGATTGGCCTGTAGCTGGATGGGAATGTGGGGTCTTTGCCTGGTTTAAGAAGCAGGCTAATGTTAGCAGAGTTTAAGGTTGGAGATAAGATGTGGTCATTCTGAATCTGAGTTACCATTCTGAAAAAAATGGGAGCTAGCTCAGACCAAAATTCTTTATAAAACTCGGCTGGAAAACCATCTGGGCCTGGGGCTTTATTATTTGGGAGATGCTGTAGGGCTTCACTAAGTTCTTCTACAGCCATTTAAATACAACCAATAATTTTTTAGGGGGAAATACTGGAAATCATTTTTTTGGAACAACACGGCATATCTCTAAAACTCTTCAAAAGTGCCCGATGACACCGGGAAAATAGTCACTTTTTGGACAAAAAAAAAAAAGTCACTAGGGGGGTCTGAAAAGTCCAAGCGACAAAGCAACTAGTTGGCAACACTATCTGCTGTAGTTGCCAAAAACTGCAACTTCTACCACGTGACAGGAGTGTTATTTATGACTCAAAATGAGTTGACATCATTCATGAGAGATAATATTCGAGATATGCTTGACAGACCATACATCAGCAAGTAATTTACAACTATATAAATACCAGCAATCATTTTTTTGGGAAAATACTGGAAATCATTTTTTGGCACAAGACCGGCTATTCAGATGATACAGTACTAATTGTCATGATAATTGTCATGATTTTCCTTATAAATCATTGGTTGTTCAGATCAGCAGTTTCAGTTAAATCTATCATATAGCAGATGAACACAGTGATATTTGAGAAGTGAAATAAAGTTTATAGGAGTTACAGAAAGTGTGCAATAATTATTTAAACAAAATTAGGCAGGTGCATAAGTTTGGGCACCCCAACAGAAAAATGTCATCAATATTTAGTAGATCCTCCTTTTGCAGAAATAACAGCCTCTAAAATGCTTCCTGTAGCTTCCAATGAGAGTCTGGATTCTGGCTGAAGGTATTTTGGACCGTTCTTCTCTCCAAAACATCTCCAGTTCAGTCAGGTTTGATGTTTTCATGGACAGCCCGCTTTAAATCCCACCACAGATTTTCAATAATATTCAGGTCTGGGACTGAGACGGCCGTTCCAGAACGTTGTACTTGTTCCTCTGCATGAACGCCTCAGTAGATTCTGAGCAGTGTTTGGGGTCGTTGTCTTGTTGAAGTATCCAGCCCTGGCACAACTTCAACTTTGTCTCTGATTCTTGAACATTGTTCTCAAGAATCTGCTGATATTGACTGAAATCCATGCGACCCTCAGCTTTAACAAGATTCCCAGTACCTGCACTGGCCCCACAGCCCCACAGCATGATGGAACCACCACCAAATGTTACTGTGGGTACCAAGTGTTTGTCTTGGAGTGCTGTGTTCTTTTCCCACCATGCATACCGCCCCTTGTTATGTCCAAATAACTCAGTTTAGTTTCAGGAGTCCACAGCACCTTATTCCAAAATGAAGCTGGCTTGTCCAAATGTGCTTTAGCGACTCTGTTTGTGGTGTGTGTGCAGAAAAGGCTTCTTCTGCATTACTCTCCCATACAGCCTCTCCTTGTGCAAAGTGCGCTGAATAGTTGAACGATGCACAGTGACACCATCTGCAGCAAGATGATGTTGGAGGTCTTTGGAGCTGCTCTGTGGGTTGACTATGACTGTTCTCACCATCCTTCTCCTCTGCCTATCTGAGGTTTTTCTTGGCCTGCCACTTCGGGCCTTAACTAGAACTGTGCCTGTGCTCCTCCATTTCCTCACTATGTTCCTCACAGTGGAAACTGACAGCTGAATCTCTGAGAGAGCTTTTGGATCCTTCCCCTAAACCATGTATATTTTGCGTACATGCAGTGCAATACAATGTTTTAATGGATAGGCAAGAGTATATTTAATACCAAGATATCCAGAATTTATCAACACCGGGATGTGTTTTTAATACTTCCTATTACATTAAAATACCACCAAACCAGGAGAAATTAAATGTCATAAAAAATATCAACATTTTCTTTGTACACTTTTGGGGAGGGGGTCTGAAAAAGAGTACTCTTTGTAAACTTTGGAAAATGTTGATAATTGTGAATGACCCCTTAATGTGCTGGAAAATCCTGAAAACCGACCTTGGAAGTACTTAAAAGGTGCTTGAATTTGATCCTGGTGTACGAACCCTGAGGGAACTCTACCTCCTACACTAACACAAGGCCTGATTACGCTGATCCCAAAACCTCAAAGAGAGCATCTACTCATTGATAATTGGTGACCCATTTCATTATTGAACACGGACTATAAGGTTTTTGCTACAGTACTTATTAAGAATGTTCTGCATCCGATTATTGATGAGACGCAGTCGGGATTCATGAGGAAGAGACATACTTCTAATAATATTCAGCTTGTTTTAGACCTGATCGATTACTCGTTCCTGTGTCCTGATGACAGTTTGATCTTCTTCTTAGACTTCTAGAAGGTGTTTGACACTGTTGAACATAACTTTAGATTTGAGCGATTCGGTTTGGTGAATTTATTTGCAAAGCAGTCAGAACCATGTACTCCAACAGTAACAGCTCCATCAGAACATGGAAGCTCCCCAAGATTTGAATTACAGAGGGGCATCTGACAAGGCTGCCCTCTGTCTCCTTATTCATTTATTTTATGTACACAACTACTTTCCACTGACTTAAAAAACAGCCCATTAAAAGGTAAAAGATATTACCCAAGTCCCTGTTACTATCCAAATAACTGATCTGTTCTCTGCAGCTTCTGGACTCTGTTTAAATCTGAAGGAATTTGAGCTGTTTCCTCTCAGAGGCTGTGACGCTGCACATGCTCACAACATACCAATTAAAACTAAAACCATGTATCTTGGGATTAACATAGTGAAAAACCAGACAGACAGATGCTTTGAAAACTTGAATTTGATTATTGATAAGACAATGAAAAAGCTCAATCAATGGCTTCAGAGAGATTTAAGGCTGAAAGGCTGAATTCTGCTGACAAAGGCAGAAGGCCTGTCTCGTCTAACATATGCAGCTGCTCGTGTCCACAAACAGCTCTGTGACACCATCAATAAACTACTGTTCAACTTTATCTGGAAGAACAAGACTCATTATGTTAAGAAATCTGTGATTATGAACACTTATGATTCTGGTGGGTTAAATCTTATTGATTTTACTACCCTCATCAATACCTTTAAAATAAATTGGATAAAGCAGTTTTTACACAATCCCACATCCATCTGTAACTTTATACATAAGCACGTCTTTTCTGCCATTGGAGGCCTTCAATATGTTCTATTATGTGATTATAAAATAGAAAAACTTCTGCTCATCCTGTCAAACTTCCATAATGCTGTTGGTCATTAATCTATAAGCATCATTTCTCTCCACATAGATGCTTCATTTGGAATAACCAGTATATTAGATACAAAAACAAATCGTTGTTCTTTAAGGTGTGGTTTGATAATAACATAATCTTAGTAACCCAGTTGTTAAATGAAAAAGGAAACCTTTTAAATGATACTGATTTCCTTCATTAGTGACATTCCTGTTACCCCAAAAGGATTTGCTGTTGTAATGGATGCTGTACCCTCTGGTATTTTAACGCTGTTCAGAGGAGCTGAAAAACCTGCTCGTGTATCTTCTCTTGATCCCACTTTAACTTCACTGAGCCATATTTATTCTTCCATCATATCCAAAAATAACAACCGTAATATTAGGTCACCATTTCAAAAAGATATCACCAATACTCCCACAGTGACTCAGTACTGGTCTGGTATGGTCAGTGAGCTGAATCAGGGTAATGTGTGGAATCTTCCTTACAGATATTTGCTGACAAACACAGTGAGGGAAGTGTCTTATAAGCTGATTCATAGATATTATCCTGCCAGTCATTACTTGTTGAAATTTAATTAAGATATTTGTGTGAAACTGAACCTGAAACTGTAAAACACTTGTTCTGTCAGTGTCACTCTACTGCCACCTTCTGGTCAGATGTAATCGTTTCATTTAGATGGAGACTGACTCAGAATTTTCTTTAGGATGGAGAGATGTGCTGTTTGGCTTCCACAATATCAAAAATAAAAAACAAAAAGAGTTATACATCATAAATCTGATAATAATTACAGGGAAATATCATGTCCATAAAGCGAAATTTAGTCCCTCAAAGCCCTCTTTGTTAGCATTTCAAAAGGAAACTGAACGATACTGTAGTGAGTCTAGTTCAGTAGCTGTGTTCTTTGTGAGTGTTGGGTTTTCCTATGGTGGTGGGAACGTGAAGGCAACATGGGAAGTAGGGGTTGACGTTGCGTTAACGTTGTTGTTTTTTGTTGTTGTTTTTTGTTGTTGCTCATGTCTGGAGCTGGAACAGTTGGGCGCTAATAATAAAGGAGCTCCGTACCGACTGCCTGTATCCTCATCGCTACAATACATTAATAGTATTTCAGATTCAACTAATAAGAAAGCTATTAAAACCTATAATTTGTGCTCCTTATTTGATATATTTATATGTAAACCCTCTGGATAAAGTTTGTTTTTTCTGTTCAACTGTATATTAATAACTCTGTATGTTGAATATATTTCAATAAAGAAGAAGAAAAAAAAGTTCCTGTAAACCTCCGTACACACTGGAAGTGATTCACAGTGACGCAAAGTGGGTGCAACTCGTGATAAATGAAAGTGCCTCTTATTTGGGTTGTGTTGAGGGGGTTAGGGTTCTGTCAAACCTAATATTGTTACTATTAAATGAGTCATTATATTATATATTAGTCATTATCATGCAGTGATTGGGCTGATCACTGATGGTGATACAGAAGTGGGAGGAGTGGTGTCAGAAAAATCAATGTGTGGATAAATGCAGAGGATGCAGCAGCACACTCCAGTATACACAGGTGAGACAGTACTAGTATCATATTACAGTTTGAAACAGCTCCATTTGAAACAGCAGTTTGAAACACTTCCCAGTTTGTGCTGTCAAAGCAGTCCTTACTCCCTATTCAGGTTCTTCTTTCCAGCCTTTAATAGTTTGACCAGAGCTTGGCTGACAGGTTGTCCACAGGTGTGGGAAGGTCTCGCTGTCCAAAGTGTGGCTGTGCACAGACTTGAAAGCATCCTTCATGTTGTGATACACTTGGTCAAGACTGCTGTGAACTGACTCAAGAGCCTACAAGGATGAGTTAAAGTATAACTAACAATAAACAAATGATAAATATATAAAATTCTTTAAAATCAATAAGGAATAAACCATTTCAGTTGAGTTAAACTCCAGGGAAGAGCAATAAAAAGCACAAAGAGGTGATCATAAAAACTCCATGTCTGTCAGGGGGTCAGGCTAGTGTGGGTTCAGGTCATTCAGTGAGGTGTTGTTGGAACTGGAAGGAAAAATGAAAATATGACACAACATGTGTGGGAACCAGTGTGTGGTGGTATAACCAGTGTGTGGTGGTATAACCAGTGTGTGGTGGTATAACCAGTGTGTGGTGGTATAACAAGTGTGTGGTGGTATAACCAGTGTGTGGTGGTATAACCAGTGTGTGGTGGTATAACAAGTGTGTGGTGGTATAACCAGTGCGTGGTGATATAACCAGTGCGTGGTGGTATAACCAGTGCGTGGTGGTATAACCAGTGTGTGGTGATATAACCAGTGTGTGGTGGTATAACCAGTGTGTGGTGGTATAACAAGTGTGTGGTGGTATAACCAGTGTGTGGTGGTATAACCAGTGTGTGGGGGTATAACCAGTGCGTGGTGATATAACCAGTGCGTGGTGGTATAACCAGTGTGTGGTGGTATAACCAGTGTGTGGTGGTATAACCAGTGTGTGGTGATATAACCAGTGTGTGGTGGTATAACCAGTGTGTGGTGGTATAACAAGTGTGTGGTGGTATAACCAGTGTGTGGTGGTATAACCAGTGTGTGGTGGTATAACCAGTGCGTGGTGATATAACCAGTGTGTGGTGGTATAACCAGTGTGTGGTGGTATAACCAGTGTGTGGTGGTATAACCAGTGCACATGATTGGCAGCAGAAGTGAACAGTTGTACTTTGACCTTTAACCTCTCTGCTTTGTGTTGTTTCCTCTTTCAGAGAAGAAAACCATCACAGCTGAGTCTGGACAGAACGTCACTCTGACATGTCGAGCTCCAAACAACAACAACAACACCAATAACATTACACTGGTACAGTGGGGCAGAGCTGATCTGAAGTCAGAATATGTCTTTGCGTACCGTGTTGCTTACTCTGTTCCAGAGCAGCATTCATCTTTTAAGAACCGGGTGGATCTGCAGGACAAACAGATGAAGGATGGAAACGTGTCTGTGATTCTGAAGAATGTGACGATTAATGACACTGGAACATACGAATGTCGCGTCCAGAGAGAGAAGGGTGCTATGGAGCTCATGAACACCACCTACCTGAGTGTTGTTCCTCCTCCAGGTGAGTGAGCAGAGTTCAGTGTGTCTGTGATCAGAGCTGAAGCTGCTTCCTGGTTGTTGATGTTTGTTTCTAAAGATGTTGTTGATGAGACTTTGTAGAAAGCAGCTGGTCTGAGTGATGTGATCAGAGTGCAGTAGATAATGTCTGACAGCAGTTTGAAGAGGAAATGGATTCTGTTCTGTTCTTCACTCATCACCTACCTGACAGCTGACACCTCACACCTGTTTCTACCTGCAGGTCAACCAGGAGGAATCACAGAGGATGGAAGATCTGTTGGACTGATTGTTGGTCTGTCAGTTTCTGCTCTGGTTGCTGTTGTTGCTTTATTGATCTACAGTAAACATCTCCAGCAGCAGAGGCAGGGTTCTTCTCTTTAACTGCAGCCTGTTTGAAACGTCTCAGAGCTTTTTACAAAGTCCAAAGTGTAGGCACCAAGTGGTGCTGAAATCTATTTCTCAGAGATCCTGATAAAGTCTGAAGTCAGACTATGTGGCTCACATAAATGGGTGCTGGCTGATGTGTTTGAGGACCACACTGAAGGATATGAACTGACATGAGCGTAGTACCTCAGGTAGTTCAGTGCAGTCTCACAGGACTTGATGAAACTGCCCCAACCTCAAACTCTGTCCCTGAACACAACATTAACATTTTAGCAGTTCTTGTGTAATGAGGCAGACCCCAGCCTTTCCTCCCTGTTTCCCTTCATTAAGAACGGCTTCTTGACAGCCACGCTGCCACTCACACAGTTCTGATGACACTTTGGTGAACAGTTGATGGATCAGCTGAATGTCCTGATGCATCTCTCAGGTCCTGGGTCAGGTCTTTGCTGCACCCCTTTCAGAAACTGTTCATCTGCTGTAGATAGTTCTTTAGGCCTGCCACTTCCTCTTTTGTTCTCTGCTGGTCCAGTTTCCTCTTTTGTTTAAAGGACACACTGCACACCATCCTGTGATATGCCAGGTTCATGGGAATCACCGTATTGGTGCTAAAATAATATTTCACGCCTGCCAAACTTTTATCTTTGGCATTTTTTATAGATTCAGTTAAAGAAATGGGAACAAATGATGTGTTTTTGTGACAGGCTGCTGGTAACAAAGTGCCTAAAGATCCAGTTTAAAATTAGTTCTTTGTTTCAGTTATAAGTAGAAACAACAACGGTGCATCCTTTGAGTCAGGTGACTTTTTTAATACTTGAATGGCTCACAGCTCAGTGTTACATGGCTGATCAAACAAAAACACAAAGTGACGTCTTTTGTTTGAAATGTTTTATCTGCTGTTCACTGTGAGCTGAACCACTGTGATCCTGTTGTATGTGCCAAAGAACCCACGGCACACTTCCTGGAGACCGTTATTCACAACACGGATGCTGATCCATCGTTTCCTTCCACTTATCTAGAAGAATGAGTGTAGGAGTGCCATAAGAGAGACACGGTTACATACTGGACAGGGAAAGTGTCTCCGGTCTGATGGCTCACTCTGCTTCTATGATCACTTTCAGCCTCAGGGTGATTGTTGGTCCTCAGTGTGTATTTTTAATCAGGAGAACTCTTGTTTGTGTTTGGTTTCAAACACTTTTAACACCTTTTAACACGTTTAATAAGAAGAACTGCTGGTATGACTGGAGGAGCTCCTCTATAGTGCTCATCTCTGTACAAACCTGCATATAAAAGTCAATGTAAAGGAGTTCCTCCTCCTCCTCCTCCTCCTCCTCCTCCTCCTCCTCCTCCTCCGCTGGTTCCAAATGTTCATCCAGTGTTTGTAGTGAAGTCTGCAGGTGTCCTGTGAGTTCAGTGCTCAGATTAATGTAACTGATGGGACATTCCACGTGCATTACTTTATATTTTTTAGAAATAATTATCTGTTCATTGCAGCTAGAAAACAAAAAGCTATAAAAATAATAAGCTGTAATAATTCCCATGCAGTGTAGCACTGCTGACTCACAGCTCCAATGACAACTAGAAGCCTTTCTGTGTGGAGTTTGCATGTTCCCCCCGTGTCTGCGTGGATTTCCTCCCACTTATCCAATGACTCTGATTTGGAGAAGTGGAAGAGGATGGATGGATGTTTCTGTGCACTAGAAGCAGCAGGTTAGCAAACATGTTTATTTAGGAAAAACTCTGAAATGCATCTTTACTGATTTATCTGAAGTTGAACCACAGTTAGTTTATTTACTGTGGAAATGAGGAATGAAGCTGTTTACGGCACACTTCACCCAGCAGCTTGTTTGGTCTCTCTGGGATCTTGCAGGAAAAGTGAAAATATGAACAACCCACCTTCCTTTGCTCCAGGGAACTGCAGGTTTGGTGTTCATGTGCTGTGTTTCTGTGTTTTGTGTCTCCTGTACCTGATCATCAGGCTGACTTTTAATCATCAAATAAATATATAACAGAGTCTCACAGTATTTTTTTAATTGTGTGACTGGGAAGATGAAATCTGTTTCAGACTGGTAATCAGGGCGTCTGCCTGTAACCTTTGACCTTTTACTGAGGTCTGAAGCTGAAACTCTCACACCACTTTCTGCTCTTCACAGGAAACCATGTACTTCCTTTTTAGTGAGTGCTGGAAAAATGATTTCTGTGATAGTAGGATAACCACTATTGTATAATAATTATGCTTATATTACTGTACATGTATCTGTGTTGTTCATTTCAGTTGACTGTGTAAAAAAATGCCTACGTAGGGGATTTTTCTGTAACCTTATGACCTTTGTGCAGCATGTGTTTCTTTGTAATAACAAGCGTAGGGCACAAGTGTAACACAGAGGTGTGAAGATTCTTGTGTCTGGTGACCTTCCTGAGTTTTATATCTATATGATAGTACGGAGAAGGCAGCTAGACGTGAGGTTATACTAAGGTCATGTGTTTAATTATAGAGGAAGGTACAAAATCTGCTTTCCATTTAGCTCAGAGAGCTCTAAAGACCGCTGGAACACTGGAAGACGTCAGTGTCTTTGTTACTTCATTTATGCGCTCTCTTGCTTCCTGTTCATGTGCTCAAGTGTGCGGATAAAAGACGACTCGCAGCAGAGAACAAACTGAACTTGTACTGATGTACTTGCTCCGTTAATTGTCTTGTAAGAGAAATAAATATTATTTTCTGGAGATTGATCGTGTGGCCTCTGGTTTTTGATAAGTCTGAATTTATCCAACAGTGAGTCTGTACGAAAGACTACAGAGTGGAATAATCTGACTGAGTGCTCTTATAGTTATATAGTTATAGATCCTTATAGTTATAATTCTCTGCTCTATATCAGCTCCTAGTTACAGTTTTCTCTCATTAAAGGTCAAAGGCCAGACTAAAAATCTTCCCAATGGACTAAACTTCTTGTGATCATTTCTGCTGCTGTTATGCTGTCGCCTCACAGAGTTACTGTCACACTCACACAGCAGACACTCTACACCAGGGCTCTTCAGCTCCAGGCCTCGAGGGCCGGTGTCCTGCAGGTTTTAGATGTGTCTCTGCTTCAACACACCTGAGTCAAATACAGAAGTCTTTAGCAGGACTCTGGAGAACTTGACTGCATACTGAGGAGGTAATTCAGCCACTATATTCAGGTGTGTTGGATTAGGGACACATCTAAGACCTGCAGGACATGGGATCTCGAGGCCTGGAGTTGAAGAGCCCTGCTCTACACTTTAAAACGCGTTTTATTTACACATTCAAATGTCAAGACATAATACACACACACACACGCACATCATCATGACGACACACTCCAGATGCACCAATTTATGGTTCAGTGTCCCCGGACACTTCAGCGTGTGGACAGAAGGAACCAGTTTGACCCGCCTCTCCATTAGTGACAAAATAAATTGAGCATCAAAGCTGAACTGGTTTTCTGAGTTATATCCATTTTTATTGAGCTGTCTTTCATGTGTGTGTTGTTGTGCTTCGCCAGTTCATCACAAACAGCAAAAATAGTCGTGTGTTGGAATTTCCACTCATATATATGAATCAGAATCAGAATCAGAAGAATTTTATTGTTATTATTTGTCAAACTTACAACACAATTACGTTCCAGAACACCAAACAGAGGAGATAAGTGTCTGCAGCCTTGCTGCCATCAGAGGTGCTGCTGTTTAAAAAGATGGAAACAGTAGCGAACACAATGAGGTAAGTGAGGAGAAAAAAAGCTTCTCACACTTTGCCCTGTAACAGGACACAATATGAGGTTGGAAAAACCTCTGCATAGCGTAGTGTGAGCACATATCCTGCATGGGAGCACTATGGTGGGGAGAGGCGGGCATGGAAGGGAGCCAGCGGATGCGAGTGGGTTTGAGTGACTGTGGAGCTGGCCCAGCTCCCCCTCAGCTAACAGTTCCTGATAAGAGGTGGATGTTCATCAGTGGCTTGGTCTAGGGATACCAGTTCCCACAGGTCAGAAGATGGGATAGTGTGGGGGCGTAGAGGACCTGTTTACATAACATCCAGGAGAAAAAAGATTCCTGGCTAAAAAAAGCCTTGAATCTGACTTGCATTTAAAAATCTCCAACACTCTTCAACATTCAACTGGTTCACATGTCGAATCTCAGCCCATTAAGCTGACGGGACAGCATGGCAACAGAAATGCAGGTTAAAGTCCACCTGCAATCGGCTCTTGAAGAAGAAACAAAATGCTAACAGCTCCTTTAAACCCATTGTGTAGGTACAATCTTTGTCTGTTCAGCTGTTGGGAGGATCATTCTCACATTCATAGGCACCAGCCTGATAATGAACATATATAAAGAGCATTATGACCTTGACCACAGCTTACAGAAAGTTACAATTACAGTACATACTAATACTACACAGAGGTTAAATGAGTTTTCACTTACACTGCTCTACCGTCTGAGCTGCAGCCACTGCAAGAGAACTAGTCCAAAAAAACTGGTTATAACAGGAGAGAAAATGAGACATTTTTATGATAGTGGACTGAGCAGTGCCAATTTAGTCCTGGTGATCAAGTGTTCAAACCCTTGTCAGTTTTTGGGTCAAACTTTCAGGCCAGGTTCACCGTCTGAAGACAAGAAGATCTCACAGGATAATTCTTTAATTTCTACAGCAGAACAGAAGAAGAAAAGCTCTGTCATGTTCACTTGTGGAAGCTGTTTTGAGCTCAGGCAGGTTAGCCAAATGTGGACGAATTTCCTGTTTCTGTAATTTGTGGTGCCGTGCAGCCTCTTGGCATGGCCCGACCTGACGTCTTAGCCTGTAATTAACTGGCTGGATGAAGAGAGAATGTCAAGAAGAATGACCTGCTGTGTGTGTGTGTGTGTGTGTGTGTGTGTGTGTGTGTGTGTGTGTGTGTGTGTGTGTGTGTGTGTGTGTGTGTGTGTGTGTGTGTGTGTGCGTGTGTGTGTGTGTGTGTGTGCACGTGTGTGTGTGAGGAGAGATTGAGAGCGAGTGTTTCCTGCACAAGGTTTTGTATATTTATTTTATTTTCTACTTTATTCCAGTTAGTGTCTGTGTGGGTTATTAGTCATCCAGCTCCTGGCAGTCACTGGAGCTTGAAAGATGTTACCATTTATTTTCTTGATTCCTGAACGGAAAAAATGACCTTTAGTGGGTGGATGTTATACTCGATTCATTCCTGAGTCTAGTGAGTCACTCAAATTTGGAAAGAAAACAACATGAATTCATTTTGAATTTCCTCATTTAATTCAATTTTATTTATATAAAAATCACAACAAGCAATCACGCCTAGATAGATAGATAGATAGATAGATAGATAGATAGATAGATAGATAGATAGATAGATAGATAGATAGATAGATAGAGTCTACAATAAATAAACAGAGTGAGAACAAAGTGCTGCAATTAGCCCTTAAACATGTCCAATGATAATAAATAAATAAAATATAAACATCATGCATGTTTCCATCTGCAGCTTCTTTTTCCATGACTTGTTTCTCCAACACATGTTGATGTGTTTCATCTGCAGAGGAAACATTCAGAAACATTCAAAACGGGTCAGAAACATTCAGAAAGAGTCAGAAACATTCAGAAAGAGTCAGAAACATTCAGAAACATTGAGAGCTAAAGCAGCAGAAGAAGAGTGTGTGTGTTCTGCAGGTGACTCTATGAAGAGACCAGCTTCAGACCTTCATCAGAAGAAAACATCTGAGAGCAGTAAAAACATTTCAAATGTATCTACAGTTATTCTTCCAGTCTGGGTTATTTTCAACATGTTTTTCCTTAACACATTGCACACAAATCATCCCTGTGATACACACACACTCCTCATCTGATTCTAAATCATATAATTCCATCTCTAACAATCTTATACATTTAAATTATGATTGTCGACTTATTACCAGGTTTTAGGCCATCAGGTAATCAAGATCTCAACTCACTTGACAGTACAAATGTCAAATAAGACAGTGTTTAAAGGCTCCAAACACACACACAGGCCCTATCCCCACCTCAGTGACCCAAAAACATAAAGCACTCAGCATGTTGGTGTGTGTGTGTGTGTGTGTGTGCACGTGCCATAAAAGTGGCGCCTGGTGGTTAAGATAAAACTAACAACCCCAGGCGTTTATGTGAAAGTAATATAAGGTGTAAGAATAGTATGTGCACATGTAATAAAATGAATAATGCTAAAAACAATGTAAGTAATGAGTAATACAAGTAAGTACATCCTCATATAATAATAAATATAAACAGTGATTATAGAGTTAAGATCCACTCCAAGGCCACACTTAACCACAAGTGAATAAATCACTGCTAACAACAGGGAAAGTCCCTTTTTACATAGGAGAAGAATAATTGCTGCTAATGGTGGGAGAAAGGGTATAAACAGCATGTGACACTGATAAGAACACCTGAGGAGAGAGAGAAAAAGTACAAGCAGTGTAAGGGGTCAAAGGTACAACCAGTATAAAGAAAGGAGAGTTCAAAGAGGGGAGAGATAGTACAGAGAGTACAGGGGGCTGTTAGAGGCTGAACGATACAGGCAGTGAATGGAATATATGTATAGTGGCAAGTACCCATTACTACCTTAGGGGAAAAGTATGTACCGTATTTTTCGGACTATAAGTCGCTCCGGAGTATAGGTCGCACCAGCCAAAAAATGCATAATAAAGAAAAAAAAAACTAATATAGGTCGCACTGGACTATAAGTCGCACTTTTTTTTTGGGGGGGGGGGGGGGGGTTATTTGATAGAATCCGAGACCCAGAGCAGAAATTCCATCTTGAAGGGCAATTTAAAATAATAATGGATTAAAGAACAGGACGAACACGGTTACGCCTACGTTATGCTAACGTAACACATTCAGCTACATGACGCACAACGAACAGAGTACGTGTCTGGTATGTTAACGTAACATTAACAGTTATTCAGATAACCATAGCATGCTAACAAGTTAACCAAACAAGTTAACCAAACCATCAATCCATCGAATTCTTCATCCTCGGTGTCACTTCTAAACAACTCCGCACACTCCGTACGTAGACGAAGCGCCGCTTCCTCTTCTGTGTCGCTTTCGTCAGACTCGTCGTCAGCTGCAGTTCCAATTATTCCAGCCTTTCTGAATCCCAACAGGATGGTTTGGTTGTCACTGAAGCCCATGTTTTCTTGATCCATCCAATGACTTCCAGGAAAGTTGGGTGGCGCATTCTCCCAGTTGCCGTTAAGCTGTGCTCTCCATCCATCATCCATTGCGCCCACAGGTTATGCAAGACTGCCTTAAAGCTGCAGTTCACGGAGATGTCAAATGGCTGGAGTATTTTGGTTCATGTGTTATAAATTTCACATATAAGTCGCTCCGGAGTATAGGTCGCACCCCCAGCCAAACTATGAAAAAAAGTGCGACTTATACTCCGGAAAATACGGTATGCTGGATGAAAGTAGCAATAAATTTCCATCAGTGGACTGCAGCTGGAGTCAGAGCTTCAAGAACCACCACGCACAGATGTATGCAGACATGGTTTCAGCTGTCGCAGTCCTCGTGTTGAGCCGCTCTTGAACAAGAGACGGCGTCAGAAGCGTCTCGCCTGGGCTGAAGACAAAAAGGACTGGACTGCTGCTGAGTGCTCCAAAGTTATGTCCTCTGATCAAAGTCAATGTTGCATTTCCTTTGGAAATCAAGATCCCAGAGTCTGGAGGAAGAGAGGAGAGGCACAGAATCCACGTTACCTGAGGTCCAGTGTAAAGTTTCCACAGTCAGTGATGGTTTGGGGTACCATGTCATCTGCTGCTGTTGGTCCACTGTGTTTTCTGAGGTCCAAGGTCAACGCGGCCGTCTACCAGGAAGTATTAGAGCACTTCATGCTTCCTGCTGCTGACCAACTTTATGGAGATGCAGATTTCATTTTCCAACAGGACTTGGCACCTGCACACAGTGCCAAAGCTACCAGTACCTGCTTTAAGGACCATGGTATCCCTGTTCTTAATTGGCCAGTAAACTCGCCTGACCTTTAACCCCATAGAAAATCTATGGGCTGTTGTGAAGAGGAAGATGCGATACGCCAGACCCAACAATTCAGAAGAGCTGAAGGCCACTATCAGAGCAACCTGGGCTCTCATAACACCTGAGCAGTGCCACAGACTGATCGACTCCATGCCACTGCTGCAGTAATCCAGGCAAAAGGAGCCCCATCTAAGTACTGAGTGCAGTACATGCTCATCCTTTTCATGTTCATACTTTTCATGTTCATACTTTTCATGCTCATACTTTTCATGCTCATACTTTTCATGTTCATACTTTTAATGTTCATACTTTTCATGCTCGTACTTTTCATGCTCGTACTTTACATGCTCGTACTTTTAATGGTCGTACTTTTCATGCTCGTACTTTTCATGCTCGTACTTTTCATGCTCGTACTTTACATGCTCGTACTTTTAATGGTCGTACTTTTCATGCTCGTACTTTACATGCTCGTACTTTTCATGTTCGTACTTTTCATGCTCGTACTTTTAATGTTCGTACTTTTCATGTTCGTACTTTTCATGTTCATACTTTTCATGCTCATACTTTTCATGCTCATACTTTTCATGTTCATACTTTTCATGCTCATACTTTTCATGCTCATACTTTTCATGCTCATACTTTTCATGTTCATACTTTACATGTTCATACTTTTCATGCTCATACTTTACATGCTCGTACTTTACATGCTCGTACTTTTCATGTTCGTACTTTTCATGCTCGTACTTTTAATGTTCGTACTTTTCATGTTCTTACTTTTCATGTTCATACTTTTCATGCTCATACTTTTCATGCTCATACTTTCATGTTCATACTTTTCATGCTCATACTTTTCATGCTCATACTTTTCATGCTCATACTTTTCATGTTCATACTTTTCATGCTCATACTTTACATGCTCATACTTTTCATGCTCATACTTTTCATGCTCATACTTTTCATGCTCATACTTTTCATGTTCATACTTTTCATGCTCATACTTTTCAGTTGGCCAACATTTTTAAAAATCCTTTTTGGTATTTGTCTTAAGTAATATTTTAATTTATGAGATACTGAATTTGGAGTTTTCATTAGTTGTCAGTTATAATCATCAAAATTAAAAGAAAACATTTGAAATATATCAGTCTGTGTGGAATAAATGAATATATATTGAATGAATATATAATATAACTTTTCATGATATTCAAATTTTATGACCAGCACAATAGAAAAATAGAAAAACACCCAATAAATGCTATAAGCGCTGAAACAGCAGTGGTAAAAACCTCAATGACAACGAGAGAAAAAATAGGAATTATAAATCAGAATTATAAAAAGGTCTCAGATGAAAATCTTCATTAAGTCCATGAGGACAAAGTGTATTTAAAGTGTGGATCCAGCAGGCCTCTCTCTTCAGAAGAAGAGTATTCACATCACCACCACGATGATGCGGTTCAATGGCTTCAATGCCACAGTGATGGAGGGCAGAGACATTATGAGAGGCTTGAGTGAAATGAAGAACGGAGCTTTTTGCATCATGATTTAGGAAGTTGGAGCGATTTTCAAAAATTCTAGTTTTTAAAGGTCTCGTAGTTTTGCCCACATATGCTAAGCCACGTGGGCTTTTTGAGAAGATAAATAACATTGCTGGTCTGACAAGTGATAACACCTCTAATATTAAAAGGTTTGTCTGACCGAGGATGGTTAAATGTTTCAGTTTGGTGTGTAAAAGTGTTCACAGCAATAACTGCCTGATAGAATAGAGTTTAAGGGGTAGGAAGGCAAGCTCTCACTAAAAGTTTCTTAAATTAGGTGGTCTCTTAGAAACTATGCGCGGTGGTGTCTTAAAGCAAGTAAGGGTCGGATCTGAGCTAATTATATACCAATGCTTTTTATAATGTTTTGCAGATCTCTGGAGAAGGGAGAATATTGGACAACACAATTAATATTATTTTAATATTACCTTTTACTGTCCCCACACATATATCATATAAATGATATATGTGTGGAGGACGTACATGTGAGTGACCATAGCTGCATATATTTTACTCTGTTTTTATATTTGGATCCTTTGCCTTGTAAATTGAAAATTCAAAGGTGGATTATCAACCACGATACTGCTGAAAGTTTCTCTGCCCTGTTTGATGCAAACATGCCTCACAGTGATGTGGACTCACTTGTTCAATGCAATTCTATTTTACACATAGTGGCACCTCTAAAAAAAAAAAAAAAAGCATGGCTCAGTGTTCAAATTGTTGTCCTTGGATAAACGGAAATATTCGTAATTTTAGAAGATATTGTTAGAACGTTCATGGAAGCTTTCCATGCTTGAGGTTAAAGGAACAAAACCTACTTCCTGAAACACCCGGAGTCCCTGTGTGTTCATAAATTGGGAAAAATTTACTAGTCAGACACACACACACACACACACACACACACACACACACACACACACACACACACATAGGAAGTGTTACAGAGTAACTACCTAATACAATCAGTCCGTGCAGCGTCACACAAGTCTCACACGGCTCTCTATCTTAGTCCACTTTTAAACACAGGATTAGACAACCCTGTTACACAGTTATTGAAATATGCAAGACGTTGCCTTGTACAGCGCGGGGCGTGTACTGGAGCATGTGTAACCCTCGTGTAACCACCTTGACAACTCACAGGGTAAGTTACCCCGAGATCCCGCACCAATGCAGGTAAGTTGGGCCGATCAGAAGAGCTAGAATTCGTGAAGGAGCCTAGGTGTGAACAACTGTGGAAGCAGGCACAGGTTGTGGGAAACAACATTTAATAACAAAAGATTATGAAACCAAAATACATACAATATATGAACTGCACACGTTCTCTTTTTCTTTTGAAACCCACAACATGGAAAACAACACAAGGAAAATAAAACAAATTAAAGCTGCAAGCAGCGATAATAGGCCCTCGCCGGCCGCCGCCCAAGTGCTGGTGCCGATTTGAACTGTGCTTTTCCAGCCGTGCGTATATTTTTAGGCATTTTTTTTTTGCTGGCACATATGAAAAACTGCAATGATGTATTGGCTAACTCAAAGAAAAAGATGCCATATTCTGGGCATCGCCATGGCAACGCCTTACACATTACAGAATTTTCACCTGTAGGTCTTTTGTTCAGGGTGATGTGAAGAATGTGTGTACCAAATTTCATGCATTTCTATGCATTTCTGGAAAAGATATGGTCATTTTTCTATCGCAGAAATTTCACATTTTTTCCCATAGGCATAAAATGGGGAAGTTTTGTGATCGTCATGCCAACAGCGTCCAACATATGATATAGGTGTGATTGACTTTTTTGATCAGGCTGACATAAAGAATGTGTGTACCAAATTTCATGTATTTCGGGCAAACTAAGCAGAAACTTTAGTATGGGGGATTTTTCGCTTTTTCCCATAGGGATAAAATGGGGCATTTCGCGCTCCACCATGGCAACGTGTTATAAAATAGAGTATGGGTGTGATTGGCTTTTTTGATCAGGATGAGGTCACGAATGTTGACACAAGTTTTCATGCATTTCAGAGGAACTAAAATTCTGGACCTCCATACAAATATTCGTTTGCTTCTGTAGGGGGCGCTATTGCACTTAGGATCTTGATTCCCTAGTTGTGGGTTAAGGCTGGTTCAGTACATAAGTGATAAAATTTTGAGTCTGATCGGCCAAAGATTGTGCGAACGAATGCAGAAACAAATTTGCGGCGAGAGACAAAAACAAAGGCCAAATTCATGCAGTTGTCATGGAAACACCGTTAAATATTCTATAAAACCCCGAATAACTTTTGATGCCCCACTTCTCTAGGTGATCCTGAGCGATTTTGGTGTCAGTTGTTTAAAAGCTCTAGGACAAGTTGATTCAAATACGAGGTGTGCAAAAATGGTGACTCAGCAAAGGTCAAAGTTCAATCCACAATGGCCGACTTCCTGTTTGTTACACAGAGTTCTCATAATATAGTTTTTTGTTAGTTTTCACATGATCTCCATGTCACGGGAATTTCATGGTTCTAGGACAAACTTGACATTGGGAGGGCTCCCATAGGCGCAATGTATTTTGATTTTTGTAGGGGGCGCTGGTTCACCATTTTTTTGAGTTTTTTAATGGTGACATTAAAAAAAAAATTTTTCACCAGACTTGAATTTTGTGGAAAAATTGGTGAGTTTTCGTAAATGTTCAGGGGGTTAAATTTGCGATCGTTTACTCATACGGAATAATAATAAATAATAATGAAGAACGCCAACGATTCCAATTATGCCTTTTTCCAGTCACCTTCATATATACGTTTTCGGAAACGTCTCGACACGACCAACGTTGTCGTGAGGTCCATGGTCAATGACGAGCGCGTTGCGCTCGTCATTGACCCACTTTCGTCGCGCAAGCTAGCTGATGATGCTAACGATTTCAATTATGGCCTGTTCCATTCACCCCCATATATACGTTTTCGAGAAGCGTTCGACCTGACCTACCTTGTTTAAGGGGGCATAGAGCCTTTTTCGTTTTTCGCGTGAGCGAATACAATAGGCTCCTCGCCGATCACTTCGTGAGGCTCGGGCCTAAATAAAATTAACAGACCAAAGGGGAAAGTCTCTTTGTTCAGTTCTTTGTTACAATGTCTGTCAACGGTGTATGTAATGTTCCAGTCACAGTGACCAGTCGGGTCACTGTCTACCGTTTAGTTGATCCTTGGGCTGGGCTCGCCATCAAACTCGGGAGATACAATCCACTCTGCGCCGAAACACTCTGGGTCCAAGAGGGCACCAAACACACATACAAAAAACCTGACCTAAGACAAGGTCAGAAGAAAGTAGCTTAACACTCTGTAATTGTCCATTAACTCAACTACTATTCAAAAAGGTTTCCAAACATTTTTCTAGCTTCCTTTTTCCCAGTTAAACAACGATAAAATTCAAATTATTCCCTCACATCATTAACACATCACAAACTAAATTATTTAGCTTGTAGGTGAGAATATAGATCATTTAAATCCCCCTTTTTTTTAAAGTGCTAACAACCATTTCCATACAGACAGTGATTTCCCATCAATATGTGAATTGGACAAACACATTAGCTCTAGCTCCATTAAAAAGATAGAAAAGTGTATCAAGATACCAGCTAGTGCTAATAAGAAGGCACTTCACATAGCCATTAGCACCATAGCTGCATTAGCACCGAATGAACAGGCTAACGTGCAAACAAGCAAATAAATGTAATACATTTAGAAAAATAAATGCAACACACAACGATAAGTGCACAGCTCTTTAACACTACTTTACTCTCACTGAACCGTAACGGTGGCTAAAAGTTTTAACCTCTTTCGGTGAAAGTTTTGTGGCTAGTGTGCTAACCAAGCACGTGCGATCACTCACCAATGCCGCACGAGGCTACTGGGGTTTTCCAAACTCCAATCTGCTCACACCGGGAGTCTCTAAAGTTTGGCAAGCATGACATTACCATTCGGAACCTCCTCATTGGCAAAGCGATTATTTAGGATGTCTCTTTCTAACCAGTTTCCAAGTTTATTCGCTATTTTCCAAGTTTTTTCTTCAGGTTAACCGCAGAAGCAACAGTAGCATGGAGCTGTGTCTGTGTCTGACGCAATCCGAGCAGACTCCCTGCACCGCGCAGCGGGAGGGCGGGACAACCAACCTCATTGGCTGATGTGATACCAGATCATGCCAGCTATTGGTTGGTCAAGCCATCACTAAAACTACTATTAAAGGTGTATGGCACAATTTGTAAAGATTTTTAACACTTTTTACATATATTTATGAACTTTTTTAAGAACTTGGTTTTAAATATTAACTTATAACTTTTTAACCTCATTGTAGAATAAGCTATTAAATCAATATTCATTCATTCTCGCATGTGTTTTTAACACTGGGTTACACATGCTTATAGGCTCCTTCTTCCTTGCCCTTTGCTGTTGCCAGTTAACGCCCTCATTTGGCTCCTGTAGACATAAAACATCCCACCAACACACATTCTTTCCCAGTAACTCATCGGCGTGTGGTTTTCCTGCTTTTCTACTCTGCGGTCTCATTTCTGTCTTCTGTGCAGTGTTATTCCAACTTCTATATTTCTAGCTCTGCTTACTTCTAACTCTATGATGCTACTTATTAGCTGTTGTTAAGATTAATGCTGTGACAGGTTACTCAATACTATAGGTATATTTAATACTAAAGTTGTCACAGTTATAATTAATGCTGCAGTCTATTGCTACTCTATTTTTTCTCTGTGTCTGCTGTGCAGCTTACTGTATTCACACTCCTTCCTTCAGGGTTCACAGGTTACATCTTAAAGATTCTATTTTCTTACTAAATGCCAGAACAGAGAATTTTGCAAAGCTTATAGTTTCAAAAAAGAGAAATCCTAAAGTCTTGTTTGATCCAATTAAGAAGATTGTCTCTCCTGATATTCCTCATGCACCAGTCTATACAAAGTCTGAGTGCAATGAGTTTTTGAATTATTTTGTAAATGGTCCTCTTTTGCTTCTTTTACTTTGCAGGACATCAGTGCTTTGCTTGGTTGCATAAAACCGACTTCAAGCCTCCTCAATATCCTTCCTACTTCATTGTTTATTAGTGTGTTTGACTCTATTGGCCTCTGTTAATGGAGATGATAAATACACTCTTCAAACTGGCTCAGTTCCCAGCTTCTTTAAACAAGCTGTTATTGAGCCAAATTTATGACCACACAACGAGTGGGCAGGTGTATAAAATGTTTGTTGCCACCTGTGATTGTTAAGCCTGAAGAAGGACATCAGGGTGTTTGACATGTGCAGCACACAGTCCTCTACCAGAGGCCTGGGAGCTTCAGGGTTTTATGTGTATCAAACTGATCTGATCCCATTTTTTTTTTTTTTTTAAAGCCTGTCATGTCTGGCAGTGATCTGAATGCACAGGCTGAAGAAGAAAAGAAAAGGAGAGAGAAAGGGGAGAAGACAGAAAAAGAAGACAGAGCACCACTTCACTAACCAAAACAAGTCAAATGCTGCAACTTCAAAAAAAAAAAAAAGAAAAAAGACAACATACCAAAACAGAACAAGCAATACCTGGAAAAATAACTGTGGAAAAGGCACAACAAGATGAGCATGATTGTATAAGAACAACAATTTTGTTATGCTGTGATTGCGTCTGTGTCATGGAATGCACTTACCAATGAGGGCAGAAAGCCGCCGCTCTGCCCACGAGGAGCCAGAGGCAGGAAGAGAGGGACCCAGGAAATCCGAGGTATCCGCAGCCCATCAAGAGCCATGAAAATCCGTGGCCGCACATTCCAGCGACAGCCGCAAACCCACTCCAACAGAGGGGAGGGGGAAGTCCCAGATGGAGCCCCCCCAGTCGAGGAGCAAGGGCCCCAGGGAATTTGAGGCAATAGGAAACCGGCAACCCAGAGGCCAGCCCCCCATGCAGGCCAGCGGCAGTGGCCCAGGGCCCAGGTGCCCAAGAACCGCCCAACATACCGCAGAGCCCTCCCCCCCCACGCCGGAGAAGCCCAAGCCGTCCCGGCCCACAGCCCCCAGGAGAGCAGGTCGACACCCACGCCAGAACATCCAGCCCGGCCCAGGAACCCCAAGGCACCCACACCCCGGGAAGGCGGGGGACGCAGGAGCGACCACCGAGAAGCAGCCGGGAGGCAAGGCACAAGAAGGCCCAGATTCAGGTCCAGCCATGCACACACGTATGCACACACACCAACCCTCATATGCAAATGCGCACACACACCCACCCACATATGCTCATGCGCACACACACCCACCCACATATGTGCACACATATACACACACACACACACATCCCTACCCACACGCATTCACCCACCCAAATACACCCACGAGGACAGTGACAAATGCACAAAGATATACATTCATCCACATCTATCCACCCTCTGAAGCCAGGGCAAGTAGACACCCCACCCGGGCCAACAGCGACCCCAGGACGCTGCCAGCCTGGCACCTGAAGCACCACCTGACCCCCACCCTTGGCGAGGTGTAGGAAACCTGGGTGTGGGATGGCCCAACCTGATCCCATTTCTAACTTTCAGGGTTTGCCCTCAGACAGTCAGATATTCTTTAGATTCTTAAAGATTTGAATCGTGAGCTTGTTTCACCACAGCTGGGAGGCCATCTGTGCTCTGCTAAACCCACTTTCTCTGTTACACTGGAGAACACTGGGAGTGGGTGGAGGTGAAAACTACAACCCTCCTCCAGTTTGTTCTCTGCTTACAGTCACAGGCTCATTAGGAGCTGTGCAGGTTACAGTTAACTTTGCTTTCTTTGTTACATATTAGAGTTAAAGAAGGTCAACAATCAGGTTTATAATCAGCTTTGATTGGATATGATCACCCTGTGCTGCAGAGTTATGGGATCACTTACATGTCTGACCTGCTTTAGAGCTAAAGTCTGTTATTAGTAGATAATGGTTCAGCTCATCAGATATTTATAACACAGTGCTCACTCCTACAGAGCACTCAGAGGTGTTTATGCTGTAACCTTCACATGTTCATACAACATGTTTCCTTATTCTAACACTCACACTCTGCTGCTTTGTGTGCATTTTTCTAATGTTATAGTTTGATCTTCTCTGCAGTCGACCTGTCTGACTGTGGGAGATGATGTGAACACATTACCCCCTCTACTGTGCAGATGCTGTAACTGCACCCTGCTGCTTTCACTGTGCCAGCTGCAGGCTGAAAGCTGAGCCTCTCCTTTCACTCTCTGATTGGATTTAGGGTTGGAGCTAAATAAAAATGCACTGCAGCAAGAAGTGCTGATAATTCATACTCTTCTATTAAAAACAAATTAACATAGATGTGCATAACCTTCTGCCCTGGAGTGAGATGTCTGTTTACAGTTTAAATGTTCAGGACTAATTTCTCCTCAGATCATCCAAGACTCACAAGAGGAACTTTACACGTTTCCTCCTCCTGTTTATTAAAGGGAAACTGGAAGCAGTGTTTTCACCTCCTGTGTCCTGTACACTCTTTAAACAGTCAGCTGTGAGATCAGATATTAGACTGTATGAAGGGTCAAACAGTCCCCTTTAGAAACTTTTCACTTTGATGCGCCTCAGTCATAAAACTGAGTTCATACAGCAGCCGTTCAGTAACAGGTCAGATTGGTCTTTGTAGGCTGAACCTGCTCCATCCTGTCTGATCATGGCAGCAAAGCAGCTTTGTCTCAGTTAGTACTGTTATAGGAGAGCACCTGTGAACAGCAGGTGATACAAACAGGTACAAAGTATTAACTGAAGTCATTTAGTGAAGCTCAGATCTGTCAGTGTGACGTTTCCTCCACACTGGATACAAACAGCTGGCAGCAGCAGACCAGGCTGAACATTGTGCATGTTTATTTGCTTCACTGGAAACTTTCATGTGTTTTCTCTTCAGTGCTGTATCTGATCTGGATATTGAATATGAGCAGTGTGACTGGGGCCATGGTTAGTTTCTGAGTTTCTGTTCTGCACTAATAATTTATAAAAGCTGTCACCTGACCATCCCTCTGACATCCTGCTGGACCAGAGCCAAAGTGCAAACACCATCCTCCTGATTAATGTGCAGGAACTCATTTTTTCCAGCTTCTGAAGTTGGGAATGCCAGAAAAGTTTGGAATCACAACTTTACACTGGGTAAGGGTGGAAATCAGCCATGACAGCACATGTAAAAATGTGCTTATATCATGATGAATCCAGTTGTGTAACTCCACAAAGAGCAGTGAAGCTCTGAGCAGCAGAGTGTGTTTCATTTTCAGTCCCATGATCACCTGTGGCAGCAGGTAAGGGCTCCAGCTCTGGGAAGAGGTGCATACACTCTGTGCAGAGTACCAACACACACAACGGTGTGACTGAGCATCAAAATGAGAGGAGATTGACTCTAAATATGAGCTGTGTGAGTCTGTGCCTGTCAGTCAGCACCGTGTTTGTGGTTTGTTCTGCACTCTGTTACATTTCTGCTGCCACAGTCTGAACCAGGAAGCTCCGAGAGTCAAATTATATTCTATAGTTAAAGTTGTTGCAGCTGAAAATTGTTCTCTAACTCATGAAACTGTGTGTGTTACTTTTAGGCAGCGCGGGTCTGAACCGCAGTGATGTTGAACCATCTAGAAGATGGAGCCACTTTGATGCATAACAGTGAAAACTGTAATGATATGTTAGCTGAGGGTGCTTCATTCCTGCTGCAAGCTTCCTCTGTGCTGCCTCTCAGTGCCCTCAGAGTCTAACTCATCCATATTATAATTATCATAGTTGATCATATCTGAAACCAAAAGCAGCATTTAACCCTGGGCCTTCACATTCCTTTATACTTCCAGACTAAAAGCGAGCACCACATAATAAACAGCAGATAACATTCCTGTGTGTACGCAGTCGTACTCAAAGTGTTCAGAGTCCTTTGTGTCTGATTGTCTCACATTCTTGAGCTCTAATATCTCCAGTATCATGAGTCAGATCTCCCTCTGAGATCTGGTTCTAAAAGCAGAAACACTTCCTTCAACTTTCTACTCACACAGTTGTGTAATAGAGGTTTTCAACTACATCACTTTAAGAGAATGGATGGATGGATGGATGGATGGATGGATGGATGGATGGATGGATGGATGGATGGATGGATGGATGGATGGATGGATGGATGGATGGATGGATGGATGGATGGAATATGAAGTGCAGGAAACAGCACAGTAAGAACTCATGTGGTGAAGCATCCAAGAGGAGCTTCTGGTGGTCCACCTTCAGGTAGTTTCCAGATGGTTTACCTGCATCACCTTCACAGTATCAGCAGCCCAGAGTCAGAGCAGACTGATTCACATCTTTCCTTCACTTCGTGATGTTTTTCTTCACAGTCGAGGAAAATTCAGAGGAGGGAAGTTCCTGGACGGCTTGACCATGCAGACTGTTTCATTTCCTGCTCTGATTAGTATCATGTGACCACCTCTGAACATGCTGTGAGGCTGAAACTGTTTAGTCTGTTCCCGACATTCAAAGAATCAAGAAAGGAGAAACCAGCTTCTGCTGTTGGACCAACATCAGTCATGTGACTGCAAAAACTCAGAGACTAAAACCTGAGAGCAGAGGAGCCTCAGCAGGTGGAGGAGTGAGTTCCTCTCTGACTGAAACACACTCTGTGCCTCAGACAGGAGGACAGTTTGGATGGGTGTGTGCTGGTGGGGTGTAAAGAGAAACACTCAAACAGTCATCAGTGTTGACACACACACACACACACACACACACACACACACACACACACACACACACACACATAAACAAGTCTGTAGTTTATGGTACTAAGATTAAACATCAAACGCTGACGTTCGGTGTGGAAAATTGTTTTTATTGAACTGAAATAAAGATAAAATTGTATCTGCAGAGAACATTTCAAGCTTCAAATTTCAAGTTCCATTTCATTGGTTCATCAACTCCTGATAGATCACAAAATGATGAGAATTCATTAAACAGTTAAATAATGTATAAAATATGAGGTAAATTAAAGTGAACAGTTTCAGACCAGCTGTTGTTCAGTAGGAGGAAGATGGAGAGTTCATCTTTCAGTTTATACAGACGACAAAAACAGACATCACAACACAAATCACACCAAAAACTGACAGACCAGCTGCCAGACCATAATGTTCTCTACTGACTCCAACCTCCTTCCCTCCATCCTCTGTGTCTCCTCCTCCTGGACCTGCAGGTAGAAACAGGTGTGAGGTGTCAGCTGTCAGGTAGGTGATGAGTGAAGAACAGAACAGAATCCATTTCCTCTTCAAACTGCTGTCAGACATTATCTACTGCACTCTGATCACATCACTCAGACCAGCTGCTTTCTACAAAGTCTCATCAACAACATCTTTAGAAACAAACATCAACAACCAGGAAGCAGCTTCACCTCTGATCACAGACACACTGAACTCTGCTCACTCACCTGGAGGAGGAGCAACAGTCAGGTTGATGATGCTGATGGGGTCAGTCTTCAGAAGAGCTCTCTTCAAGCGGTTTCTTCTTGTCTGGATGCGACACTCGTATGTTCCAGTGTCATTAATCGTCACATTCTTCAGAATCACAGACACGTCTCCATCCTTCATCTGTCTGTCCTGCAGATCCACCCGGTTCTTAAAGGATGGATGCTGGTTGTCTGGAAGAGATCGCTCATCCCAGTACAAAAGGACATAATCTGGCTCCAGATCAGCTCTGCTCCACTCTGTGACTAAGATGTTGTTGTTTGGAGCTCGACATGTCAGAGTGACGTCCTGTCCAGACTCAGCTCTGATGTTTTTCTGCTCTGAAAGAAGAAACAACACAGAGGTTAAAGAGGTCAGAGTGCAATTATTCATTTCTGCAGCACTGATCCTCCGAATGAGCTGCAAATAGAGACCACTGATTCCTGCTGAGCAGAGGAAGTACAGCAAACACACTCAGGTGTAACAATCTTATTACATGTTTTATATTTTAGAACACTTCAATTAAATTCACATCATGTATCAATAATAGAGTTTTTTAAAATCACACACAGGATCTGAGACCTCCTTCAACAAATATCCTCAAAGTCCATTCCGTGTGTTTCCATGTTCACATGTCAGTGCTGTTTTATCTCTTCTTAAATGTTTTGTTTGCTGTTCAGTTTTGTGAAGCACTTTGTTTTAGAAAGAAAACATATAAATAAAGTTTATTGATATTATTAGTGCTGTTGTTATTTACAGATTCGCCTAACAAGTGGAAGATCCCCGGTAGGAGACAAATCCTCTCTGGAATTGGGTCAGAAAAGATTTCCAGCCCAGAAATCTGCTTCTGGCTGAGGTGATCATCTTCCATGTATTCCTAAAATGTATGCAGTTACCAACAGATAACATCATCACCGGTAAACGCCTGCACTGCTTACCTTGGTGGGTAGAAGCCAGAACTGGAAGAAACAGCAGAGTAACCACAGCCCTGCTTTTTCTGCATGAGCTGCTTCGATGGACCATCACAGTCCTTTGGTGCACACAGAGTATAAAGATGGGAATAATCAGCTGGAACCACCACGATCAAACAGTCACTCTGACTGAGCTCCAAGGTAATACAGAACAAACCAGGAGGCAGAGTTTTAAGTTCTCTGGAATAGATTTCGATCTCGGGGCCGAGATGAGAAAAAACCGTCTGACCATCAGGCTCCGCCTTTCTGTCCACAGCAGAGTACAAGTTTAGCCTCCCAGCCCGCGGGCCAGGAGTTGGACATCTGTGGAAGTTTTTACTTTCACACCGACCAGCTTTAAGCAGAAGTTGATGTTTGAGTCACGTTTGCTGGGAAAGTATCATAGTGATCTAACCAGGTAAAAATAACAGGTAAAAACTGAAAACAGGTTAAACACAGCACAGCTCACCTTTAATCTCCCTCCGTCGTCTTTAGAGTGGAGCTGTTTCACCCGTACCTTCAACCATTAAAAGTCCTTCAACATATTCCAAATATAAACTCTGAATATAAAGAAGTGCTGAAGCTGCACAGAGCTGAAACACTGACGATAAATCCCCAAACTGTTCGAACAATCCACTGACTGAGTTTTTCCACAGTGGGAGGAGCTAAAGTGAGTGTGACGTTGCACTCTGGTGGCTCTGGTACAATCAGTTTCGTCAGTTTCTCAAGAGAAGCAGAAATATCTGCTGTCCAGATGACATATTACACAGCAGAGCAAATTAACAGAACAAACACAGGTATGAATAACGACGTCATCATTACAGACTTAAAAATTGATGTTAAGTGAGTTTAACTTTTCTGTGTGCAACAGACAAAACATTAGCACCCTTTTAATTATCTAAGATGATCTGTGGTAGTCCATCTTTAATCACAGCAGACTCACATCAACAACCTCCACCTTCACAGCATTAACAGCCCAGAGTCAGAGCAGACTGATTCACATCTTTCCTTCACCTCATGATCCTTTTTGTCAAAACTGAGAAAAAGTCAGAGGGGGGAAGTTTCTGGACTGTTTGCACATGCAGACTGTCTCGTGTTCTCCTCTGTTTAATACAATGTAACTACCCCTGATCATGCTCTGAGGTTGAAACAGTTTAATGTGTTACCGTCATTCAGCAGAACAGAAACAAGAAAGAGGAACCAGCTTCTGATATTACAGAGACATCAGTCATGTGACCGCAACAACTCAGAGACTAAAAGCTGAGAGCAGAGGAGATCTGTCAAGTTCAAGTGTGGAGGGAAAGTTTCTGCTCTTTTATTTCCTCATTGCTTCAATGCCACAATAAACTGAGCAGCTGGGTTCCACCTACAGCCTGCAGCAGTCTGTGTGTCAGGAGGAACGTTTCCAACATTTCTTCTGTGATTTGAATCCTTTAAAACATTTTAATGACATCATGATTATTGCGTGTCTCAGATGAATGAACAGAAGCTCTGCTGCAGGTTTTCTCTCTTAAATCAGTTCCTACAGATGGAGCAGCTGGAGCTTTGCAGCTCGACAAGTTTTGCTGCATATCAGTAGTTTGCTAAACTGAGCAGAAAACAGCCACACAGTTAATTTCTTTAACTAAGCTAAATAATTAAGGCAGCTAACTTCTTTGGGAAGCTCCTGAGTGTGTTTATGAAGGAATCAGTGTCCAGTGATGATATAACTTCAATATGAATAGCCCTGATTTCCAGACAGGTGAAAATGACACCATAGCTCTTCCTCCTTCTGTCCTTACTTCAAATGGCCCAAAGTCATCTATTCCCACCTGAGTGGTTCACCTGGAAGAAACTCTTTCATGGGGAAAACCTGCCATCTGCTGGTGAAGTGGCAGAACATTCATTCAGTGACAGATGACACATTTTGGCAGCACCTTCCTCATAGCTGTACTTCCTCCAGTTATCCAGTCACAGCCACCATGTCCCGCTGCCTCATGTATATGTCTGAGCAGAAGCTCTGATATATGGAGATCTTTGGCCAGTGTTATTGGATGTTTCACTTCCACAGGCATAGACAATCTTCTGAGGCCACCACCAACCATCTGTGGTTGCACTAAATATCAGCCTGGAGCTGCCATTCATTAGTGAGTGTGGTGATATTTACTCACATGTCTGGAGTAGATTTTGCTTTGGAAAATTTTGAGTTTGGGGACTTTTTTATATGATAAATTCAAATCCTGGACTTTCTGTGCACCAGAAATTCTGTTCTTCCTCTTTCACTGAAAACCATGAAAACACAACATTAGGAAAGCTGCCTGATGATTCAGGGAAAAGGAGGCATGCTGCCAGCAATACAGCAACAGACCAGGTTGCACAAATCAGCCCGTTAGCAGCTGGTATTTCATCTCAGTCTCTGTGTGTGAAGTTTCCTGATACTTTGATGATGCATGTTTGTAACAGCCAATGAGATGGACTGGGACCAGCATGTGCAAGCTCTTTAATCAAAATATTTAATGATAAAATATAATTATTTAATTTAGCATTTTACAAAAAGCAGAAAAATAGTAAAACACATAATTTGTTGATTAAGATGCAAAATTTGTTATTTTCTCAATTCCTGAAGAGAAAAAATGAGTTTTAGTGGGTGAATGTTACACTTGATGACTGAGTGAAGTGAGTCGGCTCACATTTGGATTAAAACAAATAAACAAAAACAGAATGAATTTTCAAATTTGTCATTCAGTCCAATCCAATTTTATTTTAAGTACACAGCACCAAATCACAACAAACAGTTGGTTCAAGGTGTGTTTCTGTTCAAGTTGGTAAAATATCTAGAACTCGTTGAAAAGGAAAGAGTCCAAATGCATCTGATATATAGAGATAGATGTCATTTGTTGGATTGTTGTTCTCATTGTGGCTGTGTTCCTCTCCTGTGCCCTCCATGATTTTAGTGTGCTGAGTTAGTTTTCCCAGTCTAGGTTTTCCTTTCAAAGGGAAAAGAACTCACTGAAAAGCAGATTACTGAATGATCGTTGATAATCTGCTTAGCTTTGTTTAAGCCACAATAAAGGCTAGTTTTTGTTATTTTTAACCTCCTGTCCCCTGCTTGGGAGACAGGAGGTATCCTGTGGGAGGACCTGCGGGAGTATGGGGTGTCTGGCCTGTTGTTGCGGGCCCTTCAATCTCTGTACAACCACAGTGAGAGCTTGGTCCGTATAGCTGGTAATAAGTTGGATTTGTTTCCTGTGGGTGTTGGACTCCGTCAGGGCTGCCCTTTGTCACTGATTCTGTTCATAATTTTTATGGACAGAATTTCTAGGCTTAGCCAAGTGGTGGAGGGCTTCTTCTTTGGTGGCCTCAGAGTGTCATCTCTGCTCTTTGCAGATGATGCAGTCCTGTTGGCTTCGTCAGGGGGTGGCTTCCAACGTGCAGTTCACAGCCGAGTGTGAAGCGGCTCGCATGAGAATCAGAGGCCATGGTCCTCAGCCAGAAACGGGTGGAGTGCCCTCTCAGGCTCAGGGACGAGTTCCTGCCCCAGGTGGAGGAGTTCAAGTATCTCGGGGTCTTGTTCACGAGTGACGGGAGAAGGGAACGGGAGATCGACAGACAGATCGGGGCTGCTTCTGCAGTGATGCGGACGCTGCACCGGTCTGTCGTGGTGAAGAGAGAGCTTAGTGTAAAAGCGAAGCTGCTTCTATCTTAAAAATGATCAATATGTCTTTATTAGTTGGCTATGTACCACAGGCCTTCAAGGTGGCTGTAAATAAACCGCTACTTAGAGTGGCTTGCAAAAGTCTTCACACCCCTTGAACTTTTCCATATTTTGTCACATTACAACCACAAACATAAATATATTTCACTGGAATTTAATGTGAAAGACCAACACACAGTGGTATACAATTGTGAAGTGGAACGAAAATTATACATGATTCAAAACATTTTTTACAAAAAAAAAGACTGAAAAGTGCGGTGTGCAAAAGTATTGAGCCCCCCTGAGTCAATACTTTGTGGAACCACCGTTTGCTGCAGTTACAGCTGCAAGTCTTTTAGGGTATGTCTCCACCAGCTTTGCACATCTAGTGACTGAAATTTTTGCCCATTTGTGAACAGCAGTTTTCAGATCTTGCCACAAATTCTGGATTGGGTTTAGGTCTGGACTCTGACTGGGCTGTTCTAACACATGAATATGTTTGGTTTAAACCATTCAATTGTAGCCCTGGCTTTATGTTTAGGGTCGTTGTCCTGCTGGAAGGTGAACCTCCGCCCCAGTCTCAAGTCTTTTGCAGACTCCAACAGGTTTTCTTCTGTATTTGGCTCCATCCATCTTCCCATCAACTCTGACCAACTTCCCTGTCCCTGCTGAAGAGAAGCAGCCCCAGAGCATGATGCTGCCACCAGCTGTGGATCTCTGCATTTGGTCCAGAGTCACCATGGGCCTCTTGGCTGCATCTCTGATCAGTGCTCTCCTTGTTCAGCCTGTAAGTTTAGGTGGACGACCTTGTCTTGGTAGGTTTACAGTTGTGCCGTACTCTTTCCATTTCCAGATAATGGATTGAACAGCACTCCGTGAGATGTTCAAAGCTTGGGAAATCTTTTTATAGCCTAAGCCTGCTTTAAACTTCTCCACAACCTTATTCCTGACCTGTCTGCTGTGTTCTCTGGACTTCATGATGCTGTTTACTCCCCAATATTCTCTTAACCAACCTCTGAGGCCGTCACGGAGTAGCTGTATTTGTACTGAGATTAGATTACACACAGGTGGACTCTTTTTAGTCATTAGCAGTCATCAGGCAACTTCTGAATGCAACTGGTTGCACTCAGAGAAAAGGGGGCTGAAAACTTTTGCACACCGCACTTAAACCTTAAATCAAAGCTCATTTTTACTGCCCCATCATTCGCTCAGCTCCATCATGGCAGTTATCACAGAGTAAGTCGTAGTTGGGTCCTCCAGCACCCACAAAGTCGGAAACAGTCCTTGAACCATGGAACTCTCTGGAGCTGACCGTCTGCAGGGAAAAACAAGTTCAGTCTAAAGAGGGAATCAAATCAAATAGAGCTGCAGTGATTCACAGACCCTGTGAACCTGATGAAGGAAACTCGGGTTTCTGACTGTCGGTCAGACAAAAGCAGACATTAGAATCTCCTTGAGGAGGAATGACAGGCCTTCTTCACCATCATCTCACATTTGACATGCTGAACATTCAGATAGATTCATATATAAGATAACTGGTGGTGGCAGCCTTGGACTTCTTTAACTGTTGAACTGAAAATGGCAGACCCAAAACAAAGCAGCTCCTGAGGCTCACATTCATGGTCCTGCTGTCATATGAAAGCAGCTTTGTGAAGTGATCCTGGACCAAAGTTAGAGGCACAAACTGGACTGTTAGTGCTGAACCTGGACACATTTCAGAGTTTATGACTCAAATGTCACTAAACTGACATGTTAGTTTCTATTTGAAGTTTACCTTCCAGGCGCAGCTCATGTGTCGAGCATCAGTCACCACCGTCTGAGAGGATATTCCAAATCCAGATCCTTTATGGATGAGCCACTGAGAGCCATCATATAATGTGACTCTGCAACACAAAGACACGTCTGAGGATGGAGATGTTTCATGTTAACGATGGCCGCTAACAGAATCATGTCAATATTTGTTATTCCAGCATATGTGATTGCAAAAACCCTCAATGCATCATTCTGATGACTTTACTGTTGGGACTCAACTGTACAAATATGATGACATTCCTGAAAGCAAGAAGAAGTGTTTGTAACTGCACTGAGACTGTCATGATCTGCTGCGGCTGGCAAGAGTGAGGACCTCAAGGCAGACACCAAAGACACGGGAATAACTCAAAAACACAGCTTTAATGCTGGAGACAGGGTAGCGAACACACAAGGGAGCAAACTCTAACTAACTAACTGACTGACTGACTGACTGACTGAAGACCGCAGGACAAGCACAGAAGACAAACACTGACGACAATGATGCGACAGGGACTGACTGGAACACAGACAATATAAACACACTAGGTAACGAGGGGATAAGGAACACCTGGGAGAGAGACACAGGAAGGAAAGCTAAACACACAACACTAGAACTCAGACAGTACCAAAATAAGATAGGAACTACATGAAGGAACAAAACCCAATACAAACTGGAAAACATAACAAGGACTCAATGAAAACAGAAACCAAAAGAACTAAACACAAAATACTGGGCACACGGCCCAGGATCATGATAGAGACTCGGTGATGCTTCACATGCAGGCTCAGACTCCACTTTGAGTCCTTTTATCTGTGATATAAACTGATACAAAGCAGCAAGTTCAGCCTTATGCTGGTTAAACACGTCTTAAAAAGCACTCAAACAGGTAAAATAACAGATGTTTATACATGTTTATACCAAGCAGAATGAAAAAGGCGTCTGGATGGCAGCATATGATCCCTCACCAACAAACTGCTTGAAGCAAGACTGGGAAACATCTGGCTTTAAAACAGCACTAACAGGTCTCCTGAGTTCCCACACTGACAGCGTGAAACAGCACAGAGGGAACGTGTTTTTAAACATGTTTGTTGTTAGATTCAAACTCAAAATAAATGATCTTCAAACAATAAAACTTTATTACTTTCAAATGTGTGTGTGTGTGTGTGTGTGTGTGTGTGTTTTTTGTTTGTTTTTTTTAAACCTGTCCTGTCTGGCAGCTTAACCAACAGCTGCATCTGTAATAAAATACAAAAGCACACAAACAGGACAAAACAAAAAACAACAACAACCAGTATCTCTCTGGGACAGAAATATTAAGAGTGTAGCCTACTGATTAAATTAGTGTTGTTACAAGTGTACAAATCTGGACAGTTAGAATAGTCTCTTCTTTCTTTTAGGAAATTGTCATTTGTAAAAAATGAAAACAAACCAACAAAGTTTCACGATAAATGTGGGCGAGCTTGGGGGCCCCCTTATGGTCAGAGGGCCCTATGCAGCCACATATGTCACCTATGCCTCTGGCCGGCTCTGCCTACAGCTGCTGTTGCTGCAGCATTACTGTTACAGAGGACGTGGAGCGAACATGTCTGTGATCTTTACACATTTTGTAGCATCACTCTTCAATTTCTTCGCACGTAACTTCTCTGCACCCCCTTTCTGCTGCTTCGGTTTCCCCATGTTTCCTCTCCTTTAACACACGCGCTCAACACTGAAACTACCAGCGGAGTTACAGGGCACCACGCAGAGAAAGGGTGGGGCCGCTTTCATCCTATATCCTGATTGGTTCCATCTGGTGTCTATATTGAAGATGGGCCAATGGGCTGCCCCCTCTAAATTGTGGGCCAGACTCTTAGAAAAAAAAAGGGGAGGAAAAAAAAAATATCCAACAGCATCGGCCCCTGAGGACTGTCGACCCACCGGGAAAATGCCCGGTAGGCCTGATTACCAGTCCAGCCCTACATGCAGCAACCTATACTAAAGCATAAAATAGTGAACGCGTAGAGCTGAGGTGTTTTGATTGTTGTTTTTTTCCTCATTAGCATACTCAATAACGTCAGCTCGCACATTGTTAACACCGCAATTACGATATTATCGTAGACAATATATAACGCACAGCCCTAGCCCCAGGGAACCAACAATGATGGGTAGCTGCCCCCCTCCCAAGGTCGGCCACCCCGCACGAGCCACACAGGACCCCAGGAGCCCGAGAGCAGCCCAACACTGAGCACAGCCCCACCAACACACAGAAGCAGCCTGCCACCACCCAAACCACAAACCTCAGGGGAGCAGACAAAAAACCACGCCAAAACACCCAGCCCTGCACCCAGGAACCACTGCATGCCCACCTCCCTGGCGGACAGCAACAACCAGTGGGGAGCAAACATTTCCCACAGGGGGTGAAGTACAGCAAGCCCCAGATGCAGCACACACACACACCCACACACACACACACACACACACGCACACACACACACACACATGCACAGACACACAGACACGTCCACCCCCAGCTACCTATAAGGCACATGGAGAGGCGAAACCTTGGCCAACCACCCCATTATGTAATGGAATTGATCAGTGGGAACCAGAGAGAACTGAATTTGTTTGATTGCTTTTGAGGTAGAAGACATTATTTCCAAATTAATATATTCTAAAAGTAAATTTATATATTATGTAATACATAAATTATTTTTTGCTTTCCAATTCATGAAGATAGTTTTCTTAGCGATAGATAATGGAGTAAGAATTATGTGTGATATATTTGATTCTCTATCTAATTTGCTTACATCACCTACAATGCATAGTGTGTGTGGGGTTGGGATAACAACTAAATCTTGTGGACAGGTCACATAGCTTCCAAAACCTCTGAAAATGTGTACAAGACCATATAGCATGCATGTAGTTCTAGGCAGTACTGCCCGCACAGTAAGTGCATATGTTTGAGTGTGTAAGAGCCATTTGGAAAATCTTTTGTCCTGTATAGTGTGTTCTATGAATAGTTTTATACTGTATGAGTTGCAAGTTTGGACTTTGAATGTCAAATGTGTGTGTTTTTTTTAATATTTGTGTTCCAAAGATATGAAGCTTTCAGTGTGACTGATGTGGACTGACCGAACTCCAGAGTGGCTGATTGGTCCAAATTGGATTGTTCCCAACTGGAATGGTGCCGATAAAATTTCCCTGTTCATGAGCTCAGCTCTTTGTACTGGAGAGTTGTAGAGATCAGTTAGAGCCTGACCTGACAGGTCATAGTTGTAGTTGGTGTTGCTTCCTGTCAGAAGAAAACATCAGTGGGTTTGATTCAAAGTGTGCTCTCTACAATCAGCCAAGCAAGCTGCTTTGAAAAAAAAATAAATAAATAAGTAAGTTATAAGTAATAAGTAAAAATAAGTAAGTAAAAATAAGTTTTTACCGAACCAGGAGTCCACAGTCAGCGCCAGCAGAGTCAGAGTCAGTGCAGTCAGGAGCACTTTGAAGGAACCCATGATGGATGCTGATCAGGTTTGTGTCAGTCACAGCTCGGAGACGTCCAGCTGAGATTTTATAGCCCCGATGCCGCAGTTGTGTTTGTCCCTTGGCAGACAAGCTGGGATTTCCACATCGCTGATGGTAAACAGCAGGTTTCGTCATATCAGCAGAAGACAGCAGGACTCTGAGAGAATCCGTTTTCTTAGATCAGAGAAGGAAAAACACCTTCCCGCCAGGAAGATATAACAAGCTGCTGTTAACAGACTTCTTTATTTCAGAGTGGTGGTGACAGTGAGTAAAAAGCGTAAAAAAAGAGTAAAAAGCCTCCTACAGTCACCTTCAGTTTAGCAGAAGTTCAACTTTCGGCTGTTTCAGCAGTTTAACTGCAGCTGTCCAAAGCTCAAAGTTCGTGGTGGATGTCGTAGCACCAAAATTTCCTGAGCTGCCAAAAACGAAACAGAGCACATGCTCCAAATAATTATCTCTGATCATCGAGATTTTTCTGCTCACAGGTTTAAACAGGAAACATTTAAGAAAAAACTGTCACCAGATAGAAAAGATTTTTAAGGCATACTTTATGTTTAATACTTTTAGTTGAATTATTTTACATTAAAACCAGTCTGCTGGATGGAGATCCCCATCCACACACACACACACACACACACACACACACACACACACACACACACACACACACACACACACACACACACACACACACACACACACACACCTGTTGGGACTGAAAAGCTTCACTTTGATGGTCCTGGTTAAACCTGACCTCCTCCCTCGTGTCTCTGTATAAACACAAGGATAAACTGCCATCAGTGGGATTTTCACTCGTGATGCTGAAGTGAAACTCAGAAGAGAAACTCTTGGTCATTGTGATCGCTCCTAAAGTTGCACTGAGACTGTTTTACTGTTCACATGTCTCAGCTCAAAGGACCACTTGTGAAAGATAAATTGTAATGCAGGTGCAAACAAAGCTGAAGGTCAGGGGGAAACAAAGCAATCCAGGAGTTTGGTTAACTGTCTGTAATAAGGTCCCACAGGCACAGTGAACACTGCATACACTGAATCTCCGCCCAGTCTTGATCTGATTTCCGTGCAGTTATGACTGAGTACAGGTGGGTGATAGCAGGTACATGAGTGGGCGTGATTTTCTGGAAGATAGAAACAAACAATTCTATCAGTAACGTTATGAATAACCAGTCTGTCTTTCTGTGGTAGCCCCTGTACAGGGTGCACCCTGCAATTTCCACTAGAGGTCTTTGTAGAGAATGTGGCTTACAAACAGTCCTGTGCACATAGACGTCTGTGGGCTGGAACACTCCTGGTGGTAAGGATAGAGAGAGATCTTAGAGCAGCAGATGGTTTGGGGTCAGTGCTTCCAGGTCATTTGCATCCATGGAAGTTTGGGTGCTCCTCCGTGAATCGCCACCTTATCGTGGTGGAGGGGTTTGTGTGCCCCAGTGATCCCAGGAGCTATGTTGCCCGGGGGCTTGTCCCCCTGGTAGGGTCTCCCATGGCAAATTGAGGGTCCAGACAAAGAGCGGTTCAGAAGACCCCTATGTCTATAAAAGCAAGGGAACAGTTTACCCTGCCCGGGATAAGGTTACTGGGGCCCCACCCTGGAGCCAGGCCTGGGGAGGGAGCTTGAGTGAGAGCGTCTGGTGGCCGGGCATTAGTCTGTGGTGCTCGGCCAGGTGCAGCCAGAAGAGATTACATAGGCCCGCCCTCCTGTAGGCCCACCACCCGCAGGAGGTGTCGTAGGGATCAGGTGCAGTGTGTGTCGGGCGGTGGCCAAGGGCGGAGGCCCTGGCAGACCGATCCCCGGCTATCGAGACTGGCTATTGGGACATGGAATGTCACCTCTCTGGTGGGGAAGGAGCCTGAGCTAGTGCGTGAGGTTGAGAGATACCAGCTAGATATAGTTGGGCTCACCTCAACGCATGGCCTGGGCTCTGGAACCAGTCTCCTGGAGAAGGGCTGGACTCTGTTCCAGTCTGGAGTTGCCCTTGGTGAGAGGCGGCGAGCTGGGGTGGGAATTCTTCTATCCCCCCGGCTTGCTGCCTGTACGTCGGAGTTTACACCGGTGGACGAGAGGGTAGTTTCCCTGCGCCTTCAGGCCGGGGAACAGGTCCTGACTGTTGTTTGCGCTTATGCGCCGAATGACAGTTCAGAGTACCCACCCTTTTTGGAGTCGCTGGGCGGGGTGCTGGAGAGTGCTCCATCTGGTGACTCCATAGTCTTGCTGGGAGACTTCAACGCTCACGTGGGCAATGACAGTGAGACCTGGAGGGGCCTGATTGGGAGGAACGGCCTGCCCGATCTGAACCCGAATGGTGTCTTGTTATTGGACTTCTGTGCAAACCACAGTTTGTCCATAACAAACACCATGTTCGAACATAAGGATGTCCATAAGTGCACATGGCACCAGGACACCCTAGGTCGCAGGTCGATGATCGATTTTGTAATCTTATCATCAGATCTGCGGCCGTATGTTCTGGACACTCGGGTGAAGAGAGGAGCTGAGCTGTCAACTGATCACCACCTGGTGGTGAGTTGGATCAGGTGGAGAGGGAAGATGCTGGACAGACCTGGTGCACCTAAACGTATTGTGAGGGTGTGCTGGGAACGCCTGGCAGAAGCCCCAGTCCGGGAGATCTTCAACTCCCACCTCCGGCAGAACTTCGACAGCATTCCGAGGGAGATTGAGGTCATTGAGTCTGAATGGACCATGTTCCGCACCTCCATTGTTGAGGCTGCTGCTCAGAGCTGTGGCTGCAAGGTGGTTGGTGCCTGTCATGGTGGTATCCCCCGAACCAGATGGTGGTCACCGGAGGTGAAGGGAGCCATCAAGCTGAAGAAAGAGTCCTATCGGGCTTGGTTAGCCTGTGGGACTCCAGAGGCAGCTGAGAGGTATCGACAGGCCAAGCGGAATGCAGCTCGGGCAGTAGCCGACGCAAAAACTCGGGTGTGGGAGGAGTTCGGTGAGGCTATGGAAAAAGACTTTCGGACGGCATCGAAGCGATTCTGGCAAACCGTCAGGCGACTCAGGAGAGGAAAGCAGTGCTCCACTCACACGGTTTATAGTGCTGGTGGGGTGCTGCTGACTTCAACTGAGGCTATAGTTGGACGGTGGAAGGAATACTTCAAGGACCTCCTGAATCCCACTGACACGCCTTCTGTAGTGGAAGCAGAGTCTGGGGACGAGGGGGATGACTTGATCATCACTGGGGGTGAGGTCACTGAGGCAGTTAAACAACTCCTTGGTGGCAGGGCCCCTGGGGTGGACGAGATTCGCCCTGAGTTCCTGAAGGCTCTGGATGTTGTAGGGCTGTCTTGGTTGACACGCCTCTGCAACATCGAGTGGAGATCTGGGGCAGTGCCATTGGATTGGCAGACCGGGGTGGTGGTCCCCATCTTTAAGAAGGGAGACCGGAGGGTGTGCTCCAACTTTCGAGGGATGACACTCCTCAGCCTCCCCGGTAAGGTCTATGTCAGGGTGCTGGAAAGGAGGGTCCGTCTGTTAGTCGAACCTCGGATCCAGGAGGAACAATGCGGTTTTCGTCCTGGTCGTGGAACGCTGGACCAGCTCTTTATCCTGTCAAGGATATTCGAGTGTGCATGGGAGTTTGCCCAACCAGTCTACATGTGCTTTGTGGACTTGGAGAAGGCATTCGACCGTGTCCCTCGGGGTATCCTCTGGGAGATCCTGCGGGAGTATGGAGTGTCTGGCCTGTTGTTGCGGGCCATTCAGTCTCTGTACAACCACAGTGAGAGCTTGGTCCGTATAGCCAGTAATAAGTCGGATTCGTTTCCTGTGGGTGTTGGACTCCGTCAGGGCTGCCCTTTGTCACCGATTCTGTTCATAACTTTTATGGACAGAATTTCTAGGCGTAGCCAGGTGGCGGAAGGCTTCTTCCTTGGTGGCCTCAGAGTCTCATCTCTGCTTTTTGCAGATGATGCAGTCCTGTTGGCTTCATCAGGGGGTGGCCTCCAGCTCACAGTGGAATGGTTCGCAGCCGAGTGTGAAGCGGCCGGCATGAGAATCAGCACCTCTAAGTCTGACGCCATGGTCCTCAGTCGGAAAAGGGTGGAGTGCCCTCTCTGGCTCAGGAACGAGTTCTTGCCCCAGGTGGAGGAGTTCAAGTATCTTGGGGTCTTGTTCACGAGTGACGGGAGAAGGGAGCGGGAGATCGACAGACGGATCAGGGCTGCTTCTGCAGTGATGCGAACGCTGCACCGGTCTGTCGTGGTGAAGAGGGAGCTTAGTGTAAAAGCGAAGCTCTCGATTTACCGGTCGATCTACGTTCCTACCCTCACCTATGGTCACGAGCTTTGGGTAGTGACCGAAAGAATAAGATCGCGAATACAAGCGGCAGAAATGAGTTTCCTTCGAAGGGTGGCTGGTCTCTCCCTTAGAGATAGGGTGAGGAGTGCAGCTATCCGGGAGGGGCTCAGAGTAGAGCCGCTGCTCCTCCACATCGAAAGGAGCCAGTTGAGGTGGCTCGGGCATCTGATTAGGATGCCTCCTGGCCGCCTCTTGGGTGAGGTGTTCCGGGCATGTCCCACCGGGAGGAGGCCCCGTGGCAGACCCAGGACACGCTGGAGAGATTATATTTCTCGGCTGGCCTGGGAACGTCTTGGGGTCCCCCCGGATGAGCTAGAGAAGGTGGCTGGGGAGAGAGAAGCCTGGGCTTCTCTGCTTAGGCTCCTGCCCCCGCGACCCGGCCCCGGATAAGCGGAAGAAAATGAATGGATGGATGGATGGATGGATGGATGGATGGATGGATGGATGGATGGAAGTTTGGGTGATTGGGCATCTGTTGATGATGGCTTCAGCCTCCCAATACTGTTATTTCTCTTCCACTGAAAACCATGAAAACACATTGTAGCTGCCCCTGGGATCAGTGAATGGAGAGTCTCAACGAGTGCTTTAATTCTTTATTTCTGTTCCAAAACTTGTTGTGCACCATGAAAACTTTAGATAAAATACAAAGAAAAAAAGAAATTAATTACAAACTCAATACAAAGAATGACTCCGTTTTCTTAGATCAGAGAAGGAAAAACACCTTCCCGCCAGGAAGATATAACAAGCTGCTGTTAATAGGCTTCTTTATTTCAGAGTGGTGGTGACAGTGAGTAAAAAGCCTCCTACAGTCACCTTCAGTTTAGCAGAAGTTCAACTTTCTGCTGTTTCAGCAGTTTAATTGCAGCTGTCCAAAGCTCAAAGTTCGTGGTGGATGTTGTAACACCAAAATTTCCTGAGCTGCTGAAAACGAAACAGAGCACACGCTCCAAATAATTATCTCTGATCATCGAGATTTTTCTGCTCACAGGTTTAACCAGGAAACATTTAAGAAAAAACTGTCACCAGATAGAAAAGATTTTTAAGGCATACTTTATGTTTAATACCTTTTTTTAGTTTAATTATTTTACATTAAAACCAGTCTGCTGGATGGAGATCCCCATCCACCCACACACACACACACACACACACACACACACACACACACACACACACACACACACACACACCTGTTGGGACTGAAAAGCTTCACTTTGATGGTCCTGGTTAAACCTGACCTCCTCCCTCGTGTCTCTGTATAAACACAAGGACAAACTGCCATCAATGGGATTTTCACTCGTGATGCTGGAGTGAAATTCAGAAGAGAAACTCTTGGTCATTGTGATCGCTCCTAAAGTTGCACTGAGACTGTTTTACTGTTCACATGTCTCAGCTCAAAGGACCACTTGTGAAAGATAAATTGTAATGCAGGTGCAAACAAAGCTGAAGGTCAGGGGGAAACAAAGCAATCCAGGAGTTTGGTTAACTGTCTGTAATAAGGTCCCACAGGCACAGTGAACACTGCATACACTGAATCTCTGCCCAGTCTTGATCTGATTTCCGTGCAGTTATGACTGAGTACAGGTGGGTGATAGCAGGTACATGAGTGGGCGTGATTTTCTGGAAGATAGAAACAAACAATTCTATCAGTAACGTTATGAATAACCAGTCTGTCTTTCTGTGGTAGCCCCTGTACAGGGTGCACCCTGCAATTTCCACTAGAGGTCTTTGTAGAGAATGTGGCTTACAAACAGTCCTGTGCACATAGACGTCTGTGGGCTGGAACACTCCTGGTGGTAAGGATAGAGAGAGATCTTAGAGCAGCAGATGGTTTGGGGTCAGTGCTTCCAGGTCATTTGCATCCATGGAAGTTTGGGTGATTGGGCAGCTGTTGATGATGGCTTCAGCCTCCCAATACTGTTCTTTCTCTTCCACTGAAAACCATGAAAACACAAATGTAGCTGCCCCTGGGGTCAGTGAATGGAGAGTGCTTTAATTCTTTATTTCTGTTCCAAAACTTGTTGTGCACCATCAAAACTTTAGATAAAATACAAAGAGAAAAAGAAATTAATTACAAACTCAATACAAAGAATTAAACTCAATACATTATAAAGAAAAAAAAAACACTCAAGTAAACAAAACTCTTAACGACTCCAGCAAAGCAAAATATTACAAAATACACAATGACATTGAACTATTTAAAGCGAACCATGTCGGCTGCGGGAACTGTGCATCTCCTTAAAAGGCAAACAGTGAGAATAAGAATCCTTCATGCCAGTATGAAGAATAAAATAAATCCCGGCAGGCAAACTTACCCAAGAAGTTTAATGAAGAAGGCAGAAGCCGGAGAAAACCTGACGCCACACCACACACCAAGCAAACAAATGAGGCAGAGCTGAGGCAGGTGGGGGCTATAAGACCTAACTACTACTTCTTCATAGCCCTCACCTCACCCCAGCAGAACTCTGCCCCCTGGCGGCCACTCCAACACAATTCGGTGTCAGCTACACTCCCACCAATCATACCATGATGAATCTATGACAAAATTTATCAGGTACCTGTAGATCATGTATGATTTATTTAAACACCAAATTGTGTACGCCTAATTGATTTAAAATGAAACTGGACCATCATTTATTTGGCAACACCAACTTCTGGATGGGTCTTACAAGAATAAGTTCAGGCGGGGCGTTCGTTTTCTCTAATCCAGCTTGTACCTTGATCCCACAAACTAATTCATCAGTTCCTTGAAAAGTCTCAACCATGACCTCTAGCAGTTTTTGCAGATCACTCTTCCACTCCTCCCACCGTGAACATAAACCCTCAGGTGGGGACCAATCCCATCCCAAACTCGCACAACAATTCCTGCAAGGTGCACTTTCCACACAGGAAAAATGGAAAGGTGAATTCAAGCAGGTCATACACAGAAAGCAACAGAATATCACAGCGAGTAAAGGGATGGTTCTTAAGACTGACATCAAACTCAATGCAGTGTCTTTATAACTCTTCTCAATAAAATCTGATGTAGCACCTCTTTTGCTACAACTCGATGTACGAAGCTCTGACTTCCCCGTCTATCAAAACGGGGGTAAGATGGCCTGTTATACTCCACCCAAGCGCAGTTCTTTCTGCAAAGGGTTCATTCTCACCACCTCTAATGACCTCCAGCGGTACTAATGCTGACGTGCAATCATAGCCAACAAGCAGCCCCACCTCACACTCTTGTAATGGTAGTAATTTGTTGGCTAGATAGATCGGTGGGAATGTGAGATCTGTCCACTGGGATAAAGTCCCTCCATTAAGCCCTAGGCAGTTGAATGGGAATTTCAGAGTGGACTCCTCTGATTTGCAGACCACGTGCAATCCTACTTTTAATCATGGTGTCGACAGCTGTCATTGTGCTTAACTTTAATTGCACTGGTTGTGTGTTCACATTTAATCGGTTAACGAAATCTTCCAAAATAAAGGTCGTATCACTGTGTGTGTCGAGTAGAGCATAGGTGAGTACCTCCTTGTATGGCTCTTCCACTGATGACAAAAACACTGGCACAATATTAGATGTAGAAGGCAGGCTTTGAGTTACAGCATGGGACAGTACACTATGTACCTCCTGACTGGCAGCATCCACAGCTGGGATGGAATTTTGCTCCGATGCTGCTACAGGGAAGTCATCACTCTCATCATGCAAACAGGTCGGATGGCGCCGTCCACAGACAGTACATGTATGTCCCCTTTTACAGTTCTTTATAACATGCCCTTTCCATAAACAGCCAAAGCAAAGACGATTTTCCCAAATAAAGGCCCTTTTATCGTCAGTGGTCTTTTCTGCAAAGATGGGACATCTCGCAACACCATGTGTTTCATCCTCACAAACTAAACAAGCTGATTTTGATTTAAGATAGATTGTTCCATCCATTTCTATAGAAGAGATGTCAGATTGAAAACTTGTATTAAAGACATTAGCTCGCTTTGATTTAGTGTCCACAACTTTGGAGTTCAACAAAAAGGTGGAAACAATGCGATTACATGTGCGAAAACCCAGGATAATCACCAGATGTGTCCAGCTTGTCAACAACATTTCTGCTCCATTTATAATTAAGAAGTAATCTGTGATTTTCTTCACAATCATTTAGGATATCCAATCCCTTAATGTGGGGCGTAGCCTCAGCACAACCTTTTAGAAAATCTACAAATTCTCTAAGCGCAAAATGGGTTGCCATCTCTCTCCTCTAGTAGTGCCCACGATAGGCATCCTCAGAGTTCTTGTAAAAGAATCCCTCCACATCCTTGCGAGCTTCTCCTACAAGATAGTGTTTCAGGTTTAGCATCTTTTCACAAGCTGGGAGGGGTTTCTGATCAATGAGGGTCATAAAGGAAATCAATAAAGTTTAAGGGATCACCAGAAAAAAGTCAACAATTCAGGAGGAGACAGATGGCATACACTCAGGGAGCTCGCAATAGCTTGACCTAAGTCAACCGCTTCTTGATTTTTCACTCAGATTGAGATCTGTTGAACCTGAGATGGGGCAGCCTTTAAGCTGCATTTCAGCTTCTTTCAGCTTCCGCTCATTCTCTAGTTTACACATTTGTATTTGTTGAGCCTGAACTTTCTTCATTGCTTTTGCTTGTTCTAATTTTACCATGAGCTCGGTTTCAGCATCGGCCAATTTATTTGAAACAATCGAGTGGGAGGAAGGGGAATGATTAGATGACATTTCAGAAATTACAGTTTCTGTATCAGTACATCCAAACATGGACCCATATTCCCCTTTATTCATCGTCATCCTCCCCGCTCTTTCTCCAACTCATCATTAAATGGTTCTTCAATGGTTTCTTTTCTTTTAGTTACAAGGTCGCAAATCTCAATTGTGAGGGAAGCACAGGAGTCCATTTTTTTGACAATGTTTGGAGTGGCAGTAAAATTACGTCTAATTGGCTCATTAGACTGGCAAACTGCATGATGATTGACTTTTAGATTTTGTTGAATATCAAAATTATCCATGGTACAAAAGGACTTCAGTTTCATCCTGGAATCTGTTGCCATTTGTTTCCATGATTCATAGACCTTTATGAAAGTTCTTTCATGTTGTTTGGCTCTCTCTTCATGCAGTTCTTGACCCTTTTCTGTTAAATGTCTATTACGAGAACTAGGCCTAAGCGGTTGGTCTGTAAGACCATCTAGCTTTTGGGATTTAACTAATATTTTGATTTGTCTTCCTCTAAATTTAAGGATTTTAAGCTACAGGCTTGAAATTCACCAAACAATACAAACTATTAATACTATAAAACTTTCAAAACTACAACCACAGACACAAATACTGGAAAAATTTAACTCATATTTCACTTTAACCCTTCAACCCTTTCATTTAAAAGGCATTGAGCACAGCACACTGGTTAAAATTGTTTTATCAAATCTTAAACATCAAATCTTTAATAATCGTAGAGTCCTTTTTTTTTCCCTCCCCAGTCCAAATATCACCATTTAGTCCACTGAAACTATGGGTGGTAAACAACTACCATCCATTTGCTGGTCTTGCCTGTGTGCAAAGGTGTCGCTGTGTTGGCTGCTGCCATCAGATGATCATGCTTGATGACTCCGATTTCTCCATTTCAGCTGGATTTTACTCTTCCGATGGCTGAGTTTTCACTGTAGCTGACCCTTGGGTCAATGAATGGAGAGTCTCAACGAGTGCTTTAATTCTTTATTTCTGTTCCAAGACTTGTGTACCGTGAAAACTTTAGATAAAATACAAAAAGAAAAAGGAATTCATTACAAACTCAATACAAAGAATTAAACACAATACATTATGTAAACAAAACTCTTAACGACTGCAGCAAAGCAAAATATTACAAAATACACAATGAAACTGAACCCAGAAGCCCAAACAAAATCCACACTTTGTCATAACGCACCTCGTTCCACTTCCCAAAGCGCGCTATTTAAAATGAATCAATGAATCGGGAACCAGTGATGTTACATCTTGTACCGAAGCCCCGAGGCCTGTACCGAGCAAAAGGGGGCGTGTCCAAACGAAGCCTGTGTCGAGGCCCGTATCGTTCTTGAGAAAATCACGTGACGAAAGCTAAACGAGGCCCCGTTTTTCTGAAATCACGTGACTGCTTCATTATGTGATTCGAGTTGCTGAAAAAGACGTGGGAAACAGAGGAAGCGTTCTGGGTGATCAGAGTCCGATCCACTGTTAGAGCAGCAGAACCAGAAGCACCTGTACGAATTAGAATTTCAGCACACCTGCTTCTTCAGTCTTCTGTGAGAGTGTTTTCCAAAGCTGTGGAAGTTATACCAAAAAGAATCACCTGAGACCAACACTGTCAGTTGTTTTATTCCTGAATACAAATTAATAAAGCACCACCACCCAAGCCCTTCCTGTAACCGTTTATCCACAAACACACCACATACTGTCTCTATACCATACAGTATAGTTTTGATTTTTTGTATACAGATCTTATCAGTCGGTCCTCTGCTGTGAGCCGGCAGGTGGATTAAAGCTCCATTTTATTCCCTGATGTCATTAATCTGATTCCACTGGTCTATGGTGGTCCTCAGCTCACCCTCTGCTTCTATAAAGTTGGATCCACTGTCAGAATGAAGCTCCTGAGTGTGTTTATGAAGGAATCAGTGTCCAGTGATGATATAACTTCAATATGAATAGCCCTGATTTCCAGACAGGTGAAGATGACACCATAGCTCTTCCTCCTTCTGTCCTTACTTCAAATGGCCCAAAGTCATCTATTCCCACCTGAGTGGTTCACCTGGAAGAAACTCTTTCATGGGGAAAACCTGCCATCTGCTGGTGAAGTGGCAGAACATTCATTCAGTGACAGATGACACATTTTGGCAGCACCTTCCTCATAGCTGTACTTCCTCCAGTTATCCAGTTACAGCCACCATGTCCCACTGCCTCATGTATATGTCTGAGCAGAAGCTCTGATATATGGAGATCTTTGACCAGTATTGTTGGATGTTTCACTTCCACAGGCATAGACAATCTTCTGAGGCCACCACCAACCATCTGTGGTTGCACTAAATATCAGCCTGCAGCTGCCATTTATTAGTGAGTGTCGAGCTCAGGGACTTTCTTATATGATAAATTCAAATCTGAGACTTTCTGTGCACCAGAAATTCTGTTCTTCCTCTTCCACTGAAAACCATGAAAACACAACATCAGGAAAGCTGCCTGATGATTCAGGGAAAAGGAGGCATGCTGCCAGCAATACAGCAACAGACCAGGTTGCACAAATCACCCTGTTAGCAGCTGGTATTTCATCTCAGTCTGTGTGTGAAGTTTCCTGATACTTTGATGATGGATGTTGGTAACAGCCAATGAGATGAGCTGGGACCAACATGTCTCTGCTGCCTCTGTTTATCACAAATATTAAAATAAAATACAATAAAGTGTGTTAGTTTGGTGTGTATGCAGTGCTTCAAAGAGCGATTAGACCACCCAGAGTAAGATTTATGCCACAGCTGCTCTAAAGTATAACTCATTCATTTTAATGTTTAATAATTAATCCACAGTATGTACAAGCTCTGTAATCAAAGTATTTAATGATCAAATATAATTATTGCTTAATTATTTAATTTACCATTTTACAAAAAGCAGAAAAATAATAAAACACATAATTTGTTGATTAAGATGAAAAATTAGTTATTTTCTCGATTCCTGAACAGAAAAAATGAGTTTTAGTGGGTGAATGTTACATTTGGTGACTGAGTGAAGTGTGTCGGCTCACATTTGGATAAAAAAAAAAGAATTAATTTTGAAGTTCCTCATTCAATTTAATTTTATTTTATTTATAAGCTCCAAATCACAATAACAAATCGCCTCAGGGTGCAGACCTGTTCAAAATGGTAAAATATGGAGAACTCGCTGAAAAGGAAAGAGTCCAAATGCATCATGATGCTAGATAGATACTTCACTGATCCCATTTATAGGATATTGTGTTACAACAGCAAGAATACAGCACAGTCTACAATAAATAACAGAGCGAGAATAAGTGCCAGTAACAGTAATATGTTGTTGATTTATTTTTCATAGAGAAAGCCGTCACATTTCTAGAACAGCATCGTCACATTTCAGACTTTGTTCCTCGTTAGGAGGATTATCTGGATGTTGATTCTTATTTCGACTACTTCTCCAGTGCAGCACAGCAGCAATGATGGCAACAACAGCAACAACAGGAACAACGATCTGAAGAGTTGCAGCTCCAGCCTTTTCAGCATCATGCATGTTTTCATCTGCAGCTTCTTTTTCCATGACTTGTTTCTCCAACACATGTTCATGTGTTTCATCTGCAGAGGAAACATTCAGAAACATTCAGACACATTCAGAAACATTGAGAGCCAAAGCAGCAGAAGAAGAGTGTGTGTGTTCTGCAGGTGACACTATGAAGAGAACAGCTTCAGATCTTCATCAGAAGAAAAGATCTGAGAGCAGTAAAAACATTTCAAATGTATCTACAGTTACTGAGTCAGACTGCTGCTGACCATCTACACAAGTATGATGAGCCTCTGTGTCAGCAGCTGCTCTGCAGAGGAGGCTGTGGGTGGATGTTAGCTCAGTGCCTGTTGGCTCATGAAGCTGGGAGGAGGTGTAGCTTTCATGCAGCAAAGAGATGCTGGGAGGAGGAAACTTCAGATTTTCAGTTTTTATTCTACAATTAAAAATGTCTTCTCTCTCTTTCTTCACATTTTACCACCTGAGTGTGAGCTCCACAGACTCACCTGTGACTGTGAGGTTGATGAAGTGGCTGATCTCAGTGTGAGCTCTCTTACTACTCCCAGAGTTCCTCACTGCTATGTGACACTCATAAATCCCAGCGTCATTAAACGTGACGTTCTCCAGGATCAGAGAAACATCTCCCTCCTTCATCTCCGGGTTCCTCAACTTCACTCGGCCATGGAAAGATGGATGCTGGTAGTTTTTATAGGAGCGTCTGTTCCTGTAGAAGTAGACGTAGCCGTCTGTGTTCAGGTCAGGTCTGCTCCATTTCAGCACTGAGATGGTTTCATTTTTGGAGATCTGACACTGAAGAGTGACGTCCTCTCCAAGCTTCACCTGCACATCCTGCTGCAGAGCTGAAGGAAAAAGAATAAATAGTTTTTTTCTCACTCCACTAAAATTTGAATACTCTACTCACTTATCTGGGCCCATCTCGTGGTTGCAGCAGCCTAAGAAGAGAAATCCAGACCTCCTTTTCCCCAGCCACATCCTCTAGCTTATGCATGGGAACCCTGAGGCATTCCCAATTGGGGCAGCAAGTCGTCCCTGAGCCAGAGTGGGAACTCCACCCTTTTCCAGCAGAGGAACGTGGCCTCAGACTTAGAGGTGCTAAGTCTCGTGCCCCTCGCTTCTCACTTGGCTGTGAACCAGTCCAGTGCGAGCTGGAGGCCACCACCTGATGAAGCCAACAGGACGGCACCATCTCCAAAGAGCAGATTCTGAGGCCACCAAGACAGAAGCCTTCTTCTTCTTCCACTTGGATCTGCCTAGAAATTCTGTTCATAAAAATTATGACTACAGTTGGTGATAAGGGCAGCTCTGGCGAAGTCCCACAACCACAGGAAATAAGTCCGACTTATTGCCGGCAATGTGGACCAAGCTCTCACAGCAGTTGTACAGGGACCGAACAACCCCCAACAACAGGCCAGACACCCCATACTCCCACAGCACCCCCCACAGGATACCCCAATGGATATGTTCGAATACCTTCGCCAAGTCCACTAAACATATGTAGACTAGATGGGCAAACTCTCACACACACTCAAATTTCCTTTAGAGGATGAAGAGCTGATCCAGCGTTCCTTGACCAGGATGAGAACCACATTGATCCCTCTAATGCTGAGGTTTGACTAACGGATGAACTCTCCTTTCCAGCACCCTGGCACAGACCTTCCAAGGGAGGCTCAGAAGTGGGATCCCTCGATAGTTGGAGCACACACTCCGGTCTTCTTAAAGATGGGAATTACCACCTCTGTGCCAAATCTCCCTGCTTCGGAGGTTAGCGCGAGAGTTGAACATCACAACTGCGGGACCCTGGTGCTACTTTTTTACGTCCTGCACGGCAGACTGGTGTACCTAATAAAGCAGCAAAGGAGCATCACGTTTAGTGGTGTGCAATACTGCAAGATTTGGTATCGATCCGATACCAAGTAAATACAGGGTCAGTGTCACCAATACTGATATCGATACTGATACTTTTTAATAATTATGAATATGAAGTTTAAGTGTTTTGTGATTTTTTTGTTTTCCCATTTGATCAATAATTAGTTAAAAACCAGGACAGTAAATAGAAAATACTTTATCAAAATTAAAGTTATTGTTCTGAAACATTAGAACAGTAACAAAACAATTTTCCCCATACATTGTGATGTCTGGATTTTTTTTCTTAAATAAAGTGTACAAAACGATCACTCAAGAACAAATTAAAACTTTTTTCAGTTAGAGTGTTCAGAAAGGATAATATAAAAATGTGATAAAAATATCCCTTCATTCACTAATTTTCTGGATTTTTTTCTTAAATAAACAAGCTGTACAAAATTATCACTCCACAATGTTATAAAACATTTACGCTTCCGACCCTGCCCCCTACTTCCAGCCAATGATTTGATGTCAAATATAAGACAATTTGGCCCTTTAAATTTGTCAGCCGGGAGTGCTGACAAATTCCATTTTTTCCCAAGTCAAATGTGTTACATGTCACTTGACGGTATAACATCAAAAAGGGGAGGAGCAAAGTGTGCCTGCTCTGTGCTGTGACAGGAGCAGCACTTAAACAGACAGTGAGCTCGCATCTTTGATGAAACCGCAGAACTGCATACAGGAGAGAAACTGAAGCTAAAGTATCGATCTCATTACACTGGTATTGATCAATACCAATACCAACATTGATATCGATCTTATCGATATTTGGATCGATCTGCCCACCACTAATCATGGTTAAAGGACAGATTCTCAGGACTGGGTGTGCGTTCATGAAGCCGTAAGTGTCATTCTTTGTCAAGTTATGCAATACAACAGCGGGGCAACTGTGTGCATATCATGAACGTATATTTCATTATCCAAATATCCATTGTAGGTCAGTAGCAGTTTAAGCTACATCCGGTAAGCCTGTATGTTGCTACTGCAGCCTGACTGTTCGATAATGACGGCACCCAGTTAAGTTAAACTGTACAGCGAGACTGTTTATATCAGAATTGTATTTTATTTGTCTCGCTTTGTTTGTTATTAAGATCCTGATAAGTTCGAGTCTGTGTATGTCTATTTGTGGTCTATGGAGACCTCTTGTGGACGTTATATAGTAGTGCGTGTGTTAGACTCAGCAGAAATTGAGGTGATTGTTATTACTCTGCTTGTTTATACTGTTAATGAGAGAATTGTTGTCCATGTTTTTTCAGAAACCACATCTTTTATCTACCCAGTCACCTATCTGTTACTGACTCTGTGCCTCCATTGTGATTCCCCTGAGAGATTTTATTACAGACTGTTCCCTTACACCCCTGGGTTGCTGCAGTCTTTCTGACCAAAGACTTAGCCCAGACCTGTATACACTACCTAGCAGTATATCCCTTACAACCTCAGTCTGCCAATCCAGACGTACCACCCCAGATATCCATGCAACATTGCAGAGGCATGTCAACTAAGACATACCTGCAACATCCAGAGCACTCAGGATGTTGAAGGTGCAGAGTAAATACAAAGAAAGTTAAATAAATACACAGTAAAAGCATTACAATGTATTTCTAATACGGTTAACCCAAAATCTCCTGAATCCTTTTAGAAAAGAAAATGATTAAATAAATAAATAAATAAGCAGAGAGCTTAACCCCCCCCCCCCAATGTTGGACCCAAAGTCACTTCAAGGCCGTCTGAAAGTCTTTTTTCATGTCAGCTGCCTCTGGAGTCCCACAAACTAACCAAGCCCGATAAGACTCCTTCAGCTTGATGGCTCCCTTGACCTCTGGTGATGATGTGGAACTGCTCCCCGTGAGTTCTGGTACGATATGATTCTGATAATTACATTTACTTCGGCTGCTTTACTGTTTGGATGCTAAAATTGTGGTACTTTTACTACACAGGATCCCAAAACAAAACTTTTATGTAGAACTTTTTCAGTAATCAGTCTATGAAGGCTGAACGTGAGCCTGAAAATCAAAGTTTTCCACAGTCTTTTCTTTTTTTGCTGTGCTCATTTTCTTCTGATCAAATATCCCGTTATCTTGTTCAAATAATCTTTTAACCTCTGTGATAAGAGACAATGCCATTTCATAATTTGTAGTGTCAATAAACTCAACCCAATGTTTATTAAACACTGTAATGAACTCTTCATCTCAAACAAGTTCAGGTGAGAGAGAAAAGAAAGAGAAACTCCTATTTTTAATTATTTTCCTGCAATTTTGAACATTCAACCAGTTAAATGAATCACATTTAAACATCATTCACTTTTTTTACTGATCAGGTTTCAGTTTTGGAGGAAATAAAATAAACATGTTCTGTTTCACTCACCTGTAAACTCAGAAATTAGAGCCAAAAGCAGGAGGACTTGGAAAGAAGCCATCTGCGACAGGAGGACAGGAGACAAAGAGGCCGAAAGAGAAAGAGCTTAATGCAGATAAATGAAACCAGCTGACTGAGTCACAGGTATGTGTGGGAGGGTGGATTTACTGTCAAGATTAAGCAAAGCAGCTAAACCCGAAAGAGAAAGAGAAAAAGCAGAAATACCATTATGTCATGATTGTCCTAACAGAGAGACGCTACTAAATGATCCACAATGGTTCGTTTCTTCTTTTTACAAATAAAACATTGAGAATGTTTAGTCTCTGGATCATTAATTTACAGGAAATGAGCTTGTCATGTTTCTGTTTAGCCACTAGATGTCAGTAGATTTCAATAATAACACACAATCCCAGCACGAGCAATATTTAGAGAAAATAATAAATAAGCACAGCAGTATTTGTTGTTCTGCATGTGTCTGTAAGCAGTGTGATGTTGCAGCAGAAACACTGTAACTGTAGAAAACTGTTTCTTTGCTCTTCTTCACTGATTCCTAAATGCTGCAGCTCAGATGAGGACCAGAACTGCTGATCCAGTTTCTCTGAATCTTCTGCTGCTTCTTCTGTAACTACAAAAATGCTGAAACCAAACCCTCCTTGGATTAAATGACAGAAACAGAAGCCTCTGACACAGATATCAGATTCCACAGAGACACATGAATGTAGAGTTTTCAGTTTGTTCTCCCGCAGGAGGTCACCTTAAGTAGCATTTGCTGAACCTGTTTCTGTTTAAAGCTTTAATATTTACATTTTCTGTTTACTGTTCAGTCTGTGTCAGAGCCTCGTGTTGATTCTCTGCTCGAGGAGTCTGGTTCATAAATACATGCACATAAACTCCCCACGTCTGTGATGTTTGATCCCACAGGTATTTACCTCTGTGACAGCTTCTCCGTTTCATAGGGTCCTGATCACTTGGTTCAGCAGGGTATTACCCACTTCCGAGCTCAGTGATACTACTTAAGCTGTGGTGGGGCTGCTCGTCTGGCTCTAACTGCTAATAATCCTATCATCTGTCCCGCTACCTCTGTATTCTGATGCAATCGGTCAGGAAGGCTCACACAGCCGACCCCAAAACACAGCCCAGATAGTTGTAGCAGCCAGCCCCCTTGATCAGTGCACTTGGTATCGACCAGATCCTTTTATCGGCTAGGAAAAATAAGCCCAAGGGACATAGTTGAGTTGAAGTGGATTACATACGACTAGTGTGTCCAAATAGAACCTGATGATATAGCTTAACTTGCCTAACTTTTACTGTTGCACGAACATTTATGTGTACCGTTTAAAAGGAAATAAATTCTCAACGAATTTCACTGACTTTTTAGAGTCAAATTTTATTTGCAGGTTTTCAGCTCAAGCGGTTTGCATTTAGCTCTGAATCAATCCTAAATTAATTCTCAACATGCAGTAATCACTCATAAATATCAGATCTTAAAATCACTATAAATCAATCATTTCTTATACAGAGTAAATACTTATGAGCTGGGATGATGAAGAAGGGGCTTGAAATATCCAATTCTGTCCATAAATCCTTTTTTGGAAGAAAAGACTTCAAGTTGGTGCCTGGCCAGAAGCAACCACACCCAAAGTCCAGTCCGTTGCTGCTGCAGTGAAGTTGGGGGAAAAGGAGAAGTCCAAAAGAGTGAAGTTATCCACTTCTAATTGACTGTCCTTCTTTTATAATCCTTACTGTTCTTCAGGCTTCATTTTAGAAATCCAACAGCTCAGGCTCTTCCAATCTTCATCTGACAATGCAGGGAGAATTCTCACAAAGACAGTTTGAAGTCAATTAAATGTCCACATCTGGGTTGGCTTAGTCCAAAGAGCAGACCTGTCTATGTGCTGAGAAGGGCTCCGCAGAATCTCGTACGATGTTTTCGTGCAACTCCTTATATATGTTGTCTAAGACACATCCTAGTTTTAACAACAGCATCATGACAAATCATCACCCCACTGCTCTTATTACCAATTATGGTTTTAGGCTTTAGTCAATACCTCATTTCTCGTAATACATGGCTTGTTTGGTACTTTCCAGTTAAGATTATTTTTAACTTGTTTTTCTCCTCTGTTCCTTCTTATTCCTAGGAAACAGGTTTCAGTTTCCCTCATTTCCCCTGCTCAGTGATTTTCCAAGATCTCACAACTTTGTATCACACTCTGAATCATTTCTGTGTTACACACGTACTTATCAACCTTAAGTAGAAATCATACAGATTATTTGTTGCATTTCATAAATCAACTTTTAACAACCTAATAAATTGGAATCATAAATGCCCACATAGTATCAGGCACAGGCCATCGAATGACCAAGATCTCAACCTCAATCCACTTCACTTGACAGTGATAAAACAGCATGCTGTGATACACAGGATCAGGAGGCTCCAAGGTGGAAGAAGCATGCACATAAACAATATCATAATCAACCAGAGACATTATTGTGGATTGTATGTTACAAAGTGGGCCAAACCTGCCCCAATATAAGGAATGGGTTTTAGGAGTTTTAGGAAAAGACACTAGAAATAGGGTTCACAGTCATTTATTCTTTTCAAAGTGTGGTGCTGTGCTGGGAGTAGAATCCTGGCCTGGAGTTCAGGCCCAAGAACACAACCAGGATTATCTGCTTGGTTATAGACAGAAAAAGGTGGTCACTCAAAAAAATCAAATACTGAGCTTGCATCTTTTTTAAAGAGTTTCCACACACCTTAAAGCCTTGTGTTAGTGGGGAGTGGGGTTCCACATGAAATCCTGGGAATGCAGCTCAGTCTTTTCCTCTCCAGATCCGGAGTGCTTTCATCAGGCTGGACACCTCCGGATGGCACAGTGGACTTTCCCTCCTGAGGCTCCCTTTGCATGCAGGCTCTCATTAGCAGTTCCCAGTCCAGTCCTTCATTAAAATACTCCAAATACACTTCGATTAAAATGAATCTTCCTTCTAATGAAACTAGACCCCTTTAAAAAAAAAAAAAAACTTAAAATTAATCAGACCAGGTAAAAGATGAGCTTCCTTTAAAAAGGTGTTTTCCTCACTGAGGTCTCTAATCCAGAGCCATTTTGAGCCCCCTTACTTCCTGTCTCCCATGCAGCAGCATTCCTCCTTTCTTTCCCCTTTTTCACTTCCTTCCAGCACTCAACTCCAAATACCTGGCAGCTGGACTAGAGTGGAACCTCCACTCCCACATAGGTGTGGCCTACGTCACACAAAAAAACGAAAGCATGCGAAACTTAAGATAAAATCGTCCTAACCGCATGCTCCGTCTGTTATTTCCACTATGCTACACGTACACTGATTATATGATTAGTGAATGAGGAAAGTAAGGCTGGTGACTGGACTCTTACATATTTTTATTTTGGCGCCACCTCACGTCTGCCATGAGTTCTCACCGTCAAAGCTCAGCTCATCTCAAACTGGTTTCTTGAACATCAGAGTTCACTGCACTCAAACGGCCTCCACGGTCACCACATCTCAATCCAACAAAGCACCTCTGAGATGTGGAGGAAATCTGCATCATTTTTGTGATGCTGTTGTGTCAGTTTGGGCCAAAATCTCTGAGGAAAGTTTCCAGACATGTGGTCACAAAAAATGTGACCACATGTCAAAAGGCTCTGACTGGGGCCTGGGTTTGATTCTGCCTTGAGTCATTTGTCACATCTTCCCCGGCTCTCTCCCACCTTCCACTCTCAAACTGTCCTGTAACAATAAAGACTAAAAAAAAAGACTTTTTAAAAAGTACTTACAGAAACCATTTTATGAAGTTTATATCTGTTAATGTGAAGTATCCTCCATATAAGAAACAAAACAGCTGCTGCACATTCACTTTCACTGGTGCAGACTCAGAGCTGGAGCCTGTTGGAGCGCTTTGCTGCCGCTAGATGGCAGCACCGGACCGTGGTTTAATCCTGTGACCGCAGGCTGAAGCTGAAGGGTTGCTGCGGTTTCCTCGACCAGTGTTTCCCAAGCTTTTTAAGCCACGGCACATATTTTCACATTAGAAAAATCACAAGACACACACCACCGAACACAAATGTCACAAAAAAGTATATTTATCAAAATATAATGAAAATCTAGTTTCAGTTTACTTATTGTGAAATCTGGGCCTGTGTGGTTAAACACAAAGCTGATATTCTTCCTCAGCAGCTCTGAATCTCTCTTTTTCATCTGGATAATCTTCCATGGCACAACTCATGATTTCTCACTGGCTGGGAAACACAACACACTGACCTGATGCTCATCTGAGGCTCAGTTTTCTGCTACATGAGCTTCTCATTAAAGGACAAACCTTTACATAAAAATTCAGCTGATGTATCGATGGTTACACTGTCATACAGCACAAAGAGGGTATGTTGTATCACAAGGAAAAATAAGGAAAAATAAGACACACAATCACACACAATTTTACTACACAAGACATTTTGTAGAGGGTGCAGCAGCCGTGGCAGCTGTTTGACTCGAAACGACAACTTTAATCTCCACATTTGGACCAGAGGAAACCCACTGAGTGTGGGCCAAACATGCGGAGTCCACACAGAAAGGCCCCAGCCAGGATTCAAACCGGGAACCTTCATGCTGTGAGGTGTATAACAGAGTCACTTTCTGAAAAGTCATCAAATTTCAGGCTAAAATAAAAACACGTGGGGAGTTTTTACTGCTGTCAGAATGGGTCACCTTTAACCCTGACCCTATGTGAGGGTTACAAGTGCTTTGACTGATTCTTTCAAGTGCTCCTTTCTGTCACCATGGGTCACCACAGTGTAGCTCTGCAAGCAGCTTCATTTGCATAAATATGATCATTGAAAAGATCATATTTAAGATCATATGAAAATGTGAAGTTGAACCAAATTTTGACCCTGACGAGCGCGTTAATGTGGCGGAAACAGCTGTTGTTTTCTCTGCAATGACTGTCAGAAAGCTGTCATCTATGAGTGAAGGCTCATCTAAGATCTAAGATAAATTTGTACGCTGAGAACATTAACGCAGACCAAAACCCATGCAGACACTGGGTGAACATGCAAACTCCACGCAGAAAGACCCCAGCCAAGGTGGAATCAAACCTTCTTGCTGTGAGGCAGCAGTGCTAACCACCACGCCACTGTGCTGCTCTCAAATTCAGCCACGACAGCACATGTAAAAATCTGCTTATATCATGATGAATCCAGCTGTGTAACTGCACAAAGAGCAATGAAGCTCTGAGCAGCAGAGTGTGTTTCATTTTCAGTCCCATGATCACCTGTGGCAGCAGGTAAGGGCTCCAGCTCTGGGAAGAGGTGCATACACTCTGTGCAGGGTACCAACACACACAGCCTCTGACCAACGGTGTGACTGAGCATCAAAATGAGAGGAGATTGGCTCTAAATATGAGCTGTGTGAGTCTGTGGCTGTCAGTCAGTACAGAAAATAAAAACATATTTCTTAATACTTGGTGGTAACTTAGGAGCTGAAGCGTGTGGGCAGAGTGTAAATCATCCAGTGAGAAGTCTGTCTTTTATCATAGTTGATCATATCTGAAACCAAAAGCAGCATTTAACCCTGGACCTTCACATTCCTTTATACTTCCAGACTAAAAGCGAGCACCACATAATAAACAGCAGATAACATTCCTGTGTGTACGCAGCCGCACTCAAAGTGTTCAGAGTCCTTTGTGTCTGATTGTCTCACATTCTTGAGCTCTAATATCTCCAGTATCATGAGTCAGATCTCCCTCTGAGATCTGGTTCTAAAAGCAGAAACACTTCCTTCACCTTTCTACTCACACAGTTGTGTAATAGAGGTTTTCAACTACATCACTTTAAGAGAATGGATGGATGGATGGATGGATGGATGGATGGATGGATGGATGGATGGATGGATGGATGGATGGATGGATGGATGGATGGATGGATGGATGGATGGATGGATGGAATATGAAGTGCAGGAAACAGCACAGTAAGAACTCATGTGGTGAAGCATCCAAGAGGAGCTTCTGGTGGTCCACCTTCAGGTAGTTTCCAGATGGTTTACCTGCATCACCTTCACAGTATCAGCAGCCCAGAGTCAGAGCAGACTGATTCACATCTTTCCTTCACTTCGTGATGTTTTTCTTCACAGTCGAGGAAAATTCAGAGGAGGGAAGTTCCTGGACTGCTTGAACATGCAGACTGTTTCATTTCCTGCTCTTATTAATATCATGTGACCACCTCTGATCATGCTGTGAGGCTGAAACAGTTTCGTCTGTTCCCGACATTCAAAGAATCAAGAAAGGAGAAACCAGCTTCTGCTGTTGGACCAACATCAGTCATGTGACTGCAACGACTCAGAGACTAAAAGCTGAGAGCAGAGGAGCCTCAGCAGGTGGAGGAGTGAGTTCCTCTCTGACTGAAACACACTCTGTGCCTCTGTTCCCCTCTCCTCTGTGTTTGCTCTGTTTATTTCGTCTCTGCTTCAGGATTGAAACAAACCAAATCTGTATGAATGAAGCTGTTTGGGATCCAGGAGGTTTCACTGGATATTTTAAGTTACTGTGAAGTTATGAAAACTCAGAGAAAGAGAAGCAAAGTAAAGCAGTGAGTTTGATTTGTCTGCAGGTGAAAGCTCCAAGCTCCCAGCTTGGATTCAGGAGACAGACACCCTCTCTATTTTTAAGATTAGGATGACTGTTGGGTTTATTCTGTAATTATTGTGGGGTCTTTAACTTACAGTATAAAGTGCCTTGAGGTGACTGTTTGTTGTGAGGCATAGTTGCGGGCCGGTCTAAGCCAAAAATGCCAGGGCCGATTTTTTGTCCCAGTCCAGCCCTGCCTTCATAGCCCTACCTCTCTGCTCCTCTCCCTCATCTGCAACTCCCTGTTCTACATTCTTCCCTGTGCTGATTGACTTGCCAGGTCTGTCTGCACTAATTTTCCCAAAAAGGACACAGTGAAAAGTGGTAATCACAAATTGAAACAATACTGGGTTTTTGTGGCCTCTTAATTTAATTATTCCTACCTGATGCCATCACTGGTCACCTCTATAGCAGATACCATCATCGACCTCATGTCTGTCTCCTTCACACCTTGTCTGTGTTCTTCTCCACTAGGTCACATGGTCAAAAAACCATGGAGAGGATTGTGGAACAAACCCATTCAAAAATGTGGGGAGATTCACAGAGAGTGGACTGCAGCTGGAGTCAGAGCTTCAAGAACCACCACACACAGACGTATGCAGACATGGTTTCAGCTGTCACAGTCCTCGTGTCGAGACACTCTTGAACCAGAGACGGCGTCAGAAGCGTCTCGCCTGGGCTGAAGACAAAAAGGACTGGACTGCTGCTGAGTGCTCCAAAGTTATGTCCTCTGATCAAAGTCAATGTTGCATTTCCTTTGGAAATCAAGGTCCCAGAGTCTGGAGGAAGAGAGGAGAGGCACAGAATCCACGCTGGCTGAGGTCCAGTGTGAAGTTTCCACAGTCAGTGATGGTTTGGGGTACCATGTCATCTGCTGGTATTGGTCCACTGTGTTTTCTGAGGTCCAAGGTCAACGCGGCCGTCTACCAGGAAGTTTTAGAGCACTTCCTGCTTCCTGCTGCTGACCAACTTTATGGAGATGCAGATTTCATTTTCCAACAGGACTTGGCACCTGCACACAGTGCCAAAGCTACCAGTACCTGCTTTAAGGACCATGGTATCCCTGTTCTTAATTGGCCAGCAAACTCACCTGACCTTTAACCCCATAGAAAATCTATGGAGTATTGTGAAGAGGAAGATGTGATACGCCAGACCCAACAATTCAGAAGAGCTGAAGGCCACTATCAGAGCAACCTGGGCTCTCATAACACCTGAGCAGTGCCACAGACTGATCGACTCCATGCCACTGCTGCAGTAATCCAGGCAAAAGGAGCCCCAACTAAGTACTGAGTGCAGTACATGTTCATACTTTTCATGTTCATACTTTTCATGTTCATACTTTTCTGTTGGCCAACATTTCTAAAAATCTTTTTTTTGTGTTGGTCTTAAGTAATATTCTAATTTATGAGAGACTGAATTTGGAGTTTTCATTAGTTGTCAGTTATAATCATCAAAATTAAAAGAAACAAACATTTGAAATATATCAGTCTGTGTGTAATGAATGCATATAATATACAAGTTTCACTTTCTGAATGGAATTATTGAAATAAAGCAACTTTTTTATGATATTCTAATTTTATGACCAGCACCTGTACTGTCTTGGCAACAGGGGGAAACTTCAAGACAAAGAAGTACATTTGAAACACATCACGGCTTTGAAGTTGTATGCACTACATGTCAAAAACCTACTTTAATTAAAAATCACGTTAGTAATAGAGTAATTAAGACTTCTTCTTAGTAATTTTATTTTCATTAAATTAGATCTGTTAGTAGGCTCTCTCAGAATACATTCACCCCTCCATCGCAAAACTGCCGCTATTGGCTATTAGGTCGTATTAGTAGAAGATGTTAGGACACACACTCACCACTTTTGGAGGCTCACAAATGCGCACACATGGATTTACACAATAGCTCACCATGGGGGATTGGGGGGGTCGGTGTGAGCGGCACAACCCACCGTTATACCAACAGCAACAGCAGCAGCCCCAAGCACAGAGAAACTATTGATAAAGGAGACCATCCACCCTTGTCTCCTCCATTCATGTCTACTCCAGCCTCGTATCCGTGATACTCATTTCCTCCATACTCATGTCCTCCATACACGGGTCCTCCATACTCATTTCCTCCATACTTGTCTCCTCCATACACGTGTCCTCCATAATCATATCCTCCATACTTTGCATCGTCATGTGTGGATCCTGCAGAGCAGAAAGTGTGAGGACAGTCAGCAGGTTTTTCTGTTTTCACACCACTTTTTACGTTGTGATCACTCTGCTAACATCCTCCTTAGTGTAGACTGCAGCTGACTATCAAAGCTCAGAGCTAGAACAGGTCAGCTGACCACAGCCTGACACTAACAAGTAAAATCTGCTGGAGCTCACAGGACAAATTATTTGGGAGTTATTTTGAGATGAATCACTTTTCCTGCTGCACCTACGTGGGATTTTAGGATTCAACCAGCTGCAAAATTCCTATTTAAGTTGTGATCACAGGAAGGTCTTGTGCTATAATGTCTTGTTTGTCTTGGTTATAATGTATCAGTCTGTATGAACTCTGTTATAATTTATCTATCCCAGATTTGGGAAATTCCTTCATTCGGTATATGTGCAGCATGTCAACACAGGAGCTACCTCAGTGATCACATCCTCCAATCAGATGGCTTTTCAGCTGTATGTGTGTTCAAGAGTTTAGGGCAACCAAATGTAAAAAAAACAAATACTCAAAGCTAAACTCATCTCTGCATGTGAACAAGCTTAACAGTCACTGCTTTCATTCATTTGTCTTCACGCTGGGAAATAAACTCCCTGATGTCTCACTCTGCTCCGCCTGTGAGAGAAATCAGATTCAGCTCTGGAGGAAACCCCGCCTCTTCTCCAAACTCACCTGAATCTGTGACTGTGAGGCTGATGGAGTGCTTGACCTCACTGACGACTCTCTGGCCACCTATGATGCTGCTGGTTGTAATCAGACACTCGTATGTTCCTGTATCTCTGATGTTGACGTTCCTCAGATACACAGAAACATCTCCGTCCCTCATGGATGGATCTCTCAGCTCCACTCGGCCTTTAAAGGACTCATGCTGGTATTTCTCATATGGACGCTTGTTTCTGTAGAACAACACGTAACCCTCTGAGCTGAGGTCAGGTCTGCTCCACTCTAACAGAGTGATCTCTGCATCTCTGGGACCCCAACACTGAAGAGTGACATCTTGTCCAGGCCTCACGTTGACCTCTGTGTGACCTAAAGAGAAAATTCACTCTTTAGTAACTGACTAAAAGCACCCTGAACCCCCCCTGAAACTACCAGAACATCACCTGAATGACAGATTGAGTGATTAGTTTTTGAATAGCAATTTTGTTACAATTTGATACTCAAGAATATGGATTTTTATATTTACATTCTCTACAGTTCTCTGCTGGAACAACACCACCAAAGAGAGTTTTGTCACAGAGCGAAAAGCAGCAAAAGGAACAAAGAGAGGAGGAAGGAAGAAATCCCTCAGACAGGCTCAGAGGTCAGAGGTCACTGTCACAGTTCTTTCAGAGAGGCAAAGAATAACCAGGAAGCTCACACAGTGGTGATGGTCATGTTTGAGTCGTGTTGGATCTTCAGCATTAGTTAAAGTGTTATTGGTCAGCTGTTCCTTCAGCAGACTGATCACCTATAGATCATATTCAGACATTCAAATGATACATTCTGTCTTCTGAACTGTGTCACACAAATTATTTTATTGGAGCTGAAAACAATATTCCTCAATCGTGGGGTGGTTGGGGTGCAAGGAGCACCGTGTTTACAACTCAGGCCACTTTGTCCTGTCTCTTGTTTGTGTCTGTTGTCGAGTGAACGGGCGTCCAGTGTTGAGCAGGCTACTCTCTGCAGTGGGGGCGGTGGCGCCGGTCTCGAGTGCTGCGTTGCTCCGTGATGCTGTCGCCACGGCCCCGGGCCCCATGCGGTTGTCTTTGGAATGAGTGGCCGGGGGTCTTGGTCGCTCTTGACGGGCTGCTGGTGACCCGTGTTTCCTGGGGCTTTCTCTACCCGCCTCTAGCTTCTGATGGGCGGAGCTGCTGCATTCTGCCCTCATTGGTAAGTACATTTCACCCACGCAATCACAACACAAAAAAGTTATTGGTTTGTGTAGTCGTGCTTCATTTGTTATGTTTTTCCCACATAAATTTATTTTTCCAAGTATTGTTTGTATTTTGTTATTTTTTCTTCTCTTACAGGTTCAGCAAGCGATGAACCATTTTGGTTCATGTGCTTTTTCTCTCTCTCGCTCTTCCTTTTTCTTTTCTTTCTTTTCTCTTTTTGTTTTTCCTCAGCCTGTCAGCTCTGGCGCAGATCTCTGTATGTGAAAATAACACAAATAAATAAAGTAAAGGGACAAACATTAACAAGAGGAGCCTATAGAGAACCTGTGGAGCTCATCTTCAAAGAGCACATATGTTTGGCACAACAGCGCATTCAGATCACAGTTCTGCTTCCAAGATCTGACAGACATGACAGGCTTAAAAAAAAATCACATGAAAAATGTCTGAATATAATAACCCTCGGTGTCGACTGTCAAGTCTGTTTTATTTAAGCTGAGCTCCTTTAAATATAGACACGTTTACACTGCAGGTCTCCAAAAACTGCACGAGAAGCTGAAAGATGTGTTTCACTGTGTTTCTCATTATGTGCTTGCTTGTACATGTATTCAATAAAGTTTTAAAACATTAAAACAACAAGCGCAGCTTTCAGTGACGATATCTGACTGCAGCCACAAGATGGCAGTACTGTAAATACTGGATACACACAGCAGTCCACAAAGATTACAGTTACAGTGTTGGGTTCAGAGGGGCTCCCGGCTACCTTTGTAGGTCCTGAAAAGGCCGGATGCAGAATTCTGATTCAGGCCATTTTTTTACACCTCTGGTCCCATCCACGTTTATCACAACAGGCATTTTATAATTAACAGTGCCAGTCCTCCAGGATTATTATAGTCACAGTTCAGGCCTAAGTGATATTTTTCTGTTCCAATAAAATAAAGCATCCAATACATTTCAAATGTTTTCTCTCTGATTGAGGATCTGACATGATTAATGACTGAAACATCACTTTCACCACTGTATGAACTTCCTGGATATTGTTTACTTCTCTAAAAGGACTCTGCCCGGTGACCTCTGACCTCTGTGTCAGATAAGGGTCTGGGTCTGTCTGATGGATCTCTCCTCTCTTTTGTTTCTTTTGCTTGTATGAATTGGTGGTGTTGCTCAGAGGTGTCAAAAGCACAGACCTGCACTGGTGAGCTGACAGTGCATCACTGCTCACACAGCAGGAAACGCTGCAGCAAAGTCCTGACGACAGAACCCGCCATGAGCACCGTAACACAGACAGTGAACTTTATAGGAGGCAAAGGTTTAAATCACAGCAGTTTCAGTCTTTCTGGAGGAAACAGCTTCTGAATTTGGTGACGTTCCTGATCACACAGCTGAGATGAGCTGCCTGAGGAAATCTGTCAGTTCATGGAAAGTAAGAAGAAATAGAATAAGAGAGAAACTAAGTAGTTTGTTATTTCTTGTTTCTGGACTTTTTTCTGATATCACATCAAAAAACAATTTGCAAATTTTCATCAGCTTGAAATCTTCTCATTTTCCCTGATGTTATTCTTGAAGAAAAAGATATTTTGTTTAATGTGTTGAGGAAAAAATTGCTGTATTCTGGTTATTTGTATTGCTGATTAAAATCTTTTCAGTTTTAGATGTTCAATAAATGTTACTCATGTTAGGCCTGCGACTTAGACTGTGTTTTTAATTTTGGCTGTGACTCTGTGATTGAGTCTGGAAGCCCTGGTGTACGCAGAGCCCTCGTACCACATCCCTTCCTAAGCGTCAGCATAGCCTGGACCGTTGGTCGGCTGTAATATATCCCCACAGAGTGTTCGTCTCCCTCTGCAGCCAGAGCAACGTGACCAACAAAACACAACAGAGCAGGAACGAGGACCAAAGAAGTGTTCGTGCTACAGAAACTGTTCAGAGACATTTGAAAACAGGCTACAACGACTATCAGTTCCACCCGACTCGAGGCAGGAGCGGTTCATCCATCAAACCACAGTTATCAGCTCTGTGACTGCGTTCAGGGTTTCTTCCTTCTTTGTGCATCTCCTCAGATCAAACTGAGCGAGAACAGAAACAGAAACAGCTGCCTGAAAGAAATCTCACATCAAACTGTACAAACTGCATCTGTCTGACATCTGCTTCAGGTCACCAAATAACCAAACAATCCAAACAGTTTCACTCCTGTTTAAGACACAACATCTCTGAGTGAATACGCCTTAAACTTTTTAATTTTATTCCATTTATAGTTTGTATAATTACAAATACGGTGCACCGCACATGCACGATGATTTTCATGTTTACATTCCTGCTAAAAAAAAAGTTTGACCACTTCTTTCTGCAGAGCGGCAGCTCGTCTCCAAAACCCACGACTCACCTGCTAATCCAGAAGCCACAAAGATCAGAAGGCACAGGAAAACTGCGATGGGAGACATTTCTGCAGGAAAAACTGCATAAACGGCTGATCTGTGTCAGAGTTTGTTTTTATATGTGAATATGGGGCGTTTCCTAAAGGCGTTCCTGCATAGGAATGTTTAGCCTGGACATCATTTAACTTTGAGCCAATCAATACACTGTAGTGTGAATCTGCTTGGCCGTGTGTGTGCACATGCTCCAGTGTGCACGTGTGTGTTTACGTGCACATGTCAAGATTACTTTAACTTTGAACACATCCCCACTTTTTAAGCCCCTGTGGATTTATCAGACCAATCCCAGCAAATCCAGAGTTATTGTAAAGTACACAGCCCACGACTGCCTCACTGTTAAAGCAACAAAATCTGATTTACTTTTATATGAACTGTTTTTTGCTTTTTGCTTTAAGGGGACCAGATTGTGGAAATTCCATTTAATCCTCTTGGTTGTTGTTATCGTCCCTTTTGTAGCACATACTGAAGTGTCTAGATTAACAGCTGGTACCTGCAGCTGTAAGAGGGAAGAAATGCATGTTTTTGCTTTCAATGCTCACTTCTAACCTCGGAGAGACAAAGTGTATAAAGTTCTTCTTTCTTTCACACCCCATGCCTGGCTGCCCTGTTTTCTGGCAAATATCCAGCGCTGCTCTTAGTCAGCTCGGATCCTCACTGGGAGAGAGCGAACTCTGACCCTGTCTGACTCATCACAGCTTATGGGCCGCTTGTATGGCCTTAAAGGTCAGCCACAAACTTTTCCTCTGAGGAAACAGCTAAACAACATCTGGAACTGATTGGGTCTGCTTACACACTCAAACACACACATAAACATGCCGCAGGACTGAGGTCTGCGACTGTTTTACAAGCTGATGAGAGGAGCACTGCAGCCTTGGTCATCCATGAATAATAACACCTCTTTATAGATTTAAAGAAAGCAGAACTATCCAAACGTGCATCAGTCGTAAAAGATTGATGCACTGTAAGAAAGTGAGTGTGAGACAGCAGGTGTACTCGAGTCAGCGCTGCATACAGTTGTTTAACAAAGTGAAAGGGATCATATCTCATTAGCTGAGGCAGTTTTCTGCCTCCAGGAGGTAATTTATTGTGCTGTGGGTGCTGGTTACCACATTTCCTGTGTTCCTGTGGGAGTCAAAGAGGAGGTGCTGGTTCCTGAAGATCAGTTTTTGTTGAATCTTTATCTGGAGGTAGGAACGGACATCCACGCAGCCGATTATGATGAACCACTTTAATAAGACCATGTTTAACCTCTGGCCCAATTTTATACAGTGGAGTTGTAGGGTTTGGCTGCCCCACTATGATTTGGATTTCAGCTTCCAGTGTGGTGATAACTTACCCTGTCCATTCAGTCTTGTTGTGTGCACTAATACTCTCTTTCCTGGGAGCAATGGAGCAGCTCTAGCTGCCTCATCGTACCTGTGCTTCATTTGAACGGCTGCTTTCTGGATGTTCTCCTCCACCATTTGGTCAGCCATCCTTAGACACTCCTGATGTCTCTGAACCCACTCCTGCGTGGTCGTGCTCTCTATAGCTCCCTTTGGACCCACAGACAGTTTGACGGGCAAACAAGCATAACATTAGGTAGTGGGGGTGTAACCTGTAGATGCATGAACAGAGTTGTTATAAGCCTGAAGACGTTCTGGTAAATATTGCTGTTACTGTCATGGTCCTGGGCCAGTGGCCCAGTGTTTTGTGTTTGTTTTGTTCTGTTTTAGCTATCTCTGATTATGTTCATTAGTTACTTCCTGTGAGTCTGCATATTGGGGTCCTACTCTACCCCCCCACTGGAAGTTCCCCCCACTTCCTCTATTTCCCCCTAACCACGCCCTTCAGACCAAAACTTCCCCACCACCACCGCCACAACCCTACTTCCCCCCCAGACTGACAACTACTCCCAAACCCTAACCTCACTAACACTAGTCCGTCACCCCCCACCTGTTGTATCATCTCCTATTGTGTAATCGCAACCGTCAGACCAGCAACATCACCTCACGCACACATCTGTTAGCCATGAATATTGCTAGTGAATGCATTATGTCTTTTATAGCAGCATCCGCATGTCTGTTAGCTAATCTCATTGAAAGGGTTACTGTGGATATAACACAACGTATTTTATGACCGACACAGCGGTTATCTGTGAACGTCCTTGTGGGTGTATTACTGTGAACTTTAACAAACCCCACATGTCCTCTGTCCCACACAAATCTTATACATAGGAAACAAATAAAAATACACGTGTTGAAATTTGCCCGTCTTTGCTGGGCTACATAACGGCTCTAACTATATGCTGTGTTTTCAAAACACGGCGCATCTTCTCTTAATACGAGTGTAGACTCAAACACTCAGGCTGATGTTTCAAAGATCAAATCTGTTAATAGTTTGTCACTTTACACTGACAGAGATATTCTCCATCTATCTGAGCCACATAAAGTAGTGAGGACAGCTCAGTTTCTACAGACTCAGACCACTCACTCTTCTTTTCAGCTCTTTAAATGGCTCACACTGAGAACAGGGACAGGGTTTTAGTGACAAACTTCTTATGGTCCAGCATAAGAGCCGTGGCAGCAGCAGGTTCCTCAGGCCTGACCGATGTTTGTGGGTCACTACATAATTACAGGAGCTATAAAACTCTCTGTGTGCATCAGACTATCGGCCTGCTCTATTGTGAAATGAGTGATGTGTGGCTCTGATGAGCAAAAATGTTTCGTTATGCCGAAGAAACTGTGTTAATGAAAAAAGTATAGAAGTATGGTTTATGGTCAATGTGTCATTTTGACTTCCAAACAAAAGGATTTTTATTAAAGCAAACACATCATGACCGAGAAGAAGATCAGACTCAGTTTTAGTGTGGAGCAGAAAAACAGTCTTTTAAGTTGTGATGCTTCCCCTGCATCTTTCTGCTCTGACTTTAGACTCTTTCTGTTGGCAACAGTAAGAGGATATGACCTATGGTGCTGAAAGCTGGTATATGTCCTTTCAGGAAAAATAAACCGCCGACCGTCCAAATTTAATAAAAAAGTAGTTTAAGTTTATTTATTTTTATTTATTTTTTTCATAGCACAAAACAGAAACACTGAGCAAATGGTCAGGGACTGTGCCAAATAATGAAACTGAAGGCCAGGAGAACACAAATAATAATAGTTTCATATGATAAATTGAACCATATTCACAACCATATGGTCTCTGCTAAAAGAGACACTTTTCCCAAAAAGGAAACTGTGGGAAAGTGGACTTCCATGTGGTTGAATTTCATTGTGTTTAGAACAAAACCATTCAAGTAATTAAACACTAGAGTTGCTGAAGTATTAAAGGCCTGTCTCAAAAGCCCTGTGGTGGATGGCCCAATGAAAAAGAACATTTTGGATAAATGCATTCATAACTGACATGAAAATGGAGCTTCAACTTGGCTTAAATACAGTAGTAAAGTGTATTTTCATGGCTAATACACAGCTGAGGGGGAGAGATGGTACTGCATTTGTGGTGTCAGTGAGCTGGAGGCCAGTGTCTGACAATAATCTGCATCTTTAGGATCGGCTGCATGTGAGAAGATGATGAAGTGAAGAAGGTTTACTTGAGCACTTAAAAAAAGGCAACTGGACTTGTTCAGGTTTGTGAGGATGTTTCTGCTCTCATCCAAGAGGGAAACATCACCAAACTGCAGGTCTGTGAGGAGGAGAGGAGAAATGTTTTCACTCACTTAAACAAGTCCAGGATTTAAACTTGTGTCACTTTTAATGTGTGCAACAAAGAACTGAAGGATCTAAATCCCAGTTCTGATACCTGTTAATGTTGTTTCCTCTGGTTTTATGGCTGGAACACAAATCATGGGAGCAAATTCTCTGATTCATGGATCACCTCAGCCTCATTTTAACAAACTAGTTTTAAGAGCTGTCAGAGTTAAATCTGGATCACAAAAGGAGCAGCAGCTGTTAGACTGAGCCGCTAATGTTTCTGAATTCTCAGTGTTTAAGTGTTTCTTTGTTCAAAGAGCAGCACCATCAAGTCCTCAGACAACCCCCCCCCCCATACTTGTTGTCTCTGCAGGAGATGATCTAATGATGATCTGGGATTTCCAGAGAACACGTCAAACCACTCGGGATTATCAGGAAATTTATTTAAATGTTATTGTTACTTATTCACTGACCGTTCACTGATAAACTCTGAGTGCACTGAGCTTTGTTGGCACCAAGTGACAAATGTATTAAATGATATTCTCATTAATTTAGATTTTAATATTATTTTCTCCCCTTGCAAACCTGAAACAGATGTGCACACTGCCACAAACAACAGCTGGGCTCTTTCCATGGTTGCTTCATGCTGTTGTCCATGGCAGTTTATTCATGACCGCTCTGATTGCTCCATTTTAGGTACTTTTTATTCTGTCCATGTTTAATTAGGTTCACTGGAAAGTCAAAGCTTTCACATAGTGAAATATCAGGATATCAATTTTCACCTTGCATTTTTTTTTAATGTATAAATACCACAAGCTGACGCTTCAGCTCATGTTATATCGTAGTGAAAGGTAACCTTAGGGTCACGGGAGCATCTGTGTACACATGCAGTGTGTTTCTGTGGTAGGGTGGGGCTGAGGGTTTTAGAGGATGATGTTTGGTTTCAAGGGAAACCTTATTTGCCTCACCCTCCTGAGGCATTCCAGTTGTGTTGCTCCGGTGATTCAGTGAGAGAGGAATATCAGACTTTAGAGTATTAAAGGGGCAGAGACAAAATATGTCAGTGTTCAAGTGGGGGACGAGAACACGTGATCTCATAAAAGAGCAGACTGGCCCATTTAGGCTACAGAGGATGAGGAGGGGGGCAGGCCTGCCTCACGTCCTCACCCTTCTTTGTGTGTGAACCAGGAGATGTTGGCATAGACATGATGTTGCTCCCAAGCGACCCCTCTCCATGAAAACTAAAAGACTGTGAGAACAACAAAAACACAGGAATAAACTGACTAATGTCTTCCAAATAGAAAAAACAAAACAGAAAAAAAAAAAAGCAGAGTTTCATTTTCTTTCATTCCCAAGTTTTATTTATAAAGCACCAGGTAACAACAGCAGTCAGTTTTTACTGTATAAAACGTGCCTAACAAATTACAAACATATTGATTGGAGGAGGAGAGCTGAGATGAAAACAGCTGCATAAGGTAAACATTCGAAGTGGACAGTGCAGAGGAGGGATGCTGACCAGGCTGCCAGGCAGGAGGAAAAGAGGAAGACCACAGAGAAGATTTATGGATGCAGTGAAGGAGAGCAGAGGATGGAGGAGGATGCTCCACTGTAACAACAAGGGAGCAGCTGAAGATCCAGATGTCTTACAGTACATTTAGTGCTTAGAAAACAGAAATAAAATTAAAAAATACATATTATAAACTTTATATATTATGATACAAATGCTATATAATCTTTTTAAAGAGAAGCAGCAAGATGCTGGACTTTACAGTTACAGAGAGGTATTACCTCAGCAGGAAGTGGCTGAATGAACAGGTACAGCACATTTGTAATTCATAATCTTAATGTTAATCCTGATTGGCTCATGGCTTAGACTGTGTTTTCAATTTTGGCCCATTCTGTGATTGAGTTTGACACCCCTGCTCTACACGTTTTATAACAGGCTGGAGTTCAGCAGAAGAACCCTGACTCTGCTGCAGTTGATGTTTTCTGTAGGTCAAAAAACCAACAGAAGCAACAAGAAGAAGAAGCAGAGCAGAAACTGGCAGACCGATGATCAATCCAATAGATCCATCCTCCTTCCCTCCATCCTCCTTCCCTCCATCCTCTGAGGTTCCTCCTGTTGGACCTGCAGATAGAAACAGGTGTGAGGTGTCAGCTGTCAGGTAGGTGATGAGTGAAGAACAGAACAGAATCCATTTCCTCTTCAAACTGCTGTCAGACATTATCTACTGCACTCTGATCACATCACTCAGACCAGCTGCTTTCTACAAAGTCTCATCAACAACATCTTTAGAAACAAACATCAACAACCAGGAAGCAGCTTCACCTCTGATCACAGACACACTGAACTCTGCTCACTCACCTGGAGGAGGATCAACAACTCTCAGGTAGATGATGCTGATGAGCTCCACACTGTCATCCTCTCTCTGGACACGACACTCTTATGTTCCAGTGTCAGCAGTCGTCACATTGGTCAGAATCACAAACAAGTCTCCATCCTTCATCAGTCTGTCCTGCAGATCCACCCGGTTCTTAAAGGATGGATGCTGCTCTTCTGGAAGAACCTGACCATCCCAGCATACAAAGACATGCTGTGACTTCAGGTCAGCTCTGCTCCACTCGACAGCGATGATGTTGTGATTTGGAGCTCTACAGGGGTTGGACAATGAAACTGAAACACCTGTTTTTTTTTTCCCTGGAGTTACCCCTCCCTACCGCTCCACGCTGCTCCCCACTGATTGTCACTGCCACCCCTGGGGTGTGGGTGCCCGCGGGTCCCGGGGTATGTGGCCGGATGTCTTGGAGTGGTTTCTGACCCGCTACCTTGGCGGCTGTGGCATGGGGGCGGCTCTGCCGGGTGTTGGGCGGTTCTCGGCGCTTGGGGCCTCGGGGCCCGCATGCTCAGCTCGTGCTGGGGGTGCCGGCCTGCGGGGGGGTGGGCTGCTCATTGCCTCTGGCTCTCTGGACTCTTGCCCTTTGGTCGTGGGGGGTCCGTCTAGGGTCTCCCTCCTTCCTCCTCTGGGGTGTGCACTCAGTTGCCATCAGGATGGGTGGCTTCAGGTCTTCTGAGCTCCTAGTGGGCTGTGGATGGCCTGGGTCCGTTCCTATTTAACTCTGGATCGCAGGGGGCATGGTTGCAGTTCTTACCCTCATTGAGGACATTCCATGATAGAGGCGCATACACACATTACTGCAAACAGCAAGATTGTGTGTATGTGTGTATATGTATATGCATTTGTATAGACATGTGAATCTGTGTATGTATATCTGAGTATTTTCTTTCCTTCCTCCCCCCTTGTCTGCCCCCCTTCTCTATCCCTTTCCTTATTGCCTGTCAGGTCTGGCATGAATAAGTAAATAAAAACTAAAAATACAAACATTAACAAGAATAGCCTGTAGAAAACTTATAGAGCTGTTCTTGTAAAAGCAAATATGTTTGGTACATCATTGCATTCGGATCATCGTTCTGATTGTGACAACAGCCAGACATGACAGGCTTTAAAAAAAAAAAAAAAAAAAAACACACCTGGTTTTAGACCACAATAATTTATTAGTGTGGTGTAGGGCCTCCTTTTGCGGCCAGTACAGCGTCAATTCGTCTTGGGAATGACATATACAAGTCCTGCACAGTGGTCAGAGGGATTTTAAGCCATTCTTCTTGCAGGATAGTTTCCAGGTCACGACGTGATGCTGGTGGAGGAAAACGTTTCCTGACTCGCTCCTCCAAGACACCCCAAAGTGGCTCAATAATATTTAGATCTGGTGACTGTGCAGGCCATGGGAGATGTTCAACTTCACTTTCATGTTCATCAAACCAATCTTTCACCAGTCTTGCTGTGTGTATTGGTGCATTGTCATCCTGATACACAGCACCGCCTTCAGGATACAATGTTTGAACCATTGGATGCACATGGTCCTCCAGAATGGTTCGGTAGTCCTTGGCAGTGACGCGCCTATCTAGCACAAGTATTGGGCCAAGGGAATGCCATGATATGGCAGCCCAAACCATCACTGATCCACCCCCAGATGTGGGGAAAACAGTAAAGGTGGACTCACCAGAGAACAATACATGTTTCACATTGTCCACAGCCCAAGATTTGTGCTCCTTGCACCATTGAAACCGACGTTTGGCATTGGCACTAGTGACCAAAGGTTTGGCTATAGCAGTATATATTGACCCTGTATATTGTATATTGACCCTGTGGAGCTCCCGACGGACAGTTTTGGTGGAAACAGGAGAGTTGAGGTGCACATTTAATTCTGCCGTGATTTGGGCAGCCGTGGTTTTATGTTTTTTGGATACAATCCGGGTTAGCATCCGAACATCCCTTTCAGACAGCTTCCTCTTGCTTCCACAGTTAATCCTGTTGGATGTGGTTCGTCCTTCTTGGTGGTATGCTGACATTACCCTGGATACCGTGGCTCTTGATACATCACAGAGACTTGCTGCCTTGGTCACAGATGCGCCAGCAAGACGTGCACCAACAATCTGTCCTCTTTTGAACTCTGGTATGTCACCCATAATGTTGTGTGCATTGCAATATTTTGAGCAAAACTGTGCTCTTACCCTGCTAATTGGACCTTCACCCTCTGCTCTTACTGGTGCAATGTGCAATTAATGAAGATTGGCCACCAGGCTGGTCCAATTTAGCCATGAAACCTCCCACACTAAAATGACAGGTGTTTCAGTTTCATTGTCCAACTCCTGTACATGTCAGAGTGACGTTCTGTTCAGATTGAGCTGTGATGATTTTCTGCTCTGAAAGAGAAAACAGCACAGAGCACAGAGGTTAAAGGTCAGAGTGCAATTACTCACTTCTACAGCACTGATACCAGAGATGCAAACCGAGGAGCTCAGGAAGAGGCATGAAGAGAGAGGAGTCAAGGAAACAGGAGCGACACATCATCTCCTCAAAGCCTCATTTCGAGCTGTTAATTAAATATGACGTTTGGAGTAACTGGATCAGAAACAGTTTCATTACAGCTCAGCTAAAGCTGAATGTTATCTCAGGTGTAACAACAGTGCTGTGACAGGTTTGATATTTTGCACCACTTTAAATTAATAACATGAATCAATGTGACAGTTTGACCATTTTAAAATATCATGGATATTCTCATGGATGAAGAGGACTGGTTGTTTAAAGAGTCCTCCTCCTTTCATGGTTTCCAGCTGTTCCTCTTTAATACTCTGGAGCTAAAAAAGCACTGAGACTGAACTCCAGACTGACAGGAGACAAAGAAACAGAAAGGAGGGGAAAAAAGAGAGTCCTCTGTTTGAATCTGAGACAGCAGTTTTCTCTGTGACAAACTGATTTCACAGATTTGACCAGATTTTCCATCACTGTGACCTTTGAAAATAAACTGCTGTCTCTCTCCATTCAATGGCATTAAAATAACTGTCCAGATTATTCTCCCATCATTGGAGACGGATCTGTTTTTCATGTGGAAAACTCTTTAACACGCCAAGTGAAAAACTGATCTGTTTTCCTTTTCTTTATATTTTAGAAGCTGTTTTTTCAGTTTAACTGGAATTGAGTTATTCCATTGTCTGTGCTGGTCTCTGCAGTCATTGTACACCAGGGGTGGGCAACTCCAGGCCTCGAGGGCCGGTGTCCTGCAGGTTTTAGATGTGTCCCTGATCCAACACACCTGAGTCAAATAGCTGAATTACCTCCTCAGTATGCAGTCAAGTTCTCCAGAGTCCTGCTAATGACTTCTATATTTGACTCAGGTGTGTTGGATCAGGGACACATCTAAAACCTGCAGGACACTGGCCCTCGAGGCCTGGATTTGAGGATCCCTGTGTTACCACCCAACGTTACCACTGCCTTTTATTCCCAAAACTCACACCTCCCCCTGCTGTTATCAGAGTCAGTGGGCCTAGAAGGATGCTCCCAATCCACACTAGTTTGATCCCTTTGCAGAGGCTTCATGACACAGTTCTGTGGGGGCTGTCAAAACAAATAACTTTCCCACGTGAAAATAACTCCCACAGGAGCACTCCCCCACCCAGCTGTCTGTATTTTTACATTACTAGAAACACTTTTAGGCCATCATGTAAAGCCATATCAACAACATCCTCAGACAACAATGTAAAATACAACAATTCAAAATACACCATAAACATTTCCACGGTTGTACGCATATTTATGCATTTCTGTGCATGTCGAGGTGACACACACACACACACACACACACACTGACAGGTATTATTTTTATGTTTGTCTGTTAACAATATTACATCAAAACTACCAGTCTGACTCACACCAAATGTATAAAATAGATGTTTTGCTGAAAATATTGTAAATGCGATATTTGTGAACAATGTGATGTAGGGTGTTCAAATTCAGACCACAGATGCATCTACTAAAAATCTTAGACCAGTTTGAATCTCGGTGGTAAAGGTCAAAGGTGAAAGGACAAGAGGACCTGTGTGTTGATCCAATGTTTGGAGAGTAAAGGCCTTTACACACCGGAGGCGTAAAGTCCGTGCGTTAAAAATATCTTTGGACTCGCCTGTTCTTAATGCAGCCGTTCACACAGAACACGTCATTTCACAGGACGAATTTGCAGCATTTATTTTTTTGTATCAAGTTCGATTTTTCTGGCTTTCACAAGCGAACAAACAGATCTGACCAATCAAAACGCTGCATTTAGAAACATGTGAGATATACTGAATATACAGTGATGTGGGAACAATAAAATTAAAATGTTTCAGCTCAGACACACAGCTACACGCTGCTCCAGGTCAGTCGCTCTCTGAAATTATTCTCTGCATCCTCACATGTGATCTCAACTCTGCCAACAAAAGCTCAAACTGTCCACTAACATCCTGAAACATGCGCAAAAGCGTCGGTGATGCAGCTTCAACTCCGGGATCAAACCATCAAACTCTCCCTGCTGCTGCTGCTTTCTTACGAGTTGGATGAATCTGTTTCTTCCTTCTTTTGTTTAGAAACATCAGGACCTCATTACATCATCGCTTGATGTCGACTTCATTTCTTTCACAGTGTGTTTTATGAGGGCGATTTATTCAGAAAAACGTAACATCCTGTGTGTACGTAAGTGAGGAACTGAAATGCTGATTCATTCTGGTGTTTATTTGATGCTCCCCCCTGAGTGCCGGTCAGGACACAAACTGGAGACTCGCTTAGTCCGTTATAGTTCTTTACTGCAGGCTTAGGGTAGGGGTGCGTGGGTGTGTAGTTTTTAGGTCAAAAACACATGACACCACACGAACTGGACTGGACTGGTTTGCTGAGCAGCCCCACTCCAATGCTCCACACGCCTGCAAGAGAGGAGCATCACTTCCCCTGTCGGTCCAGTAGGAGGTGCATTACTACACAACATAACAGAAAACACTAAAGAGGTCCTTTCTAACAGTGTGGGCTGGTTACAGAACAAGTTCTCATCCGAAAGATTCACACATCCGGTGTGAAACGGCCTTAACAAAACAGGACGATGCAGAACTCGGGTTTTCTCTGTCAGCAATAACGGCGCAGATGAAAATCCGGAGAATAAACCCTTGAAAGAAACTGTCCTCGACATACTAACAGTACGTATACGAGACAACGTGATTTTATCAGGAATCCCCGAAAAAGCGACAATCCGACAATACACAAAACTTCATATGATCCGCTTTGAGGGAAACCGACTCGGAGCTGAGGAGGAAACTAAACTCACGTTTGACCAAATAAAGGATGAATACCTGCACGGGCTGACCTTTGGCACACACCAAAACAAGGACAGACAGCAGCACAGCGCCGGTGTATTGAAATGTAGCTTTCTGCAAACTCGCCATGTTAGCCTTCTCGCTTCCTTGATATCTGCGCATGCGCCTCTGAGCGCGTGCCTCGGATAAGGACGTCCTGACGTGTCTATGGTGACGTCAGGACGTAGCTAAGTCATCCGTTGGTTTCGGACGTCCAGTATATCAGTTATATATTGATGTTCATGACTGTAAAATTGTCCTTCTACTTCAATAAAACAATGTTAAAAAAAAAAAAGTTTCGGACGTCCACCCCTGTCCCTTGCCCCTCCCCCGCGATATTTTTCCATCGTCGCCTGCAGGAGAGTGGGTCTTACTGAAAAGCCCTTTCTCATTGGCCAGTGGCTTATGATTGACAGTTTTTCTGTGTAATATAATAGGAGCTCGAGCTGTGTGTCTGAAGCTGACTACGATCGAGGCCCTTGACGGTCAGTTTTTACCAGCCTTAAGCAGGCAAAGCAGTGATCTAACCAGCTAAAAATAAAAGGCAAACAGTGACACAGAAAACGGTTTAAATCGAAATACCTCACCTTTACTCTCGCTCCATAATCCGTGCAGGGACGCAGGCCTTGTTCCATTAAAAGTATATTCCAAATATAACCGAGAACTTCAATATTCTGTCTGAAACACCCATCTTTGAGCAAAGGATTTAAAAAGGTGCTGTAGTCAGTGACTCGGTATCTGCCGGACAAAGACTCAGCACTCAATGTTCAGCCTGCTGTGATGGTAGTTTTCTGCACTGAGGGCGGAGTTTAACACGGACACACACTCATTTCTCCAAACACCGCAGAACAAATTAACCATTTCAGACCGAGACCACATACATTATTTGCTTAAATCTATAATAAATACATATAATTTATAATCAATTTAAAAAGTTTAAGAATGGGAACGTATGTGTCCCAGATAGCAAAATGACTCCGCCCCCGATCCGCCCCGGATGTGCCACTGACTCCGTAACGGACCCGCAAAACCGGTCCGTATCGGAGTCCACTTGCACAGCGGGACGGATCAGTAACGGATCAGGATCACGGTTGAGGAACAGATCAGGACCGGATACAAATCGGACCCGTCCACGTTTCAGGTTATCCAAAACGGATCCTTTACGGAGCCGTCTGTGGAAAAACTGATCCGACACGGATCCGTTTTGAATCCGTTCATATAACAGCTTATTTTGGCCAGAATATTTTCAGGATCCCTTATTAAAAATTGCTGTAGCCATGCTAGCTACAGTTAAAGCTAAAATATCTATTTGGACATGAAGACTGATTTTAGGGAAAATGAAAAATCTTTAACAATTACGGCATCCTTATCTAAAGCCTAATTTTCCATTTGAATAACAAGATGAGCATATGAGTATTACAAAAATAATGGGATCATAAATGTATCAAGAATACTGTTTATTTACTATAAATCCTTTAACACTTCTTTATTCTTTAACAAAATGCAGTAAAGGAAAAAGTAAAATGGCAAAGAAAGGAAATACTATCACAAATTAATTAAGCAGGTGATGCATTGATTCATTACTGTACTTCATTAAAACATTAACAGACAAATAACTGAAAGATAACCATTTTTGGAACAATAACAGTAACAATAACAAACTGAAGTCCTCAGCATTGATTCGGGATGGTAACAGGAGGACGCCGCCTTCTTCCTCTGTCTGCTGCCAGATTGAACCATCGTATGGCATGTTTCCGAATCTCCTCTTCTGTGGCAGCACGGGACACGTGGGTCTTTCTTACTGCATCTATACACACAAGGTATATGTTATATGAAAGCTTTGAAATCTTTCCAGCAGCTTGTTGAATCTATACCATGAAGAATTAAGGCAGTTCAGAAGGCAAAAGGGGGCTCAACCTAGTGCTGGCATCATGTACCTAATAAAGTGGCCAGCAAGTGTAGCATGTTGATTGTAAGCTTTGGACATAGTGGGGAAAAAACTCCAAAAATTTACAACTCATCTTTAATATTTAACAGCATCAGTTATTGCCAATCAATGCAGTCATGTCCGGGTATCCAACTATGTACCACAGAGGAACATCACAGATCTCAAAGGGGAGTTTTTCATTTGAAAGAGTGCTGTGATCAGTGAGTGGAATAAAGGTACACCTGAAAACTGTCCTCCAAAGCCCATAACTGGCATTATCAATGAAATGATACAATACGACTCTCAGAGTTAAAAGATTTGTGCTTCATTAAACCATGACAATCAAATCATTTGCAAAATCTATTACAATTACTTACCCAAGAGTACTGTTTTTGATGCCATCTGGGAGAAACCTCCCTTTCCATTGGCCCCTGTCCAATTTATCTTCTGTCCAATGTCACTGTGGAACATGCGGGAAAGAATGTTCCATGTGATACTTCTTGCATCAGCCCCCCGATGGCTGCCAGTGAAGAAATCTAAAAATGGAGAGGAAATAATGGGAAAAGTTTAAACACATTTCACAAAAAATAAGTTGCAGGCAATTAAACACAACAACAAAAGACAGCTTCATTTGTATTTGAGTTATCAAAAAGGTCCCGTGTGCCAGCTCAAATGTGGGTATATAGAAAAATTAAAAAATAATCATTTTACATTTTTCCTGAAAGGGCTATTCATTTTGCAATTCTTACTACTTATCCCTGGTCAAAATGGTAATATGAAAGTACAGAGTCTGCATAAAAGCACTTTGTGCTGCTGGATGGTCTTCCTCACTTTTATGACAGGTGCTTTAATTAATTTTACCAGTGCACATAAAACAGTTTAATACTTTTATTAAACATAACTGATTGTTGTCAGTGTGATTAAACATAAATTCACTTCAGCTGCACAGCCAACACACATAAATGCAAACATACTTTGTAAATTTATTTACACGTATTTCTCACATTTCATTTTAAAAAGTTAGGAATGCCATTTGAGTTAAGTGGAACATTTCCTTATTCACAAAGAAGCATTTCCAGCCTTTCAGTGAGAGATACAGATTATCAATTGAACACGGGTATTGGCAAATAACCACATCTTATCCGGACTGTAAAAACCTGGATCTGGCTGTTTGTAATATTTAACATTCAGCTTTTCATTATAAACAGCATCATTCGTATTATACAAAACCATGACATTGACAAAAGTGGGATTTCTTTGTGTTGAATGTCAAGTAGAATGGTAATCAGATGAAAACTCACCACACTCTGCTTCAGGTGAGAGTTAGCAGGATCTTTGAGCCATTTCTCAAAATTCTCCACTTCCTCCATTGATTGTAGTGGAAACTGTACAGGGTCAGGTATTTCTCTTTCTTGGACAGTTGAGTTCAGCTTGTTGGTCAGATAGTTTACTTTGGTGGTTAATTGGTCTTGTTGGTGTTTAATGTACTCCAGTAAGCTCAATATTTGAACTTCTGCAGCTGTTGGAAGAAGAAATGAGACAAATTTGCTGTAATCTTTTCCAATAACTGGATTACATGGCAAATGGCTATAGTGTAGTATTCATATTTACAAAGAATACAATATACCGATTATTCAAGCTTTACTGTATACACTTTTGGAAAAATCAGTGTACATTCAGGAAGAAATGCATTGTTGCATTCGATGAGTTTATTTTCACTTGGATGTTACACTGAGAATAACTGAATTTGTGAGGTAATTTTCAGTCATTGAAAGGTGAATACTAGCTGTTTAAGAGATTGCTTACCAGAGCAGGTAATTGTGTCTGAGCCATACCGTCCCCCTTTCCAAGTAGGCCTGTAGACATGGCTTGAAGAAGGAGTTGGCTCATCTCTTGGTCTATTTTCCATCTGGGCAAGCAGTGGTGGTGATGGAGTTTTTGCAGAAGAAGCAATTGTGTGGATGCTAGCCCCAGTGAAAGGTGGTGGTTGGATATCTGGAGCAGGTGGTTGTAGTGGGCGTCTTACTGCAGCTCTGGCTTTCCTTTTCAGGTAAACTTCTTCTGTGTCACTGTCAGAGTCCCCAAAGGAATGACTGTCAAGCAGAATAGAAAAATAAAAATACTTAATACTTCATTTGTCATTATTAAAACATGTATTTTTTTACTTTACTCAAGCTGTACACTACTCTAATTGCTTTCGAATTCTGTGATTTGAATACCATCCATTCTCTTCTGCTTATCCTGTTCAGGGTCATGGGGGGGGGCTGGAGCCTATCCCAGCTGTCATAGGGTGACCTGTCACAGGGTACACCCTGTACAGGTCACCAGCCTGTCATAGGGCCAACACAGAGAGACAGACAGCCATTCACACCTATGGGCAATTTAGAGTGACTAATGAACCTAACCCCAGTAAGTGCATGCCTTTGGACTGTGGGAGGAAACCCATACAGACACGGGGAGAACATGCAAACTCCACACAGAGAGAGGGAGAGAGAGAGAGAGAGAGAGAGAGGCCCGGGCCAAGGGGGAATCAAACCCAGGCCTTCTAGATGTTATTCTGTTATGTTAGTGCTAACCACCACACTACTGTGCTGCCTGTGTTTTGAATAATGATGACCAAAAAAAGCAAATCTAGAAAGAAAAAAAAAATGTATATACTAACATTGCCTTTGGCTTCCTTTTTGGTCGTACTTCCTCCTCTTCCTCTTCTGACTGAAGGTCTGATGTGCTGCATGTAAGCGATTTCTTCAGAAGCTGTCGTGCCTCAAAGTACTGATCTACAAATTACAAACTTGAGTTTACAACAGATAACACAGTTGTCTTTAAACACATAAAATATAATAGCAAATATATTTCAGTATTTAATTAAAATAGGCAGAGGTGTATTAGAAATTGCATACCACATGATTTGATAATTCTGATATCGTATGTCTTCCAGTCTGGTCCTGGTTCCTCTACATTTTTTACTGCCTTATCCACTCTTTCATCATTTCTATAGTTGGGCCAGTAGGTAGCACCATCACAGCACCAGTTTTCTGGTACTACTGCTACTGCTTTGTTGCTCTGGAACTCGACCAAATGGAACATCTTGAAGTGGAAAAAGAAATCAAACAACAACAAATAACAAAAAAAAGAGCTGCAACCAGCAACACTACCACAATTGCTTTGCTTAGAAAATAATATAACAAAATGGTATCATCCTCGACATTTTAAATGCCTGTTAGAAAAAAACAGCCTTAATAGCTATTAAGTTATACTGCCAGCAAGGACAATAGACAGGTACAGAGAAAAATCTGATGTGTCCCTAAAAGGCATGGAACATTGGTATGGCCACAAAACCATCTCTATGAGGCAAAACAGTACATTTTACAACAAGCTCTGACACTTGAACACACTTGAATGAATCTGATGTTTGTGAAATTTTATAAATATTCAGATAGTCAGAGTTAAATGGATAATCAAAGAACAAAGATTTATCTGAGAATTCCTTGTATACCACATAGACTCCATCACTGCACTCTACAATGTTATGTATACAACAAATATCATTTCCAATAACAAAAACATTATCCCCAGTTGAAACTTTAACAGTCCACTTATCACAGGTCATTTCACCATACTGTGCTTTCACTGACAGTCCACCTATAATTGGTCCAACATAATGTGGCTTTTTAAAAGAGGTACAACTTAAAGGAGCTTCCATAATTCTAATTTCAGACAATCGACGGATTATTTGGGCAAGGGGGAACTCTGGTTTCCTGATGAGCTTTTTAAGCTTATGCAGATAATTTTCATAAGGAAATGCAGAAAATGAGTCCAGACAACCATGTAGTTGCACATCACCTGCTAGATGGACCAAACCATGTACATTATAAACAATTTGATCTTTTCCATATATTTCACCAAAGTGACTAACAAAACATTTCAGCAAAGTACGGGCATACTGTGTGTGGCAGGACAGTCTAGGACTAACTAAAATAGCAACACCAGAGAAGAGTAGCATGAAATTATAGTACATATTTTGATCCAGAAATGTGCCTAGCATTACAGGTCCTGTGTACAGGAGAAACTGTCTAAATTCTGTGGCCTTCCAACGATCCAATTCCCTCAGAGATCTGGGCTTCCGTGCAAACTCTACAGGAATAAAGGAACGCATTTCTAACAGTTTTGCTGACATTCTTTCCACTATGCTCGCAGGCAATCGAAAATTCAGAGGACCCCCGAGCCAGATGTGTAGCATTCTTCTAACAACTCCTAAACAAACTAAATGCATGTAATCTAGAGGGAACTGTGAAACCATACCCACACTACTGCCAATAAATGGATGTGGTCCTTCATGATGATGACTCTCTTCGGCCATGTTTGTGAATGATTCATCTGTCCGTAGGGCATAGTCTGCACATGGGTATGTCACGCGTCTGTTAATATAGTTTCCAGGCTGCACAAATTTGTCACATCCATGGTAGGCATTGTGGTTCTTTGTGTTTTTAATAAAGGACCTGGCTGGTGTGTCACAGATGACTGTATGCAGCTTGAGATTTAACTGTTTACCTTCTAAATCAAAACCATTTTCAAGCTGTTGTAACTCTGTAACAAAGTCTTCAAGGAAGTCTTTTGCTGAACTTGGTTTCTTTGGTCCACAGAACAAACCTATAACTACAGGTTCCTTCATGGGAACACTTAATAGTAGACCAAGGATGGGCCACAACTGCAGACAAGAACTCTTGAACAAAGGAAGTCCATCTATGTTGATTTGTAACTTCAAAGTGAAACTGTCTGCTAACGTGTGTTTGAACTTTAACAATGTATTTCTAAGAGAAGCCAGAATGCCAAAATAGTGGTACTGTCCTCCAGCCCTTTCAAGAATTGAGTATTCTGTCTCAGTTCTGAGGAGTGTCCTAGCATCCTTTGGAATATCAGAATGGTAAATGCGAAGTATGGCCAATAATGCTGTCAAAGCGACCAAGGAAATACGAAATTGTATGGCCCAGTGGGATAAACTGTCTGAGAGTGAAACCGAGTCTTGGAGTTCATCATCAAAATGATCAGACTCAGATGTCTGAGTCTGAACATCACAAGCAGCATCCTCAAAATCCTCAGACAGGCCTAGATCTATCTCCATGCCATCTTGCTCACTAAAACCAGCACCGGTTTCAGTGTCTAGACAGTGTGGATTATCAGTTCCAGTGTGACATTCATGAAAATGCTCTTCACTGATGTGTCCATGGTCAAGGTTCCTCTCTGTTGTCATCTGAAAGTCAGTTAAATTTGTGGCGTCATCCCGCATTTGTTTAAGTCGGTTTTCTACGTCTACACGGGCCCTCCTTCTTAAGGTGGAGTTGGAGACAGGTAGAGTCTTTCTATTCATTTTATCTAAAAATAAAAATTTTAGAAACACATTTTTGTTATTATTCTGAGACCAGACAGGATTTTAAAGCAGGCAAACAAGCCTCAACCTAGACCACAGGACAAAACATTGAAATGACAGAACTTACACATTATAACAGAGAAGAAGCTGTTATAGCCACTTATACTGGCAATAACAGCTATTTTTTTTAAATGAAGAATATATTATAACAGTCAAAGCTTAACGTCCATTACAGTTGCTTTTTAAGTACAGATGTGCGTGTGCAAGATTTCTGATAGCATATTACAAGCTCAGGTTTCCCTCCCCTTGGAACACACACATAATATTTCTGGCAGAAATTATTTGCAGTTTTAGAAAAAGTGTCTAAATGAACTCTAAGATTGAATTTTGGCTTACTTCAGTGAGGTAGCAGACAAGGTGGAGGGGGGAAGGCAGGCTGAATTGATCTGTAACAGAAGACATAAATAAAATTAATGATTATAATGATGAAACTACAGAAAATCTTTCTTTTTGTGGCATGTTGGATATTAAACTTTGGTAATTTAAAGTATTTTAATTGTATCAATAGGGACTTTCAGTAAGTCAGAGTCCAAATATGCATTGTGGAAAAGTTTAAGGTCAAGCAAAGACAATAAATAGGGTTCATACACTTTCAACGCACAGGAGTTGTTGAATTTACTCGCGAGAAGTTAATACCTACGCTTGGGGAATTTGCAAGGATTGTTTTCTTCTGACTTAATTATAATTCCATACTGGTCTTATCCATTACTGGAATTTGCGGTTTTCTAGCCAACCAGCCAACAATAATTAAAGCCCCACTCTGGCCGGTTAAAAAAATGTGACCTCCTAAAGGTCCGCTCACTCTCTCACAGACTGTCTTCTGGGGAGATGCTCATATGCAGACGTGCAGGTTCGTTTCCATCTCATAAGTTAACTATTCAGATATTTTTTAAGGCAGTTACAGTTTTAAGCAGTTTCAAGCACTGTGCCCCAAAATCAAGCACTTTTCAATCCTTGAAAGGACAATTTTAAAATGGAAGCATTTTCAAGGATAAGAAAAAAAGAATTAAATTTGAATCAAAAAGTCTTAGCAGAGACATAACTAAATCCATTTCTAAAGCTTATTAAATACTTTACAGCAACACCTGAAATCGTGAGACCCACTTTAACCTGATGGATGCTCTCAGATTAAATTTGGAGAACAATAGGCTGTGTTAGCTTAACTTTACCTGCAGTCAGTCCTGGAGAGGCTCAATGAAATCCTTCATGTGCTCAGTCTGCTGTAACATCAGCTACCTGGACAGTTAACCAAATCACATCGCCTTCCCCACCGAAATAAATCCCGGAGGAGCTTTTTTTTTTCTTTTAACCTCACAGCTTCCCGCTGTGTTAGCTAATAGGCCAGTAGCTAATGTGCTATATATGCTAACTCCGCTGCCACAATCTCACATTTCTGAATAAAAAATAAATAAAACCTTAATTATCTCCTACCAGGATAACTTTACTGTACAGGTAAAGCCATGAATGAAGAATATTTAACAGAACAGCTTACAGTTCTTACCTTAGAGAAGCTCTGCTCCTGCGCTCCTTATGACAGCAGTCGTTGACTTTTGAAAAAGAAAAAAAGACGGGGGTGGGGAAAGGCGCGAGTTTGCTGAAGGGCTCCGCCGTGGAGCCGTGGCGGAGCCGCGTTTTGATAATCCGCTGTCAGTAGGTGGGGCGGGCCCAGTCCGGAGAGCAAGAAGGGTGGGGCGGATCGGCTGACTTGAAGGCGGATCCGCCCCGAAGTGTTTTGCTATCTGGGGTAGATTCTCAGTCACCCAGGTCATGGTAGTCTCAAGGGCAAAAAAGGTTGTTTTTAAAGACTTTAAAGGCTTGTTTAGTTCTAAAACCAAAAGGTGGACACTCCCAGGTATTTAAACCCTAGTAGGGGGGTGTCCCCTTTAGAGGTAGTCTATTAGGCCCTGTTTACATGAGAACAGTAGACCTACTACCCATCATGTGACCTACTGAGGTCAGAATTTGAACCAGGAAGACAGATGGTTTAAAAAAGGAGTAAAGGGCCATCTATGTCCACTGTGAATGACCAGAACTGAGCAGAGATGGTGGTTAACGACACCAGCTGTCGGCCGCCTACAATGCAGTCTGGAGATCCCTTCTCAGGCGCCTCGACCCCCACTCACACTTCACTTCAGGTGACCTCAGTAGGCCACATGATGAAGGGAATCCTTGGAAGTTCTAGTGTCAAAAGAAGAAGTGTAACTGGTGGCCACTTGTGTTGATTAACAAGAGGCCGGACCACCGACGTGTTTTGGAGGGAACCTCCGTTTATTCACTGACAGATGTTGGGATAAAACATTGTTTGATGGTTCGGTCTAAGATCCTACACAAACCAAACACACAACAATATTATTGTCTTTTAAAGCTGGTTTTTGACCAGTTACTAAACTTTCACTCACCACTCCGAATGCAACAAGATAACATTTAACACCAGTAAAAGATAACGTTTAACACCACTTAAACGTTATCTTTTACAGTGTAAAACCACAGCACCAATCAGCTCAGGGCTCTGAGTAACCAGAGGATCTCACACACACTCCTAAAGATGGAAACCTGTGATTTCACATTTAAGTGTAGAAAAAAAGCACATCTGTGTGTAATAAATACTGATGTGACACAAGCTCATGTCCTCTCAGTGTGCTGCACAAACACACCTCACAGAAATCACATGATCATTTAGTCAGATTTCACTGATTTAAGGGAGGGGGACAAACAGGAAGCTGGTTTTTGAACTCCTCTGTCTCAGGAACAGGACTCAAAGCTCCCAGCTGCTCTGAACTCACCATCACTTCAAGGTCACATGACTGAAGCTGATTTTTGGACCAGACTTTGTTTCTGTCATGTATAACAGCCAGTTCAGCAGCAATAATGATGATTCTGTTTGTTATGGTCATTTTTAAAGCTGAACTTACAGGAACACTGAGACACTTTAATCTTAACGACAGAGGAAAGAAACTGGAACAAAAAAACCCCAAAAGCACCGCTGAGCGAGTGACAACAGTGCAAGTTATAGCAAAGTGTTATAAGTGTTATAAGTTATAGCAAAGCCAGTGAACAAATGTGTGGAGTTTGATGAGTGTAAATTCACACATTATGCATCTATGGTGTGGATTTAAACAGCCTGGGTCACATCGTTCTCAATGATGTGCAGTGCAATATTTTTAATAAACAGGCAGCTTGCACTGGAGGGAGCTCAGAAACTACATTTTATTCCTGCCATGTTTGACAATAATAAACAATAAAGCTCTTTGAATCTTACGGCCAACGTTAGTTTTTGAGGAACAGACGCCAACGCCAAGGCGACTTCTTCTTCAGCACAGCTGAGCTAAAAGTTACACGTCCTCAAACACCCTCACAGCAACCCTGTTATGGAGTTACACCAACTGAACTGTGCTGTACAAAAATGTACATTGTAAACAATCCTTAAATGTGCCACAAGATGGGACTCCAACCCAACAGTGTCTCCATTCAGGCTGTCAGCATTGAGGCCTGCGGGTGGCCTCTGTGCAGCACAGTATGGCTCCATACTCCATACAGAGATGCTGCACTCTTGTGCTTTGTGGAGTTAAATCAGTGAATATAAAAAATGCTTTAAATTCAGAAACCTGCAGATGTTATATCTGCATGTCAGGATCTGTTATTGTAGACATTTATCATCACAGTAACAGTGTTACTAACTTATACGTGGAAACAGACAAGCTTATGCTTTACAATAAATACTTGAAATGATTAAGCCCTGGAGGTGCACTCCTTTAGACGTGAGCTTCTCCACGTGTCTGCGATTGCACTGCCACTTCCTGTTGTGAACCTGGAGCATAATGGACATCATGCTCAGAGGATGTGAGGGTTACGCTCTCCACACTGCCTCCTTTACAAAAAATAGATGGGTGCATCTGTAAGAAAGAAAGAAAGAGAAAAAAGTTAATACAGTCAAACTTTCATATCTTGAAAACTTTATTGACTGCTTGTTTGGAACACAGGTTTGTGTTACAAACTTAGCGTCTATGAGATTCAGGGGAGAATTGTATCAGAGAATAATATATATTTGTCTCCCACTGCTGACATATTGTCATATCGGTCATATTGTTCTGAAATAAGGTCCCGGGAAAAGGTTGGCTTTAAAACGATCCATGTATCCACATTTCATGTACTGAAAGGGCAGCAGTGGGGTGCAGCAGCAGTGGGGTGTAGCAGCAGTGGGGTGCAGCAGCAGTGGGGTGTAGCAGCAGAGGGGTGCAGCAGCAGTGGGGTGCAGCAGCAGTGGGGTGTAGCAGCAGAGGGGTGCAGCAGCAGTGGGGTGTAGCAGTAGTGGGGTGTAGGAGCAGTGGGGTGTAGCAGTAGTGGGGTGCAGCAGTAGTGGGGTGCAGCAGCAGTGGGGTGTAGCAGTAGTGGGGTGAAGCAGCAGTGGGGTGTAGCAGTAGTGGGGTGTAGCAGTAGTGGGGTGTAGGAGCAGTGGGGTGTAGCAGCAGTGCGGTGTAGGAGCACGGTCCGGGACGCTTTGAGCCCTCTAAAATGTCCTGTGATGGACTGGAAGCAGCTCAGTCCAGGCAACAACAACGGACGGGCGGTGTCTGCACAGGCGAGGGGAGGATTTAAAGACACACACACAGTGTGTGTGTGAGTGAGTGTGAGAGATTTACACAAGCAAACAAAATAAAACTCGACAAAAGATACCGTTTAAAAATTGCATTCAACAAACCGTTCAATAGCAATAATTCAATAGCAGCAATACGTGCTTAATGTGTGTAATATTAAAGCCATACATCAACAAGGAGAAACACAAAGAAAAACATGACGTGTGTAACATCAGAACACAGCGAATGCTGGACAAAAACAAACCGAACTCTTTGAAGGAGTCAAAGGTCAAATCCAGCTGCATCCTGATGTTGAAGCTGCTTCTGTTTTGGAGCTAGCTTGGTTAGATGCTCCAATTAGACTTGCAGGGTCTTTGTGGCCTCTGTACACAACCTACAAAGTGGGCGACCTCATGTCGTAGCTGGATTTTGTTTTGTTTTTTCTCGGTCCTCGCTCTTTGTGCTCAGTTTTTTGGCTGCAAACATAATCATCCGATTTTTCACTTTCTTCATTCTCTCCCTCCAGGAATTTGCTGACATTTGTGAGTCCTTATATGGATGCTTTGATTATTATTCCTGATTGTTATTCTGTCACTGATAAATTCAAACACTGCAGCGAAAAGCAGCCAGAAACGCACAAGCACCAAACAAGGTAATCACAACATTGTGTGCTGCGTGGACCCGACCTGTAGTCACATTTCTCCAGAGGCGCACGTCAGGTTACCTCGTAGGATCAGAGCGGTTTGTGTAGCTGTTGTGGACTTTCATGTTGGTGGTTTTCCACTTGAGAAGTGCTGCGCACATGTTTTCATCATCTACAACAAGAAACTTCTATCTGTGCTGTCATACTCACAGAAACCCGTTTATGGGATTCTGCCGCTTTCTCTGCAGATGCTGCCAGGATGAATGTCCTGGGGGTTAACCCCTTTTCCTGCAGATGTTTGATAATGCCACGGTGCCAAATTTCATCCATTTTCACAAAATGTCTCCAGGGCTACTTTTCCAAGTCCTCAATCCAGTGTGGGTTTATCTGGAAAGAAAACATGCAGGTAGCATCAGTAAAGGTTGAATTTAAGGCACGCCAAATTTAATTACTGCATAATAACTCCTTCTTAGTCAGCCTATGAACTTTTCAGCCTGTCCTGGGTCTGCCCCGGAAACCATTTAGTGACAAGTTTTTTTACTGTGTTATGGATAACTTTGGGAATTCTGTCAGATGGAGGCTCGTCCATAGAGCTCATTAAAGTTTAGCCCGTTTGAAGCCTGGAAAGTAAAAATACAGATTGAACAGACTCATCAGTATCACAGCTCTGTCATTAGGACAGGAGAATCTGGTGGATTATAATCGAGAACATGATTATTAAATTATTGCTTCAGCTTTGATTCTTTCAGCTGCAGCCTCGGTGGTTTAATAGTCTGAGAGTAAATCATTACAAAAGATGAATTCAAACAGATTTAGTATGAAGTCAACAACGGCAGCGTAAAACTACTGTTTCAGGATCATTTACTGATGCATGTGGATTGGTGGACCGATAGGGGGCACCCTCCTACTTTAAAACGCACACAAACATCACACACATGTTGTAGACAGGGAGGGGGGGGTGTGGGAAAATGCCTTCAGTTTTTCACACGGGTCGGTGACGGTACGCTCGGTGTTAACTGAAGGTCCCTGAGTTCCGTTCCGGATCATTCAGTCCACTGTAACCCCTGCTTAAAAATACACTTCGGCTCATCAGCTCCCAGAAACATAAACGTAGCGACGTTACTGAAAAACTGGACTTGTTACGACAATGCAGGAAGTTTTTATTAAAATAAGAAAAGGCACACTCAGTGCTGCTGTTAGCCTCACAGCAGTAAGGTTTTTATTCTTCCTGTTCTAGTAAAGATAAAGTGCTTTAAGTGCTTATAACAGGGCTCTTCAACTCCAGGCCTCGAGGTCCGGTGTCCTGCAAGTTTTAGATGTGTCTCCGCTTCAATACACCTGAGTCAAATACAGAAGTCATTAGCAGGACTCTGGAGAACTTGACTTCATACTGAGGAGGTAATTCATCCATTTGATTCCGGTATGTTGGATCAGGGACACATCTGAAACCTGCAGGACACCGGACCTCGAGGCCTGGATTTGAGTAGCCCTGGTTTATAATAAAGTGCTGAAGGAGCTGTTATCATTTACAGCTCATGAACCTGTAACACACTCACACTGATTCCCGTCCTAAATATGGAAAATTCATGCATTTTCATTCTATATGTTAGCACCATTTCTGTGGTTAAAACCACCACAATATGAAAAAAAAAGAAAAAAACAGCAGGTAGGAGCACCTGTTTGATTTGGCAGAGTTTCTGCTGTATTCCCCAAAGAGGATTTCTTTGTGCAGCTGGAATTGAACCAGAAGCTTTTCCCTGATTCTAGTGTTTCTCTGTGTGCTGTCAGTGGGATACTCAGTACATGCAGCCTGCTGAGCCATAACTCAGTACCAGGACTGAAGGAAGCTGAGCAGCAGAGTCACAGCAGCACTAAATGAGCTGCACAGCCACAGGAATTTAGCTGCATTCAGTTGGTGATGGAGGAAAGGTGGAAAGCTGTGATGTTTGGTCCTGATCTGCTCACAGGCTAAACTCATGTTAATGTCTCTGAGCTCAACACTCAGACTAAGCTGTGATTAAAGTGTCATGTTAGAAATAAACAGCACTGAATGGTCCAAATGATCCTTTATGGAATATGAAGGATGCAGCATTTCTCTCCTGACCCAACTCATTCTCTTCCAATTATCGTGTTCAGGGTCGCAGGGGGGCTGGAGCCTATCCCAGCTGTCATAGGGTGAGAGGCAGGATACACCTGTACAGGTCACCAGCCTGTCGCAGAGAAAAACATTCATGGATCTGAAAAACTTCATATCAGCTGATTAACAGGAGGATGTTGCTACACACTGTTTTTGTTTTTATGCATTTAGTTACAACAACAACAACAAGCGCAATAGCAGAATAGCAAATTAAGTTAAAAGGAATGTCATTTTAAATAGAATTATAGTTTTGCAGCTAACATGGTTTAGTGGACATCTGACATTTATCTAAAACTGTCTGGGTGGCATGTCATCAGCTAGTTTCAGCACTATGCTCCACCATGCTTATTGTTAGTTCATATCCTGACAACAATTTGTTGACCTTCAGTCCCAAGCAGTGGCGGGGGGGGCTGAGGGTTCTATGAAGGATCATTTGTTCTTTCAGTTCTCAACACACACAAGCTGTTTTCTTGGGGTTCTATGACTTTTCCAGGTGGAGCTATAGCACCCCCTAGTGCACCCCCTGGCGCGCCACTGGTCCCAAGTGCTTTTTATTTTAACATTGGATGAAAATGTAGTCAAGAGCAATATATGAGAACAAAACTAAAAGTCAATATTTGAACATAAAGTTTGTCATTTTTGCAGGATTCTTGCAATACTGCATACGTTTTAGCTAACCTTAACACAATGAAATAAGAGTTTTTAGAAATTACATATTGAATGTTTGTAGTTATTTGTGTTGCTAATAGTAAACTGTCAGCCACTTCATTAAATAAATTGTTATTCCAGTTTTTTATTTGTCTAGTTCATGTAGTACTAGCGTTGTTAAGTACAAAGTGTTAGGAGGTCTGCTGTGAAGGAAAAGTATGTTGGACAGTCATGCTACAGAGACTAATGTTCTTTTGTAGCATGTTAAACAAAGTGAAAAATGTTCAGAATGTAGAAGCTGGAAAACGGTAATATTTTTTTAAAAATCAGGAATTGTAACCATTGTCATATTTTTAAGGATTAAACAGTTTAAGAATTTAGGGACTATATAAAATCACGTGACATATGACGTCCGAAGCTGATTTTAGCTTTGTTTTTTGGTGGTCTGGGAGCAGGCACCGACTCTATGGGGATGGGGTTTTGGGGGGATGGCAGGAGGAGAGAAGCTGCAGAGAGGCGTGTAAGACTGCACCTCTGCTTCCTGGTCTCAACCCTGGGTAGTCAGGTTTTAGGAGGGTTAATAAATTTGGCCATATTTCTAGAAATGAGAGCTGCTCCATCCAAAGTGGGATGGATGCTCCTAACAAGATCAGGTTTTCCCCAGAAACTTTGCCAATTATCTATGAAGCCCACAAATTTGAATATTTGCAGTTTTTTTGAGGTAAAAAGTGTGATGTGGATTTCTGCATGTCAAAGTGAGAGAAACGCTGCGTAAACTGTGCAGTGTGTCCAGTTTCTCAGCTGCAAACACAGCGGTGCAGACCTGCTCTGACTTTTTTAATTTTGGCAACATTGAATGTAGCATAAATTGCTTTTTGCCTCTCGCAGGTGCAACTTGATTTGAAAAGCTTTCACTGCATCATACACGTGTGTAATTACGCGGTCTGTCCGTGAAGCTGCAGGTTTAATGCATTAAGATGCTTCATTATGTCACAGAGAAAGGCTGACCCACACAGACACTTTCACTCCGGAGCCCTGCCGAGACTTCTCCTTTACTTTCCATCAGCTGACAGGTTTCCTCAGGCATCATCTCACCAGAAGCTGTTTCTTCTGAAACTGCCGCTGATTTAAACCTTTGTCTCTTACAAAGTTCACTGTCTGTGTTACAGTACTTACAGTATGATTCATTCAGTCTTCTGGACTTTGCTGTGCACCATTTCCTGCTGTGTGATGCAGTGATACCCTGTCAGCTCACCTGTGCAGGTCTCCCTCTGCATCTTCTCCCGCATCTGTCCCACCAATCCGCTCTTTTCCCTGAACATTGCAGGCAAATTTTTTGACCATTTTTGAGGGTCAGACTAGCTTAAATGTCACTATAAAAAATGCTGACTGATGTTTTTAACCACTGATCACTGATCAATGTGTCATTGCCAATGCGGGAAACAGGTTAGTGTACAGGTCTTGGCCTGTGCAGCATCTGTTGCAGTGCATTGTGGGATTTGTAGTATATGTGGTAGGAGCACTGTTTACTCGCAGGCCATTAATAAACTCTGATAAAAAAGTGTTCCTGTAGTTAGTCTGGCTTAATCCTACAGTCCAAAGGCAGGCATGGCAGTTAGGTTAATTGACCATAGGTGTGACTGTGAGTATGCTTTTGTCTCTGTGTTAGCCCTGTGACAGCTGGGAACATGCAACTTACTGTAAGTCATATGAGTAGAGGACCAATGAAGGGACCAGTTCAAACTGTTTTCTGTAAGAGTAACAGGGGCACAAGGAGTCTGGAGATACTTACAGTAATTTCAAAGACTTAAAGCATTAAAAAATAAAAGTACAAATAGAAAAAATAACATCTGGTGCCAAATATTATAAATAAGGCTATGCAACAGTAATGAAAAATGCCATCCGTTTTATATGGATTTTCATAATATATTGGTAAATGAACTTGAGCAAAGATCACTGGGGGCGTGACAATTCAGGATACTTGTGTGAAAAAAATATAAATAAAAAAAGCTGTCATTATTGTAACCATATAAAGTAAAATAAATAATGCTTTCCAAAGATGGGTCGGGTGGTTAATAGTGTAAGAGAAGCTTTTAGAAATAAATAACAACCCATTTTTATACCAAAATACACTCAAGTTTGTCTTGGACACTCAAATGGCATCGAATACAGTGCACCACATTACAGCTGCGCTCTTGTTAGGCCAGAGTGAAAAGCAGCTTTTTGAATGTGAAGAATTAGTGAATGCACACAGATTTGCGGATTGGATTTCTGAAAACTGTTAAAATAATATTTCATGCTCCTTTTTAACTCAAACAGTGAAAGTGGAAATGTTGTTCTCATTTATCACCACAGAGATTTTTATCAGGAACAATGTAGATGTCAAACTTTCATTTATGGCGCTATTTGATCTAAACACCATTTTTATTGTTGATTGTTAAATCTTTTTAAGCTGACTATGGGTCAGAGTGGACAGATCAGTTAAAGGGCACATATCATGCCTTTAAATCCTTCCTTTTCATATGTAAATCATTCATTCGTGGTCTGTATAAAGTAGAACTGCAATGCTTTGGTCTGAATTCCTTATTATTGTAGCTCCACAGACCCCTCGTTTACACCTTCTCTGAGGCATCTTAGAGCAGCTCGTCTTGGTGCGGTCTCTTTAATGTGATTGAGACATTTCACGCCCCGCCCCCTCCAGGTCGCAGAGCGCTCCACTCCACCCCGTTCAGCCATTTTTGTAGTTTGATAGCAGCGATACGATTATCTACCGGCAGAGAAACAAGCACGTCAAAGAGGCTCTGATGCTGGGGGCAATCTAATCAATCATGTGGGTTAATCCACCCAACAACCAAACATTTTAACTTGCTATGGAGTAAGATAACTGTCAAAAAGGTGTGTGCACAATTCTAACATTCGTATTTGTAATTGAGAAACTGTGCAGATTAGGACTGTTTTTATGTGAGTACGAATCTAAAAGCTGTGAGTTCAAAGTCTTGTGAATACAACTCTAATTTCTGTGACTACGAACACCTCCCCTCTGTGTGGACACGAATTCATTTTTTTTTTTTTTTTTTTTTTTAGCCTGTCATGTCTGGCAGTTTTTGCACTCAGAATATGATCCGATTACGCTGGTGTACCAAACATATTTGATTTTCCAAGAATAGCTCTTTAAGTTTTACAATAGGCTACTCTTGTTAGCATGTATTTAGTTTGTATTTTGATTTTATTTTATTTATTTATACCAGGCGTGACAGGCAGAAAGGAAAGGGTACAAAAAGGAGTGAGAAAGAAAAACAAAAACAAAACAAAGGTGAGAAAAGAATAATCAAAGAATGATATCCACACGAATGGACACGAATTCAAGTTCGTGAGTACGAGTAGAAAAGTGTTGAAATGACGTCACAGGGCGGAGTAATCGATACCAAACACAGCATGCTCCAGATTTAAAGATGGCTGAGGACAGTGGACCGGGTGGAGCTACCAGCTCAGGTGACGCATGTATCCAGTATTTATATACATATATTAAGAAAAAGAATACTATTTAAAGTAATACCTGAGCTGGTAGCTCCACCCGGTCCACTGTCCTCAGTTGGTCCTCAGTTAGCAACAAAAACAAATTGTAAACTTTTTAAAAATATTTTATTTGTGCACAAAATAAAAAGCATTTCTTGTGCTAATCTCATTGTTTTGCCTTTTACATTGAATATCTAATCACCACAATAACCTGTCGCTCCTCTTTTGACAGAACAGGAAAAGAAACTTCATTAAATGTGTTTCCTGCCACAAGCAGTCAGAGAATATTTGAAAATATTACATCAAATTAATCACAAACAGTGAATGCAAGAAGCTAATAGTCTAACATAAACAAACAGCTATTAGTAAAGATAATACATTCAGTGAAAAGCCCATGAAATGCTAAGTATGATTTATCAGTATCAGAATTAATAAATGCTTACTGAGATTATTTTCATGCACTTTAATTTGATTATATTGCGCATCAGTGATCACAAGCACTGGATGTCACTGTATTTGGCACGCCTTCATTTTCACTGCAGCGGCTATAGCCCCGGCTGCAGCTCCCACTGCTCCTCCCACTCCAGCTCCAATTGGACCTCCCAGACTTCCTAAGGTAGCTCCTACAGCAAATCCAACAGCAGCTCCAGCAGTAGTTGTAGCACTCTCTAACAGAGCGCGTAAGAACCTGTTGTTTCTCTCTGCCTGACTTCGTGCTTCTTCAAACTTCATCTTCACATTCTCATGAAGAAGTCGTCTCAGCTCTTCTAGTATGGCTCTTTTAGCCTCTTTGAACATTTCGTTAGTGAAGCAGCTTCCTCCATTCCTCTGAACCATTTCATTGATCTTCTCCAGCAGCTCTCTGACCTGAGAGGGATCATCAGATCTGTTGTTAAAAACATGATATCCTCCATGACACAGACGGATGAAGTCACGGACATCTGTACTCTGACCAATTAATTCATCCATGGAAACTCCTTCTTCCAGATCATCTCCATGGGTGAACAAGGTCATAGTGTAACAGGCTGCCTCCTTTCCAAACATCTCCTGAAGAATTTTCACTGTTTTTTGTTCTTCTTCAGTGAATCTGTTTGGCTGGATTACAACCAGGAACACATGAGGACCAGGAGCAGCAAAGGAGATGCATTTTACTATCTCTCTCCTCACTGCATCTTTAGACATCCTGGTGTCATACAGACCTGGAGTATCAACTACAGCCAGCGTTTGACCTTCAAATTCTCCTGTTGCTTTCTGACACTCTGATGTCAGAGACTTAAAAGCCATCTTTGATTCAAAAGCTTTTCTTCTTAAGATGGTATTTCCTGTTGCACTCTTTCCAACTCCAGTTTTCCCAACGAGGACAATCCGAAGATTTACTTCATCTTTCTCCAGGTCCTGTTCCTCTGGTTCTTGTTCATTTAATGCTGTTGGAGAATTTAACAAAAATGTTATTTATACTGTTAAACCCCAATTTAACCCTTCAGAAGTTCAGAAGTTGGTGTGCTTGTAAAATTGAAATAAAAAATTCAAAATGAGCTTAAGGTGGTTTTTACTCAGTTTCAACATCAGATATTCTTTCTGTGTTCTATTGCTAATAAAATATAAGATCTGCAAATCTTTGCATTCTGTTCCACACAGTGTCCCATTTTTTAAAATCAGAGTCAAAGATAAAAGCTAAATGATCATTTTAAACATTGTACAGCCCTCTAAATATAATATCACTGTACATCAAACCATGAAAACAAAAATGCCATTTTTCATAATTCTCTCTGTGTTTTTATGGTACTATGTGTCTTATTTATTTTAATATATAAACTTTCATTCACAATTGTGTACAAAATTTTCTCTATATATTACATATTGTAATATATTGTACTCTAATATTCATTTTCTTACATCTCCTACCTCAAAAGCATATGTAGGTGTTTGGTTCTCTGCAGCTTCATCCATGTTGTAAATGATCACACAGTTTAGTCTTTTGGCTCATTTACTTACTTCATCATAGCTCTGGAAATACACATCAGTAGCCATGACTGTAAATGTTCCCACTCATATTTTTGCCCAGAGGCTAAGACACACCAAGAGTGGCTGACTGAAGGCCGTACAGTCCTGATCCTCAAGGACCCCCCCCAGAAGGGGCCAGTCCCATCCAACTACCAGCCTCAGTACAACATGGAAACTCCTGTCAGGCACTGTAGCAGCTAAGATGGGTAGGCATGTGGCACAATAGATGAGCGAGGCCCAGTAATGGATAGGCAGAGATGCCAGGGGAGCAAAACTCCAGCTACTAGTAGATAAAGCAGTCACTCGAGACTGTAAGACCTGACTGACCTGTGCACCGCCTGGATTGACTACAAGAAAGCCTATGATTCGATGCCGCACACATGGATCCTGGAATGCCTAGAACTGTATGAGATCAACAGGACCCTGAGAGCCTTCATCAAGAACTCAATGGGGATGTGGAGAACAACACTAGAGGCCAACTTCAAGCCCATCGCAAAAATCAACATCAAGTGTGGGATTTACCAAGGAGATGCTCTGTCCCCACTGCTGTTCTGCATAGGCCTGAATCCCCTCAGCCAGCTCATCAACAAGTCTGGCTACAGATACCGACTACGAAATGGAGCAAACATCAGCCACCTCCTGCACGTGGATGACATCAAGCTGTATGCTAAGAGTGAATGAGATATTGATTCACTGATCCACACCACCAGGATCTATAGCAATGATATTGGAAGGTCATTTGGACTGTGGAAATGTAGTTGGATGTAACTAAGAGAGGAAAAGTAGTCAGAACTGAGGGGATTACACTACCAGAAGGCAACATTGCAGACATTGAGGACAGCTACAAGTACCGAGGTGGCCAAGGACTAGTGAGTGTCAGAACCACTGTCCTAGATGAAACAACGAATATCCATGAATACATCAGGAAGATGGCCACAAAAGATCACATGCTTAGTGAGTACCTCAGGGAACAGAAACCAGAGAAAGAAAAGGAGGAAGAACAGGAACCACCATGAAAGGACAGTCCTGTGCACGGCATTTACCACCGGCAGACTGAAGAAATCCTTCCAATGGCTGGACAAAGATGGACTGACAGACAGTGTTCCTGGTCTGCAGTGGTCAATATCTATCAAAAGTTGACTAAGGAAGGAACCAGCAATAGGATCATGGATGAACAAGGTTCACTGATGTATGTGGGGAGCAAAGGCTGGCCTATGTGGTCCAGCCCAACAGATGAGCTACTGTAGCTCAAAGCGACGAAAAAGTTAATGCTGGTTCTGATAGAAAGGTGTCATAATGCACAGTGCATCACAGTTTGCAGGCTACCAGACTGTGGTGGTGAGTGCACTGTGCTTTGGCGTGGTGTGCTGGGGGGAGTGGCTCGCTCTAGAGACAGGAACAGAGAGGATAAGCTCATTAAGAGGGCGAGCGCCACAATCGGGGCTGAACTGGACTCTGTTCAACAACAGTTGGGGTGAAGCTGTTAAGGAAACTGAACAATAGCTCACACCCACTGCACGACTTGGAGGTATTTTGAGAAAGCACATTCAGCCACAGACTGACACACCTCAGTGCAGAAAACAATGTAGCAGGAAGTCCTACGTGCCAGCAACAAACCACTAACCTGAATGCACAGTTGTACATAGTATTTATATTTATGTTGTGTATTTAATATTCTTAGTCAAATAGTATAAATATTGTGTATAAACTGGATAGTATTTATATAGTATTTATATTGTGTCCTTATATTAGTGTTAATTGTTGCTGTTGTAACAAAGCAATTTCCTGCAAGGGATCAATAAAATTATTTTCTTTTCTTTTCTTTTCTAAATGTTAAATATCACAAAGAAAATTTATGCTCAGCTTTTACTTTTGAAGTCAAACTATCCAATCAAGAAAGGTGTCTCTACAGCTGCAGTTCTCTTAAAGCAGACTTTAAAGTGAACCTGAAATGTATTTGGAGCTTACAGTATGATATTTCCAAATGTACTTACCAACCAGAGCGAGCAGTTCATTCTTGTTGTCTTCCATGGTGTTTGCTCAGGCAGTCAGTGTGTGATGCGTAACTCTCGATGTTCTGCTGCTGAGTAGTTTTGTTTTGCCTCTTAGCTTCGTGTGGTCTGCTTCTAGATGCCTCCCCTTAAAAATACCCCACTCCTATAATTGGACAGGGGCATGTTTTTATTCAGCTGCAAAAGGACTTGTTTCTTGTTTCTGTTACATCAGAAGCAGCTCAGTTCAAACTGTCTGCATTTTTTTTACAAAAAGCAAATTGTTTAAATATTCCTCTGCAAAACTACAGAGAAGATTTGGCAAGTCTTTCATGGCCATGAGCCACATACTCAACTCAACTCAACTCAGCTCAGCTCAGCTCAGCTTAGCTCAGCTCTACTATACTTTACTCAACTCAACTCAACTCAGCTCTACTCAGCTCTACTCTACTTTACTCGGCTCAAATCAACTCAGCTTAGCTCTGCTCTACTCTACTTTACTTTAATCAACTCATCTCAATTCAGCTCAGCTCAGCTCAACTCAACTCAACTCAGCTTAGCTCAGCTCAACTCTACTCAACTCAACTCAGCTCTACTCAGCTCAGCTTAGCTCAGCTCTACTCTAATCAACTCAACTCAACTCAGCTCAGCTCTACTCAACTCAACACAGCTCTGCTCTACTTTACTCAGCTCAGCTCAACTCAACTCAACTCAACTCAGCTCAGCTCAGCTCTACTAAGCTCAACTCAACTCAGCTCTACTCAGCTCTACTCTACTTTACTCAACTCAACTCAGCTCAGCTCAGCTCAGCTCAGCTCTACTCAACTCAACTAAGTTCTACTTTACTCAACTCAACTCAGCTCAGCTTATCTCAGCTCAGCTCAGCCAACTCTACTTTACTCAACTCAACTCAACTCAACTCAACTCAACTCTACTCAGCTCAGCTTAGCTCAGCTCAGCTCTACTCAGCTCAGCTCAGCTCTACTCAATTCAACTCAACTCAGCTCTACTTTACTCAACTCAGCTCAGCTTAGCTCAGCTCAGCTCAACTCTACTTTACTCAACTCAACTCAACTCAACTCTACTCAGCTCAGCTCTACTGTACTTTACTCAACTCAACTCAACTCAACTCTACTCAGCTCAGCTCTACTATACTTTACTCAGCTCAGCTCAGCTCTACTCAGCTCTACTCTACTTTACTCAGCTCAACTCTACTCAACTCAACTCAGCTCAGCTTAGCTCAGCTCAGCTCAACTCTACTTTACTCAACTCAACTCAGCTCAGCTCAGCTCAGCTCTACTCAGCTCAACTCAACTCAGCTCTACTCTACTTTACTCAGCTCAGTTCAACTCAACTCAGCTCAGCTTAGCTCAGCTCTCCTCTACTTTACTCAACTCAGCTCAGCTCTACTCAAGTCAACTCAGCTCTATTTTACTCAACTCAGCTCAGCTCAGCTCAACTCTACTTTACTCAACTCAGCTCAGCTCTACTTTACTCAACTCAGCACAGCTCAGCTCAGCTCTACTTTACTCAACTCAACTCAGCTCAACTCTACTTTACTCAACTCAACTCAGCTCAGCTCTACTTTGCTCAACTCAACTCAGCACAGCTCAGCTCTTCTTTACTCAACTCAACTCAACTCAGCTCAGTTCAGCTCTACTTTACTCAACTCAACTCAGCTCAGCTTAGCTCTACTTTACTCAACTCAGCTCAGCTCAGCTCTACTTTACTCAACTCAGCTCAGCTCTACTTTACTCAACTCAACTCAGCTCAGCTCAGCTCTACTTTACTCAACTCAGCTCAGCTCAGCTCTACTTTACTCAACTCAACTCAGCTCAGCTCTACTTTACTCAACTCAACTTAGCTCAGCTCAGCTCAGCTCTACTTTACTCAACTCAACTCAGCTCAGCTCAGCTCAACTTTACTCAACTCAACTCAGCTCAGCTCTACTTTACTCAACTCAACTCAACTCAGCTCAGCTCAGCTCTACTTTACTCAACTCAACTCAGCTCAGCTCTACTTTACTCAACTCAACTTAGCACAGCTCAGCTCAGCTCTACTTTACTCAACTCAACTCAACTCAGCTCAGCTCTACTTTACTCAACTCAACTCAACTCAGCTCAGCTCAGCTCTACTTTACTCAGCTCAACTCAGCTCAGCTCTACTATACTCAACTCAACTTAGCACAGCTCAGCTCAGCTCTACTTTACCCAACTCAACTCAGCTCAGCTCAGCTCTACTTTACTCAACTCAACTTAGCACAGTTTAGCTCAGCTCTACTTTACTCAACTCAATTCAACTCAGCTGTACTTTACTCAACTCAATTCAACTCAGTTCAGCTTAGCTCAGCTCAGCTCAACTCTACTTTACTCAACTCAATTCAACTCAACTCAGCTCAGCGCTACTTTACTCAACTCAGCTCAGCTCAGCTCAGCTCAGCTCTACTCTACTCTACTCTGCTCAGCTCAGCTCTACTCTACTAAACTCAACTCAACAGCATTTTCCTCACAAATGTGGCATAATTAAAGGGGAAATAAACTTTCTGGGCAGCACGGTGGTGTGGTGGTTTTTGAAACAGCAGGCATGGATATTTTTCGTTCATGTTTCACCACTAGATGCAGCTGTGGTGCTGTTAATGCCATGGAGAAAGTTTATATATATCAAGTTTTTTTGAGTGCTTTTTTTTTTTGTAACAGGTCCCATTACAGAGGGCATGAAGACAGAATACACTCGTGTTAAACAGCATAAATAATGAGCAGAGGAAACGTGCTGCCTGGTCAGTCTTGCCAGAATGACAAGCTTAAGACAGCTAAGGCAGCGCATTCCCATGGCAGGAACTCTGCTACCCTCTACTGTCCATAGTTATACACAGTCACTTGCTGCACAGCGCTTGGGAGACTTATTAAATCTCATGTTACTTGTACACAAACAGTGTGAAACATACAATATTATATACATATAATCAAACTTAATTCACAAATGTGACCCCATATTTGCTTTGGTCAGATTTTCTATTTTCATCATTTTCATGGCATTTGTGAGAGCAAAGGAACAATAATATTTGATACTTAGGTGGTAGTAAAACAGCAGTCTTGATAAATTTAGTTTAAGGTAACGGTGACATCACTTCCGGTTCAAAAGGGCTCAGTAGACAGTTGATTCGAGCAAACCTGATATGGAGCCAATTAACAGCTAAGATAGAAAATAAGTGTTTCCAAGTCCACTTGCAGGCCAAAGTGGTATGTTTATTCTAGGTTTTGTAAATTGTATATTTGTGTAAGCTGAGATAAGTAAGGTAATATTTTGAAGCTGCACATGAGGCAGTAGCCACCGAAGCGGTAATTAAAATAATGAAAACACAGCATCAATGTGAGGAAGAAATTAGAGAAGTTAAAGATGCAAACAAAATTTTATAAAGTGTCTTGATATTAATTCATTCACAGATGAGTGTTTCAGAAACTTCTGATCTGCTGGGATTTCCCCACAAAGCATCTCTGAGATTCACAGAGAAAATATCCAGTGAGCAGCTCTCTGGGTGAAACTGTCTTGTTGAGGTCAGAGGTCAGAGGAGGATGGACAGACTGCTTCAGACGGGCAGCACAAAGTCAAATAACTCCTCATTACAATCAATGTGCAGAAGAGCATCTCTGAGTGCTCAGCACTGTGAAGCTGATGGTCCACAGCAGCAGAAGACCACAGCAGCAGTCACACTGAGCATCATTTAAAGCCCACAGCCTTCCTGAGTGCTGTTACTGACCATCTCCATCCCTGTATGACCACAGTGGACCATCTCCTGATGGCTGCTTCCAGCAGGATAACGCACCATGTCACAAAGCTCCCATCATCTCAGACTGCTTTCTTCATCATGACGATGAGTCCTCTGCACTCACATGGCCTCCACAGGAACCAGAACTCCACCCTGTAGAGCACCTCTGGGATGTGGAGGACCAGGAGAGTCTATGATGTGAACATGGACCAAAGTCTGAGGAATGTTTCAGCATCTTGTTGCATCTGAGGCACGAAGAACTAAAGCAGATATGAAGGTGAAAGGGGTCCAAATGAGTACCAGGAAGGTGTACCTAATAAAGTGGCCAGTGATGGTATATCACTGTAATTAAATCAGAAATGTGACCACAGTTTTGGAGCATTCAGTGCCTGAAAACATGTGTAGGACATGGTTTTATATATTTATTAAATGTAATGAAGAACCGAGGCTGATCCTGGATCAGAAACTGAGCAGGTTGGGTCCAGTTAGTACTTGGAGGTGAGACCGCCTGTTGGAGCACTTTCCTGCCACTAGATGGCAGCAGCAGAGCACAGTTTAACCTTGAGACAGAGCCGCAGGTGAGCTTCACTGCACGGAGCTGCTGCTCGTCTGAGGCTCAGTTTTCCTGCTGAATCAGCTTCTGATTAAAGAGGAGACTCGATCAGCACAAACTCACACACAGCTGCTGATGCACTTTAGCATCAACATGTCTGTGAGACACTTCCTCTCAGTTTTCTGCACGCTGACCACAAAATCACACACATGCTACAAAAAGGCAGTTTATTAGTGGGGCAAAGGATTTCCTTCACATCATAAAAGCTCATTTGTACCCATTAAAATAAAAGTTTGACTTGAATATGAATTCATGTTGTATTAATCTGTGTGACGGTTAATTATCAGTCTGCTCTACAGTGAATCAGCTGTGAGGTGCTGTGTGGAGCAGTCAGAGAGCAGCAGCTGGATTCCAGTGGTTGGACTGGTGGACGACTTCAGTGAGGAGTAGAAGACATTTGGCTCTGGTAGAAACTGTGAACACAAACACACACAGCAGCAAAATATCAGCACAAACTAGAAGAAAGCCTGAACCTGATTATAGCAACTTTTTGAAAGAAGAAATACCAATGTGCCTGAAGGTCATGGACAGAGTCATTTTACCAGCAATGACATACAGAGCAGACCCTCACACAACAACGGACCCTCACACAACAACAGGAGAGGAAGCTGGCAGTGACCCAGAAGAGCACGGAAACATCAGCAGGAGAGACAAGATTAGAAATGATGTCAGAAGATCCAAGACTGAAGTGAAGGGTATCACAGAAAGCATCAGGAAAATGAGAGGACGGTGTGCAGGACATCTTAGCAGAACGAGCAACATCAGACGGGCCAAGAAAACAACTGAGTGGACCCCAAGAGAAGGGAAGGGTGAGAGGGAGACCCCAGAGAAGATGGTGAGAGGATATCGAGGAGGTGGGAGGCAGGTACCTACAAGTACCTACACAGATGCAAAATTATGTTAGCATAGGACAGACCGTTGTGTTTCAGCCACATAAAGAAGTCTTGTGTTAAGAGAAGTGAGGGGTATATTACATTACATGGCCTGGTTTGTGGCTGTTGTTCATTCTCATGGAGTGCACGGTAGTGCCTCAACATACATGTTGTGTTGTTGCTGTATGACAGCTCTCTGAGGCACAGCCGGCACCTCACCTTAAAAATATAACAATGTTAGGAGAATGTTTTGTAGGTTTGCACATCAAATATAGGGCATTTATAGTATATGTGTGAACATACATGCATCTTGGGGACATTTTTAATGTACACGTGTTGTACACACACACATACCTGTTTATATATTTTATCTGTCTATCTCAGTGGCAGCGCTAGGGGGTGCTATAGCTCCCCCTGGGTAATTCATAGCACCCCAAGAAAATAACTTGTCTGTGTGTTGAGAACTGAGAGAACAAATGATCCTTCATTGCACCCTCATTAAAATGCATTCACCCCCCTCCCCTCGCACCTGCAGAAAAATATTTCTGGAGCCTCCACTGATCGATCTATACTCCATGTGATTGATTTCAGCAGATGTACAGTAATATTTTTTACCTTATTGGGCGAAATCTTGTCAAAATGCTCCCAAACTGATGATGTCCTCCTCCTTGTTGGTGGCTCCACACTCAGCAAAGCAGCTCCTCGATCTCCTGCACATTAACGATCCTCAGACTCACCTCAGAAGACTCAGAGCACTTCCTGTGTTTGCCGCGGCTTAAACAACTTGAATCGCAGTCACGTGATTTCAGTAAACAGGGCCTCGGTTGTGTTTTGTCACGTGATATTGTGGAAAACGAGACGGACCTCGAAACAAGCTTCATTTGGACACGCCCCTTTTGCTCAACAGCCTCGGGGCTTCGGCACAAAACGAAACAGCCCTATGGGATTAAATTTGTCTCAATATTATTCAAACAAAAAAAAAACTAATCTCAATCAAAAACAAAATTGTGGTCAAAACTTTCAGAATTGTAATGAAATATTTTTTTTGTAAAACTATTTTTTTTATTTAAATGACTCATTTTTTTTCTCATGAAAAAAAAATTTGTTTGCAAAACCTAAATTTTTATTTGCGCCTGTCAGAAATCTTTGGTTACGATTCTCTAACTTTTGGTTTTGACGCTCCCTTTTTTTGGTTGAGGTGAGTGTTTTTTTGTTTGAATAATATTGAGACAAATTTAATCCCATACTGTTGGAGACGGTCAGCACACACACACACAAGCTATTTTCTTGAGGGTGCTATGACTTTTCCAGGGGGAGCTATAGCACCCCCCGGTGTTGTGCCAGAAAGTGATTTTTGATGTTTCTGTGTGCTTTTATGTGTAATGTCTTTGCTTATATTGATGAATAGAGTGTGGTCAAAAGGATTTATGCATCCATCCATCCATCCATTCGCTTCCGCACATCCTGTTAAGGGTCGCGGGGGGGCTGGAGCCTATCCCAGCTGTCATAGGGCGAGAGGCAGGGTACACCCTGAACAGGTCGCCAGCCTGTTGCAGGGCCACAAAAGGATTTATGAAGGGCCTAAATATAAAATGAAGAAATGACCTGTTATTCAAGTATGTTTATGACTCTGCATTATTGCATGTACATTATAATAAATCCAGTCCTCTTTAGTCACTTAAAATATCTTTATAGAGTGTAATGTTATATTTGTTCTGATTTCTGCTGCCCTCTTGGTCAGATATCTCTTTAAAATCTGGCCAATCACAGTTTTTACCCCCATAAATAAAGAATATATAAAAGTCGCTGCCAAAAACTGATTGCAGCTTCTACCTTGTGACAGAAATGTTGTTTCTTACTCAAAATGACTTGATATCATTCACGAGAGAAATGTTTGACAAATTTTTCACAGATTATAGGTCAGCAACTCATTTACAACAGTTTAAATATGGGCAATCATTTTCTGGCAATCACTTTTTGGAAGACGATCACTTTTTGGCACAACACCGGCGCCGCCACTGACGTGTGTTAGAGGAAGGGAGACAACAATGCACAAACAATGCACAAACTCACAGAGTCACTCACAGAGTCATTTCCCTCCCATGGGAAGTAGGGACATGTGGATGCAGTGTCCGTCCTTCACTCACACTTAAAAGCCGATTCACAGTTGCACAGGCGCGCTTCGGTCCCGGCAGCAAAAGACATTTTATGTCCTCAGAGTTTATTTCATGCTCACAATGAATTTTATACCAACTCTTATTTTTCTTCGGTGCTTTCTGCTCTTCGTCGCAGCGGGAGGAGAAGCCGCTCTTAAAAGTAAGACTTTCTTTTTATTCATTAATCCTTTCCCCACCTGCGCCGTGGTTATGATGGCCACGGTACTTCATAGTTACTTTCTATCCATTTTCTGCGTCTCGCGTATTGACACGATTGAATTTGACCAGATTTAGGAGCTGCTGCAAGGTGCAAAGTAAAGCAGAGACGGCTGTCTCCTGTCAGCCTGCAAACCACCGTAGGTGTCAGGACACAGCCGCAGGTAGCGTGGAAGTGTTAGTGTGGTGGTTCCCTGACCTCAGTTACTGTGTCAGCCCCTGGATGAACTTCATTTGAATTACTTAAATGTTATTGTTTCTGGGAGGAACTGTCATGCTACATGTTCACATTTGTTGCTTCATTAAAATATAGCAAGTGCATGATTGAGAGTAATTGTCTTTAACTTAAAAATGCACAAACTGGTAATAACAGTTGTATCTAAAGTCTGAATCTATCGCTTCTTTCAGTATGCAGCTCTGGGGTCCTCCACAGTTTATTCTCTTAAAGCAGCAGCTCTGACGTCAGCAACATTTTTTTTTCTTCCTGTATTTTGTGTGTCTCGTCAGATTGTGTATGAAGGGGACTGCACTTATTGTGATAGAAGCAGGAATATGAGTCCAAGCATCACATCATATCAAACTTGAGTCTATTGAAAAAAACTGGAAGTTTGGTCCCACACGAATGATTTCTTCATCCTGCTTTTTGCTCACTGGGATCTGGTCCCTGGAAATTCATGAATAGAAAAGTACAGCAGATAAACCTAAAAATATTTCCTCATCCTACTCAATGGATGTGCATCATTATGAGGCTAAATTACACATTCAAATAAGTGTGGTGGGCAAAGGAAAGGGTGGGCCTCATTTTTTTTTTTACTCCCCTCAGAGGAAATGAGGGCTCAGTGAAAAGTGTGATTCAGTAGTGGTCGTGTAAAATATCTTCCTCCTAATCGTGACCATCTGTTCTGTCATGGAGCAGTTTGTTCTTGATCCGAGTCTGGAAGAGGTTAAATAAATAGTTCTCTAAGAAATGAAGCTAGTGACATGCAGCTAACACCAACATGTAGCTGAACCTCACTGACAAAATGATGGATGGAGGATGTATTTTCAGCAGCTTAACAAACAATATTAATCATTAGAACAGTGAGAAAATGAGAGAAAACTGCAGGTTGGTTTCTCCCTGAACACCCTGCACACACACACACACACACACACACACACACACACACACACACACACACACACACACACACACACACACACACACACACACACACACACACCCCATTCTAGGTCCAAGCCTGAGACAGCTACCTAGCAGAAATCCAATCCTGTACTTACACATCCACTCATTCACATACATTCCAAAACACACAAGGAATTAAAAATAAATGAATAAAAAAATTGTGTCTGTGCAAAGTGATTGTGCCTGTTAAAGATAAGAAAGTTCTCCATAAATCAGCTGGTAGAGCCTTAAATGAAAATCTGAGTTTTTCCAGCTTCAGGTTATAGAGAACTTCCCTCACTCAGTGGTCCTGAGAGGGATGCTTAGTTTCCATGTCAGTAAAATAAGTCAGCGAGCTAAAAGGGTGCTGAAGGCTAAAGCTTGTATCACAGAATGTGAAAGGCTGGGGGCTGGAGGCCAAATGTAGCTGACAGCGGTTTGGGAAAGATTGTCTGACCGTGTGCTTGACTGAGTGTTTTTGGGCAAACCCAAACAAACATGGGTTTGATTAGCCAGCGACTGTCCACACCTGTTACAGGCTTCACTAACTGCTGAGTAAATTTTCTCTAATGTTGCATTTGTGTAACGCACTTTATAGAAGATTTGCACTGGATCAAAGCATGTCGGGCACAGATTGAGGACTCGTGAATGAGATTCATGGCAGCATCCCATTGTTCCTTTGATGCCTTAGCTGACATTTTAACAACAGCTGCAGAGCTTGAAGTATTATTATTATTATTATTATTATTATTATTATTATTATTATTATTAAAAGAATTATCTAAAAGTGAAATACATTTTTTGTTCTTGTTGTGGGTCTATTTCTAGAAGAGTATCTAACAGTGTTTCAGGGGGTCGATTAGGAAAGTGTGGAAACACCTTTTTAACATAGTCTCTGGCCTCTGTTTTTATTTATTGTTAAAAATGAAGCATAAAGCTCTTTTATGTACACTGGAAATGTTTCAGTGTTAAAGCAGACTTTCAGGAACTGCTTCAAACTTTATTATCCATCTGGATGCTGACAGATTCCAGCAGGTCTGATTGTCAGAGAAACCAAAGATCAAGAGTCTCTCTGATTGGCTGCTGTAGAAGTGAACAGCTGTACTTTCACCTTTAACCTCTCTGCTCTGTTGTTTCCTCTTTCAGAGCAGAAAAAAATCCCAGCTGAGTCTGGACAGAACGTCACTCTGACATGTCGAGCTCCAAACAACAACATCCACGTTGTAGAGTGGAGCAGAGCTGACCTGGGGAAACAGTGTGTCCTTATGCAGAGAGATGGGCACTTTGTTCCAGATCTCCAGCATCCATCCTTTAGGAACCGAGTGGATCTGCAGGACAGACAGATGAAGGATGGAGACGTGTCTGTGATTCTGAAGAACGTGACGATTAATGATGGAGGAACATATGAGTGTCGAGTCAAGACAGGAGCAAAACGCAGGAGGAGAGCCAATCTGAAGACTGTCCCCATCAGCATCATCACCCTGAGTGTTGTTGCTCCTCCAGGTGAGTGAGCAGAGTTCAGTGTGTCTGTGATCAGAGGTGAAGCTGCTTCCTGGTTGTTGATGTTTGTTTCTAAAGATGTTGTTGATGAGACTTTGTAGAAAGCAGCTGGTCTGAGTGATGTGATCAGAGTGCAGTAGATAATGTCTGACAGCAGTTTGAAGAGGAAATGGATTCTGTTCTGTTCTTCACTCATCACCTACCTGACAGCTGACACCTCACACCTGTTTCTACCTGCAGGTCCAGGAGGAGGAACCACAGAGGATGGAGGGAAGGAGGATGGAAGGAAGGAGGATGGAAGGAAGGAGGACGGAGGGAAGGAGGAAGGATCTGTTGGACTGATTGTTGGTCTCTCAGTTTCTCCTGTTCTTCATCTTCTTGTTGCTGTTGTTGTATTTTTGATCTCCAGAAAGTGTAAAGAACAGTCAGGGTTCATACCAGCCAGCAGGCATCTGTAAACTTTGAACACTTACCTGCTGTATGTAATGTAACATTGTTGTATGTATTTATGTGTGTCAGCTTCATTGTTTATATTTATTCATTTGCTTCTGCTTATCCAGTTATCTTTTATACATACAATCAGTTATTGATCTATTATCTATTCTAAGATTGATTCCAGCATCTTTGTGCTCTGCATTCATGAATATTCATGTTTCCATTGTCTGTCTGTCCTGTTTACATCACATAATCAGTTCTGTATCTGTGTGCATCATTAATCAATAAAACTGATTCTGATTCTTAATCTGCTGATCAGCATCTTTATTTTTTGGACATGTTGAAGAATTTTAAAGATTTCCTCAAAGAATATTTAAACAATTTCTTAAATTTTCTTCTTTGGTGCCAAAACATCAACAATCAGCCCAGCAAACATCTTCAGCTTTAATATTTAATATCTGAATGTCCAGTAAAGAGTTTTGAACATTGTTCTTTTATTAAATATGAAAGATTATGAGTCACAAACATGTACCTGATACTTTACTGTAAGAATGAGGAGCTCTGAGCTGACTGTGATCTGATGCTTTATAACTGAAATGATCTGAAGCTGGAATCGATCCAAAGGAAACAAACTGAGCAGATCTGTGATCTGAACTAAAGTCACTTTAAAACTGGATCCAACAAAACCCAACTGCAGGAAAACTGCAGGAAACACTGATCACTGACTTTAACTGGAACAGGAGAAAAGAAGAGTTTAACATTCTGTCACTATGTAACAAGACTGTGTGGCTGCATCCCTTTATGCTGCTAACAGAAACTAGCAAACTATGCAAAAACAAACTGATCATCACATAAAGTTCCTGAACTGGAGTGGAGTCAACACAAGATGGAGGTAAAGACAAGATGGAGGAGCCTTCAGTGTCAGACAGGAAGTGGTTCAGAGTTCTTCTTCTTTGACCTAAAAAGTATTTCAACTATCTGTGAACATAAAAACTTTGATTTTGTGTCTTTTCTGCAGGTCAGTCAGTTTTTCAGTGTTGTTAAAAATATGATTTTAACAGTAAATATTTAAACTTACTCAGTTTATAACATTTATGAACAATTAGCTGCCATAAACACAAACACGTGCTGTTTGTTTTGATTTGCACCATGCGAGCTAGTATTAATGATTATATTTCAGAAGCTTCCTGTAATGAGTCAGAGCTCGTTGGCAGACTGTCAGGTCGTTTTCTGTCTCTACAATCATATTCAGATGTAAACAGCACAGAGATCAGAACCCAGAAAAAGGCCATGGAGAGAGTCAGCTGATCTGCTGCAGATTAAAACTGGACTTTACTGCAGCTGCAGCAGTGAGAGGAGGAGATCTGAGCTGCATTCATGGAGCCGTCTGATTCAGAGTCAGCCTCAAAGCTGACATCACAGCTCCAATCATCCTTCATATGTTCACGTCCTCCTGATCATGTCTTATTGAAATGTTTACATATCAGAAATGAGTCACTATGTAATAAATGTTTGATGTGCAGAAATGTAACGACTGAGTAAAGCTTCACTCAAATGTTTCATCTCCAGCTGGAATTATCTACAAAACGAGAGATGGGAAGCTGCTGCGTAATAATTTTGACAGAGACATGGCTTAATCCATCAATCCCGGATAATGCTGTAAGCATCGAGGGGCTAACCATATTCCATGCTGATAGGAGCTGCACTTTCAGCGGAAAATCCCGAGGCGGAGGTCTGTGTATATACATGAATAACAACTGGTGCAGGAACGCTAAATTTGTCTCAAGCCATTGTTCACCGGACATTGAGTTGATGACTGTAATCTGCAGACCATTCTATCTGCCTAGGGAGATTACTCTAGTTTCCATCACTGCTGTTTATGTGCCTCCTAGTTCTAATACAAAGGAAGCTATGAGTGTTCTCTATTGTACCATCAGTGAGTTGCAATCAGCCCACACTGAAGGCTTTTTCATTGTTGCTGGGGATCCAGGCTAATATGAAGACAGTTCTTCCAAACTTCCATCAACATGTGGACTGTGCAACCAGAGGTATGAACACATTAGATTTGGCCTACACCAACATGAAGGGTGCATTCAAGGCAGCCCCCCGCCCCCACCATGGCTCTTCAGACCATTTATCTGTTATGCTAATTCCTGCATATAAACCCCTGCTGATCAGAGAAAAACCTACAGTGAGGCAGGTGAGGGTGTGGCCTGAGGGGGCTATGGAGGCATTACAAGACTGTTTTGAATGCACTGAATGGGATATGTTCAAGAAAGCTGCCACTCACAGTGACCGCATCAACATGGATGAGTATGCCATGACTATGTCAGCGTATATAAACAAATGCATGGAGGACGTCAGCGTCACAAAGACCATCACCACCCGTGCCAACCAAAAACCATGGATGACCAACGAAGTATGCAAAATGCTCAAAGCCAGAAATTCAGCCTTCAAGTCTGGTGATGAGAATGCACTGAGAACAGTGAGAGCCAACTTAAATCGTGCTATTAGATTAGCAAAGCGGGCTCACGGGAATGTGCAGACCAGTTGGCTTATGTTCTAACAGACATTTTTAACACCTCACTGGATCTAGCCAAAGTCCCGTTATGTTTTAAGTCCACCGTCATCATCCCAGTGCCAAAAAACCTCATATCTCATCTCTAAACGACTACCGGCCCGTTGCACTAACTCCAATCATGATGAAGTGCTTTGAGAGGTTGGTTAGGGAGCACATCATCTCCAGACTGCCCACCACATTTGACCCCTTCCAGTTTGCCTACCGGCCAAACCGCTCCACTGAGGATGCCATCTCCTCTGCTCTTCATCTGAGCCTTGCACATCTGGAGGAGAAAAACACTCATGTGAGGATGCTGTTCCTGGACGTCAGTTCGGCGTTCAACACCATAATTCCACAGCATCTGGTGAACAAACTGGCATCCCTGGGCTTCGGCACCCCTCTGCGGAACTGTCTGCTAGACTTCCTCTCTGAACGACCACAGTCAGTAACTCACGACTGTGTCCCTAAGTCTGCCACCAACTACATCGTGAAGTACGCAGACGACACTACAGTGGTGGACCTCATCAAGGATGACAATGATCTGGCATATAGCGAGGAAGTTGAGCTGTTGGCGGGTGGGTGTAGTGCCAACAATTTGATCCTGAATGTGGATAAAACAAGAGATTATCATCGACTTCAGAAAGAACCAACCCAGACATGCTCCACTTTGCATTAACACCAAGGCTGTGGAGGTGGTCAACAGCATAAAGTTCCTGGGGGTGCACATCACAGACAACCTCACCTGGTCTGTAAACATCACGTCACTGGTCAAGAGAGCGCAGCAGCATCTGCACTTCCTGCGGAAAATGAGGAGAGTCCACCTGCCCCCACCCATCCTCATTACATTTTACAGGAGCACCACAGAGAGCATTCTGACGAGCTGCATCTCTGTGTGGTGTGGAGGCTGCAGTGCCTCTGACTGGAAGAATGTGAGGAGAGTGGTGAGGACAGCGGAGAAAATCATCAGGTCTTCTCTTTCCTCCATTCAAGACCTCGCATCAGTGCGCTGCTTATCCCGAGCACACAACATCATCAGTGACCCCTCGCATCCTCACTGTGGACTGTTTTCCCTGCTGGCTTCTGGTAAAAGTTTCAGGAGTATTCAGTGCAGGACCACCAGGTTCTGTAACAGTTTTTTCCCCCACGTCATTAGACTGCTGAACTCTGAACATAAAGGACGTTTTCAAGGATGACTGAGCCTTATGCCATCTGCGCATTGATTATCTACCCCCCCTATATTTATGTATAAGAACAATTTTTTTTTTTTAAACTCCACTAGTCACTTTATTTATGCTGGTATTTGTATTATGCTGTTATTTATAGGGAGTGTAATAAATATATATATATATATATATATATATATATATATATATATATATATATATATATATATATATATATATATATATATATATATATATATATATATATATATATATATATATATATATATATATATATATATATATATATATATATATATATATATATATATATATATATATATATATATATATATATATATATATATATATATATATATATATATATACATACATACATATATATATATATATATACACACACACGTGTATTCAGATAGGCAGATGTATATTTATATATTTATATTATATACATATACTTCATATTCCTGGTGCTACGTCTTTAATTCAATTCAATTCAATTTTATTTATATAGAAGAAACAGAAGAAACAGCCATATAGCGCCAAATCACAACAAACTGTCGCCTCAAGGCGCTTTGTATTGTGGGTAAAGACCCTCCAATAATACAGAGAAAACCCAACAGTCAAAACGACCCCCTATGAGCAGCACTTGGCGACAGTGGAAAGGAAAAACTCCCTTTTAACAGGAAGAAACCTCCAGCAGAACCAGGCTCAGGGAGGGGGGGTCATCTGCTGAGACCGGTTGGGCTGAGGGGAGAGAAAGACATGCTGTGGAAGAGAGCCAGAGATTAATATCAATTAATGATCAAATGCAGAGTGGAGTATAAACAAAGTAAATAAGGTGAATGAGAAGAAACAGTGCATTATGTGAACCCCCCAGCAGACTAGGCCTATAGCAGCATAACTAAGGGATGGTTCAGGGTCACCTGATCCAGCCCTAACTATAAGCTTTATCATAAAGGAAAGTTTTAAGCCTAATCTTAAAAACAGAGAGGGTGTCTGTCTCCCGAATCCAAGCTGGAAGCTGGTTCCACAGAAGAGGCGCCTGAAAGCTGAAGGCTCTGCCTCCCATTCTACTCTTAAGTATCCTAGGAACCACAAGTAAGCCAGCAGTCTGAGAGCGAAGTGCTCTGTTGGGGTGATATGGGACTATGAGGTCTTTGAGATAAGATGGTGCCTGATTATTCAAGACCTTGTAGGTGAGGAGAAGGATTTTAAATTCTATTCTAGATTTAACAGGGAGCCAATGAAGAGAAGCCAATATGGGAGAAATCTGCTCTCTCTTTCTAGTCCCTGTCAGTACTCTAGCTGCAGCATTTTGGATCAGCTGAAGGCTTTTCAGGGAGCTTTTAGGACAGCCTGATAATAATGAATTACAATAATCCAGCCTAGAAGTAATAAATGCATGAATTAGCTTTTCAGCATCACTCTGAGAAAGGATGTTTCTAATTTTAGAAATATTGCGCAAATGCAAAAAAGCGGTCCTACATATTTGTTTAATATGTGCATTGAAGGACATATCCTGGTCAAAAATGACTCCAAGATTTCTCACAGTGTTACTGGAGGCCAAAGTAATGCCATCCAGAGTAAGTATCTGGTTAGACACCATGTTTCTAAGATTTGTGGGGCCGAGAACAAGAATTTCAGTTTGATCTGAATTTAGAAGCAGGAAATTAGAGGTCATCCAGGCCTTAATGTCTTTAAGACATTCCTGCAGTTTAACTAATTGATGTGTGTCATCAGGCTTCATTGATAGGTAAAGCTGAGTATCATCTGCATAACAATGAAAATTGATGCAGTGCTTTCTAATAATACTGCCTAAGGGAAGCATGTATAATGTAAATAAAATTGGTCCTAGCACAGAACCCTGTGGAACTCCATAATTAACCTTAGTGTGTGAAGAAGACTCCCCATTTACATGAACAAATTGGAGTCTATGAGATAAATATGATTCAAACCACTGCAGTGCAGTACCTTTAATACCTATAGCAAGCTCTAATCTCTGTAATAAAATGTTATGGTCAACAGTATCAAAAGCTGCACTGAGGTCCAACAGGACAAGAACAGAGATGAGTCCACTGTCAGAGGCTCTAAGAAGATCATTTGTAACCTTCACTAATGCTGTTTCTGTACTGTGATGAATTCTGAAACCTGACTGAAACTCTTCAAATAAACCGTTCCTCTGCAGATGATCAGTTAGCTGTTTTACAACTACTCTTTCAAGAATCTTTGAGAGAAAAGGAAGGTTGGAGATTGGCCTATAATTAGCTAAGACAGCTGGGTCAGTGATGGCTTTTTAAGTAGAGGTTTAATTACAGCCACCTTGAAGGTCTGTGGTACATAGCCAACTAATAAAGACTGATTGATCATTTTTAAGATTGAAGCATCAATAATTGGAAAGACTTCTTTGAACAGTCTAGTAGGAATAGGATCTAATAAACATGTTGCTGGTTTGGAGGAAGTAACTATTGAAGTTAACTCTGAAAGATCAACTGGAGCAAAAGAGTCTAAACAAATACCAGCAGTGCTGAAAGCAGCCGAACATGAAGAATAATCTTTGAGATGGTTATGAATAATTTTTTCTCTAATGTCTAAAATTTTATTTGTAAAGAAATTCATGAAGTCACTACTAGTTAAAGTGAAAGGAATACTCGGCTCTACAGAGCTCTGACTCTTTGTCAGCCTGGCTACAGTGCTGAAAACAAACCTGGGGTTGTTCTTATTTTCTTCAATTAATGATGAATAGTAAGATGTCCTAGCTTTACGGAGGGCTTTTTTATAGAGCAACAAACTCTTTTTCCAGGCTAAATGAGCATCTTCTAATTTAGTGAGACGCCATTCCCTCTCCAGCTTTCGGGTTATCTGCTTTAAGCTGTGTGTTTGTGAATTATACCACGGAGTCAGGCACTTCTGATTTGAAGCTTTCCTTTTCAGAGGAGCCACAGTATCCAAAGTTATACGCAGTGAGGATGTAAAACTATTGACGAGATAATCAACCTCACTGGGAGCAGAGTTTAGGTAGCTGCTCTGCACTGTGTTGGCACATGGCACTGAAGAGCATAACAATGAAGGAATTAGATCCTTAAACTTAGTTACAGCACTTTCAGAAAGACTTCTACTGTAATAAAACTTATTCCCCACTGCTGTGTAATCCATTAAAGTAAATGTAAATGTTACTAAGAAATGATCAGACAGGAGGGGGCTTTCAGGGAATACTGTTAAGTCTTCAGTTTCTATGCCATATGTTAGGACAAGATCCAGAGTATGATTAAAGTGGTGGGTGGGCTCCTTTACATTTTGAGAGAAGCCAATTGAATCTAACAATAGATTAAATGCAGTGTTGAGGCTGTCATTCTCAGCATCTACATGGATGTTAAAATCACCCACTATAATTATTTTATCTGAACTGAGCACTAAATCAGATAAAAAGTCTGAGAAATCAGACAGAAACTCTGAGTAAGGACCAGGTGGACGATAGATAATAACAAATAAAAGGTTTTTGATTTTCCCAATTAGGATGGACAAGACTAAGAGTCAGGTTTTCAAAAGAATGAAAACTTTGTCTGGGTCTTTGATTAATTAATAAGCTGGAATTGAAGATTGCAGCTACTCCTCCTCCTCGACCTGTGCTTCGAGCATTCTGACAGTTACTGTGACTCGGGGGTGTTGATTCATTTAAACTAACATATTCATCCTGCTGTAACCAGGTTTCTGTAAGGCAGAATAAATCAATACGTTGATCAATTATTAAATCATTTACTAATAGGGACTTGGAAGAGAGAGACCTAATGTTTAACAATCCACATTTAATTGTTTTATTCTTTGGTGCAGTTGATGAAGCTGTATTATTTATTGTTTTTGAATTTTTATGCTTAAATAGCTTTTTGCTGATTTTAGCTTTGGTTTTTGGTGGTCTGGGAGCAGGCACCGACTCTATGGGGATGGGGTTTTGGGGGGATGGCAGGAGGAGAGAAGCTGCAGAGAGGCGTGTAAGACTGCAACTCTGCTTCCTGGTCTCAACCCTGGGTAGTCAGTTTTTAGGAGGGTTAATAAATTTGGCCAGATTTCTAGAAATGAGAGCTGCTCCATCCAAAGTGGGATGGATGCCGTCTCTCCTAACAAGACCAGGTTTTCCCCAGAAACTTTGCCAATTATCTATGAAGCCCACGTCATTTTTTGGACACCACTCAGACAGCCAGCGATTCAAGGAGAACATGCGGCTAAACATGTGGCTCCTGGTCTGATTGGGGAGGGGCCCAGAGAAAACTACAGAGTCCGACATCGTTTTTGCAAAGTTACACACCGAGTCAATATTAATTTTAGTGACCTCCGATTGGCGTAACCGGGTGTCATTACTGCCGACGTGAATAACGATCTTACCAAATCTACGATTAGCCTTAGCCAGCAGTTTCAAATTTCCATGAATGTCGCCTGCTCTGGCCCCTGGAAGACATTTGACTATGGTCGCCGGTGTCTCTAGCTTCACGTTTCTCAAAACAGAGTCACCAATAACCAGAGTTTGTTCCTCGGCGGGTGTGTCGCCGAGTGGAGAAAAACGGTTAGAGACGTGAACAGGTTGGTGGTGTACCCGGGGCTTCTGCTTAGGACTACACTTCCTCCTCACCGTCACCCAGCCGGCCTGTTTACCCTGCTGCTCGGGATCTGCTGGGGGGGAGCTAACGGCGGCTAAGCTACCATGGTCCGCACCCGCTACAGGGGCCTGGCTAGATACAGGCCCCTGTTACATTTTTAGATATATACTTTTTGCTTATTCGGTGATGCCATCTATCATATTATGTAAACTTTTAAATCTATGCTAGTATATAATTTATTGTTATATTTTTTTTTATATCTCTGCGAGCCAAATGCAACGAAATTTCGTTCTGCATACATTTGTGTGTATAATGAATGACAATAAAGGTTGTCTATCTATCTATCTATTCTATCAAAGTTTGTTTGAGATCAGGTCAGACATCAGGTCACACTGACCGTCATAAAAAAGGTTTTAGACAATAAAATGATCAATAAGTCAGCTGAGAATCTCTGTGAGACCTTTCAGAATAAAACAGACTTTAAATATGAAGCTCCTGTAAAATGTTTATTAGCGAAAAACAAACATGTCAGCATTGCTCACATTAACAGTTCATCTTTGTAGGCTCAAATCTGCACAAAGTCATGATTGTGTTACAGTCACACAAACTAAAACGTTTCCTTCCAAAGAAAACGTGTTCCAGTGCACGCTGTGCTCGTGGTGCCTCTCAGGTCAGCCTCGAACCCGTTTCTGCTGCACGTCTGCCTCCTGTCAGTCACAGTCCTGCTGCAGGGCTGGAAGCTGGAGCAGGATGGATCTGCAGGACAGACAGATGAAGGATGGAGACGTGTGTGTGATTAAGAACTGCGGAACATACGAGTGTTGCCCTGAGACTAAACTATTAAGCTCATCAGCATCATCACCCTGAGAGTTGTTCCTCCTCCAGGTGAGTGAGCAGAGTTCAGTGTGTCTGTGATCAGAGGTGAAGCTGCTTCCTGGTTGTTGATGTTTGTTTCTAAAGATGTTGTTGATGAGACTTTGTAGAAAGCAGCTGGTCTGAGTGATGTGATCAGCTGACGCCTCACAGCTGTTCCTCACCTGCAGGTCCAGGAAGCTTGGAGGATGGAGGGAGTCAGCAGAGGACGTTCTGGATCAGCAGCTTCTGGGTTGTTGCTGCTGTGATCTCTAAAGAATTTCATCGTCCTCCTGATGAAGAAGCAAAGAAAGAGCTGGTGAGAAACAGAATTGAGCAGATTTTCTGACAGCAGAATAAATCAGAGCAGTTTCCTCTTTGTATCGGACTGTTAAAGATGAAATGATTTTCTGAATGAAGGAGGAGGAAGAGGCTGCTTCCTCTTTCCATTACTTTTACTTGAGTCACAGTCTGTGTGGACTTTGTCCACAACTGCTGCTGCTTTGAGCTTCCAGGTTGTTGATACACTTCCTGTTATTAATGAAGGAAACTTTCCAGCTTTAAGGAAGCACATTTATGATCTCTGTCATAAAGAAACAGCAGCTGTACCTCCATGATGGCTGTGTTTGTTCTCTCTGCTGAGTACGACTGCAGCCCGATCAGCCTCTGCACAAACAAATACAAAATGAGAGACTTCAGCAGGCAGCACTGCAGCATGTGAGAACCAGCAGAGTGTGATTAATAATGAGGTCGTTACTCCTCATGTAGCATCACAGAAACACTGATCAGAAACCTGTGAGCTGGCAGCAGGTTTCAGCAGCTCTCATCATCTTTAATGTTTTGGACAAACACTCTGATTTTGTTTTTAACACCAAAGAAGAAACATTTTCCCATGACACACAAACAGAGCTGCACTTTGGAAAGCTTCACACACACTATCATCAGCTCTGTGAGCTTCACATCAGCAGAATCAAGAAAGCAGCTGCTGTGATTTTACAGAAAATACACAAAACTTTTAATGTTGTTACTCAGGTTATGTTCCAGATTAGAGATCAGCAGGTATGAAATCACCACCTACGGACCAATCAGGGCTCCAGAAAACTCAATTACCATTCCTGCAGATTCCTCTGAGCTCTGCAGGGAGAGCAGGAGGGTCAAAGGTCATTGTGTCTCCCTGATGAGCATCAGTGAGAATCAGATTCTTACATGAAACTTTATTCCTTCATTTTTTTTCCTGTTGGCAGCAACAATGCTTTAGTACAGGCTGCTGCACGTGCGCACTGAGAGACCCCATACTGTGCGCTAGCATAGCTGCCTAAACAACACACCTAAAGCTGGAAATGAGTGAAGACACTGCTCCAGGGGAAGAAATTCAGACACTGCCAGCCTCGCAGTCTACGCCTTAATTCCCAGGCGAGGAGAAGGTTTGGATTTGAAAAGACTGACATTGATCAAAAGACGGCAGTTTGTAGACTTTGTAAGAAAGCAGGCAGCTCGACCACTGACCTGTTCCATCAACAGCGAGTATGAGGAATATGAAAGGTTTCAGGAACCTGCCGTCCAAAATAAACCTTAATCAGCTAAAGGTGTGTGGCAAAACACTTTACCCCCCATGACCCCGATTAGCAGGATAAAGAGGAAGATAAAGGATGGATGCTAATATCATACACATATATACATATATATGCCAAAAAGCGGCCAACACAACTTGAAGAGATGCTGCACTCTGGTGCTGTTTTTCAAACCATTTTACAGTCAAAACTGGATCACATGGGATCACCTTTCACAGGTAAGACTGAAGAATTGTTTTTGATCGTATTTGGCCATTTTAACATTTTGAAAACTAAATTATGTTTTTGTGCCTAAAAGTTTCCCAGTGTATCCATCCATCCACTTCCGTTTATCCTGTTTAGGGTCGTGGGGGGCTGGAGTCTATCCCAGCTGACATTGGGTGAGAGGCAGGTACACCTGTACAGGTCGCCAGCCTGTTGCAGAACCAACACAGGCCTCTTTCCCACCAACAGGGTTCCGGTGCCTTAATTTGAACCTTTAGGCGGGTTTTCCACCGCCGAAGCACTCGGTGCTCGGCTGAAAAACAGGTTCAATTTCGGCCCCACAAACTAGCTGGTCTCGAGCCAAGAACGCATGACGAAAGCAGCAGAGGGGCGTGACTCTGCCGTCTCAACATCAGGTTTTCTACCATATTTCATGTGTATTACATGAGAAAAGCGAAGCAATTTTCACGGCTGTGAATTAGGTTGGGCTCTAAGGCTGAACTTGCTGCTTTGTATCAGTTCATATCACAGATAAAAGGACACAAACTTGTCGTCTTGCTCTAATCGCTGTCTGTGTTTCCCTCTGTGCTGCAGATGCTGCAGTAGTTTGGTTTGGACCCTAAAACGTATTCGCAGCACAGAAAGGGGAGCGTGTTCTCCCACGTTTGTGCGCTTCGTGTCCAGACGAGGACCCGCCCACACTCAGACGTAAAGGAGCAGTTCACAGAAACGCGGTGGGAACACGGGCCCGTTCTTAAGCGTTTCGCCGGTTCATTAGGAACAGCACGAGCACTGGCACACGAACCGGCTCCTCTGCGGTGGGAAAGTAGCAACAGAGAGACAGACAACCATCCACACTCTCATTCACACCTATGGTTTACTTAGAGTGGCTAATTAACATAACCCCAGTAAGTGCACGTCTTTGGACTGTGGGAGGAAATCCACGCAGACACGAGGAGAACGTGCAAACTCCACACAGAGAGAGACCCGGGCCAAGGTGGAATCAAACCCAGATGGTATTGTAACTGTGAGGCAGCAGTGCTAACCACTGTGCTGCCCTTTGACAGTGTATATTAGTGCATATTTGAATGTGTGAATGAACGCATTAACTTAAATAACTTTGTAGAAAGGCGCTTTATGAAGTTCAGTCCATTCACTTGTATTAGTCTACAGATCTGACACATCCAATATGGCGGATGCACCGATGTGCCACAGCAACAGGTAAATAAGTCTATGGTTAATATCCTTTAAGTTAAAGTGTGTTACAATCACTGAGTCATAACGTAGCAGCTGATGCGGTCTGCCCAAAGGTGGGTTTCTGCTCACATGAAGGTGTGCACTCTCTGGTTTATTTGCTATAATGTAGGGAAACCCCTGGACAGCCTCTTTGTTGACCCCCCCAATGCTCTCAAGTCTGTATTGATCGATTGCTTCACTGAAGTTAACGTGTCAAAAACACTGATTTAAGTCTTATATTTTACCAGCTTGCACTTCTTTATGAACACATTTTGAAACATTGCAAAATATCGTTTATCATCATTATTGACAAAATTACAGAAAATATCGAGATATTATTTTCTGTCTATTTTGCACACCCCTAATGAGAAGTAAAGCTGCTGACACGATCCACAACAAACGCCTCACATCGCACTGCAGTCTGACACCGTTTGGCCATCACAGCAACAACAAAAGAAACATCAGATCTGATCAGTGATCAGCCATCGTCTGGAAGTCTGCTGAGTACCTGCTGCACTCGTGCTGAACACGATGGAGACCAAGAAGAGCAGCTGTGCCTCATCTCCACCCGTTTCTCTTCTCTCTGATGGCGATCGGTCCATAACGGACGTCTTCAGTGGACCTCAGCTGGATCTCTGTCTGCACAGTCAAACACACACAGAGGACATCAGTGCAGACAGTACAGGCCCACAGATACAACTGCAGTCATTTCAATGGTAACACAAAACCAATGCCATCAGTTACAGTCTGAGTTTGTGCACTATTCAAAGCGAACAGATGGAAAATCAATCACAGCAGCAAACATCAGGCTGATGCTGCAAATGTCGACACCCGACTGGAATCATTCCAGATTAGTTGAAACTTTATTTGGGAGCTGAATCATGAAGGTTGTTCACCACAATATTGAAATTTCTCTGTGATGCAAACAAAACTGGAAGCTGAAGCTTCTTAGCAGTTTTGTTTTGACTGCTGTGTCGACTGAACAGGACAAACGGACATTAAACACGAGAATAATTCACAGACGTGCTGGAACAGACCTGTAATTTTACTGTGTTTGGAGTGTATAGTTAGTGTAGTGTGTTTAGCAGTTGTGTACTCATGGACGAGGCAGATGCTGCAAAAAGCCAGCAGAAGAAGACTCAAATGTTAACACTGTCTCCAGGTGCACAACAGGAAGTGTGGCACACCTGGAAGTTTGGGAAGCTGTGATGTTCCTCTTTTTTGGAGTGGCCGACTCTGGATGCCACTAAATTTTTAAAATAATAATAATAATAATAATAATAATAATAAAATCTCCCTCCCTCCTACACCAAGCAGTGCAGGCTGAGGGCCATGAAGATCCTAAAACAGCCCAGCCACCCCGGACACTGTCTCTGCTCCCATCAGGCCGGCGTTCCTGCTGCCTGAGGACTGAGACTGAAAGGTTGAAGAAGAGTTTTTATCCAGAATCCGTCCGTCTGCTCAACTCTGCACTATTATTGAGTTTGACACGTGATCTAAACCAACCAGAAGGCCTGTGGACCATCTCAATCCAGCCCCTGGGAAAGCCACCCAGGTCCATGAAAGTCTGGTAAGCACTGAATGTACACAAAAACATGTTCATAAATAATATTAGCCGAGCTTTTCTGCATTCAGTAATGCAGGTCTGAACTGTTATGGAATCAGAGTTTTAACTGATGCAGGTATGTATTAGAATAAATGCAGGTTTGTCAGTTTGAGGTGCCTCTTATAAGTCACCTGGACACCTTTGATAGACTTTCTAACAAAACAAAGTTTGTGTTCAAGTACACTTTTCTGTCTATCAATTACAAGAAAAGTAAAAGCTGTAGCAAAAACACTAGACACACCCACTGAAAAAAAAAAAAAAAAAAACCCCACACAAACCCCCACCCCCATACTCACAGTGGGTGGGTGTGTTTTTTTTCTTCCGAGGGGACTTCCGGGAATGGCGGACCTGGCAGACTGTTTTTCCTGAGCTCCTCAAGAGGTCCCGATTTAAAAGTTAATTTATGCATTAACCACCAACACAAACTTTGTAATTCAGAACCCAGCGTGAGAGATGACGAAAAACGTCAAATCCACACCTTCAACAGTTAAAACCCTGCCGAATACAAGCTTCGGGAGTGAACACGATTACACCGTGCCGATGGAGACAGCTTCATCAAACAAACGGGAGAGAGAGGTTGGCACCCCGACCAACACTCCTGAGAAGAAAACACACATGGAAAAAAAGACGAAAGGTACGTCCCAGGAAGAAATGAACACCGAGGCAATATTGAACGCTATAACCTCACTAGGACAGAAAGTAGATGACCGCATGGAAGAAGTTGGCATTCAAATGAAGCAGCACAGTGCCATGTTAGCGGCTATCGCTAAGTCAGTACAGGTCAACTCTGAGGAGCTTAAAGAGTGCAAGATGAAAATAATAGAAATGGAGAAACAAGTGGAGGTGCTCACCAAAGAAAATATGAGTCTGAAGGAAGGAGTCCTACACAGTGAAAGATATAAAAGACGGTGGTGTCTGCGCATAAAAGGAAAAAAGGAAAAGCCTACTGAGAACGTCCGAGCGGAAGTTGTGGGGCTTCTGTGCAAAATTGCACCCGACTTAGCGACAAAGATGAACGAAGAAGTTGATGTTGTTCACAGAGTGGGTCGCAAAATGCAAAGTAAGAATCGTCAAATCATCATCCTGTTTGTGAGACGAGCTGTGAGAGATGACATCTGGAGAAGAACTAAAACTTCTCCTGTTTGCAAAGAAGAAGGAATTCGCTTCTCAGAAGATTTGACCCCAGAAGATTGGAAAGCGAGGCAAGCGCTGTGGCCAAGAATTGAAAGTGCGAGGAAAGAAGGCAAAGCGGCAGGTTTCAGGGGACCTTATGGTTTCATCGAAGGCAGACGTATTATGGAGATCCATCCAGCTGGGGTCTGAGATGAAGCAGTAATAATTATGGAAAGGTGGTGGACAGTTCTGTTAAGGGGGCCTCTACCTCATGTTTTTTTTCTCCCACTCTCCTAAACTTATAACGTGTTTATGTGTTCTATTTTTAAGTTAAAAACTGATCTTTCTTTTATTTCTTTCAACACAAGGGGACTAAAAGACTCATGTAAAAGAAAAGCGGCTTTTCTGTTTTGTAAAGGACAAAAAGCACACTGCACCTTTCTTCAAGAAACCCATTCTGAGGCATCTGATGAGAAGTTCTGGTCACAACAATGGGGAGATAAAATCCTCTTTAGTCATGGGACAAATCGTTCGGCTGGAGTTGCCATCTGTTTTTACAGATGTCCAGGTAAAATTTTGAGTACAAAAGCAGATGAGGACGGACATTGGGTTGCTTGTGTCTTGGATGTAGATAGTGTTCCAATAATTTTGCTAAACATCTATGGGTATAACAACGATCAATACAATAGGAATCTGTTACATAGGATCACAATAACAATAACAGAGTTAACTGCTAATTTCTCTACGGATCATATTATAATTGGAGGGGATTTCAATTTGGCCCCAGATGAATGGATGGATAGATGGCCTACACAGTTGTCAGGAGAAACAAAAAATCCTACTCTTGAAGACTTCGTTAACAACGCAAAACTGACAGATGTTTGGAGAATGCTACATACTGGAGTTAAACAATTTACCTGGCATAAACCTAATGGTCAAAGCAGATCACGTATAGATTATTGGCTGGTATCTGGTGCAATCTTAGGCTATGCTATAGAAACGAGTATAGCAAGCAGTCCGCTAAGTGATCACTGCATTATCAATTTAAAACTAAAAAAACAGAACAGTAGTAGTAAATTTAATAATTACTGGAAATTTAATTCCAAGCTTCTCACAAATTTGGAATATTGTCAATCTATTAAGGAACTTATTATAAATATAACGAATGACAATACTATTGAAAAACCAATTCTTAAATGGGAATACTTGAAATATAGCATCAGGAAATGTTCAATTAGATTTGGACAAGATTTAAACAGTAAAATTAAAGCAGACTAAACAATGGTGGTCAAAAATCTAATGTCACTTTATAGTAAGTTGAGCTGGAGTGATGAGGACAAAGAAACTATAAACAAATTACAGTCTGATTTGGACAGATTATACATGAATAGGGCAAAAGGTGCCTACATAAGGTCTAGAGCCAGATGGATCGAAGAGGGAGAAAAGAACAGTGCCTTCTTTTGCAACTTAGACAAACGTAGACAAGAATATAATGCAATTAATAGTCTTATGATTGATGGAGTGGAATGTTCAGAGCCTCAACAAATAACAGATGATGTATTTAACTTCTATAGCCGTCTTTACAAATCTTCACATACAGAACAAGAGACTTCATTCTTTTTTGATAAAGTAAGAAATCTAATTCCAATTATTGATGAAAATTTTAAAGAAATTTGTGATGAAAAGTTAAGAATCTCTGAATTTGATTTTGCAATAAAAAAGATTGCATCTGATCGCGCCCCTGGGCCAGACAGACTAACAGCTAACTTCTATAAATATTTCTGGGAGGACCTAAAACTTTTGTTGTTTCAGGCTATAGAAGACTGTATTACCAGGAAGGAACTTATGGAAACAATGAAACAAGGTATAATAAAACTCATCCCAAAACCTGGTAAGGACAAAAATTTTTTAAATAATTTAAGACCTATTACACTTTTGAATACAGATTATAAGATCCTTACAACAGTTTTGGCAACTAGATTAAAAACTGGTTTACCTAAACTAATTAGCCAGACTCAATCTGGCTTTCTAAAAGGCAGATCCATCCATAATAACATCCGCTTAGTTCAGGACCTTATTGGTTATGGTCATCTAATAAAAGATGATGGGTTTATGTTGTTTTTAGATTTTCACAAAGCATTTGATTCTGTGGAACATACATTTATTATCAATACATTGAGACATTTTGGATTTGGTAACAGGTTTATTGATATAATTACTTTGTTAAACACCAATATAAACAGCTGTGTTTGTCTGCCTAATGGCACATGCCCTAGATTTACAGTAGAGAGAGGAATTAGACAGGGTTGTAGTATCTCACCTCTTTTATTCATTATAGTCACAGAACTACTAGCAATAACTATAAAAAACTCTAATATCGAAGGGTTGGAAATAAATGAGCATAAAATAATCATAAGCCAATTTGCAGATGACAACACTCTTTTTAAAGAACAAAGAGCAAATACCGTTGGTTTTAAAGGAAATGGAGCTGTTCTCTCAAGCCTCAGGGCTGCAGCTGAATATAAATAAGTGTGAAATTATGAGTATTCATAACTGCTCTGAATCCTCAATTCTCAATATACCAGTCAAAAATGAGATAAAGTATTTAGCTGTCCCTCCAAGGCAAATAAAGGAAATTAACAGAATTAATTTAAATTTTATTTGGAAAAACAAACATCATTACATCAGAAAAAGTGATTTGTTAAAAAATTACGAAGAAGGTGGTATCAAGGCAATAGATTTTGAAATTATAAATGGAACATTGAAAGTCAGATGGCTTCAGTCACTGTTAAAGAATGGTGATCTTATCTGGTTTGTAATACCAACATATGTTTTTCAAAAAGTTGGAGGCATTGAGTTGTTATTGAAATGTGATTTTGAATTATCTAAACTACCTCTTAAGCTCTCTACTTTCCATCAACAAGTTTTGTTACAGTGGAAAATTATGTTTAAACACAACTTCAGCCCGCATGATGTTCCATTGTGGAATAACAGAGCCATATTGAGTGGGAGGAAATCTATATTTATGGAAGATTGGTGGAATAAAGAAATCTGGTCAATTATTCACTTATTGGATGAAAATGGAGATATTCTTAATTGGGAGGATTTCAATAACAATTAAAGCTGCAAGCAGCGATAATAGGCCCTCGCCGGCCGCTGCCCAAGCGCTGGTGCCGATTTGAACCCAGCTTTTCCGGCCGTGCCAGTTTTAGCCGTTTTTTTGGCTGCTACATGTGAAATTTAGAAATGGATGAATTGGCTAACTCAAGTAAAAAGATGCCATTTTCCGGACTTTGCCATGGCAACGCCTTACATATTACATCATTTTCACCTGGAGGTTTTATGTTCAGGGAGATGTGGACAATGCGTGTACCAAATTTCAGGCATTTGTATGCATTTTTGAGAAAGCAAGGGTCATTTTTCCATCGCAGAAATTTCACATTTTTTCCCATAGGGATAAAATAGGGCAGTTTTGGCATCGTCATGGGAACAGCGTCCAAAATATGACATAGGTGTGATTGACTTTTTTGATCAGGCTGACATCAGAAATCTGTGTACCAAATTTCATGTATTTCGGGCAAACTAAGCAGAAACTTTAGTATGGGGGATTTTTCGCTTTTTCCCATTAGAATAAAATGGGGCATTTCGGGCTCCGCCATGGCAACGTGTTAGAAAATAGAGTATGGGTGTGATTGGCTTTTTTGATCAGGATGACGTCAAGAATGTTGACACAAATTTTCATGCATTTCAGTGAAACTAAAGTTCTGGACCTCCATACAAATTTTTGTTTGCTTCTGTAGGGGGCGCTATTGCACCTAGAAACTTGATTCCCTAATTGTGGGTTCAGGCCGGTTCAGTAAACAAGTTATTAAATTTTGAGGCTGATTGGCCAAAGATTGTGCGAACGAATGCACAAACAAAATTGCGGCGAGAGACAAAAACGAAGGCCAAATTTATGGGGTTGCCATGGCAACACTGTTGAATATTCTATAAAACCACGCAGAACTTTTGATGCCCCACTTGTGTAGATGATTCTGAGCGATTTTTGTGGCAGTCGGTTAAACGCCCTAGGACAAGTTAATTAAAGTACGAGGTGTGCAAAAACGCTGAATCGGCAAAGGTCAAAGTTCAGTCCAAGATGGCGGACTTCCTGTTTGTCAGGCGGCAACTCCATAATGTAATTTTTTGTCGGTCTTCATATGGTCTTTTTCTGACGTGAATTTGGTGGTTCTGCGCACAACTTTTTTTTTGCCCCTCCCATAGGAATGCAAAATTTGAAATTTGTAGGGGGCGCTGTTTTGTCTCTTTTTTGACTTTTTTAATGGCGCCAATAAAAAACAAAATGTTTCACCAGACCTGGCTTCCATGCAAAAATTGGTGACTTTTCGTATATGTTCAGGGGGTCAAATTAGCGATCGTTTACTCAGAAAGAATAATAATAATAATAATTAAAGCCGCAAGCGGCGATAATAGGCCCTCGCCGGCCGCCGCCCAAGCGCTGGTGCCGATTGGAACCGTGCTTTTCCAGCCGTGCCAGTTTTAGCGGTTTTTTTGGCTGCTACATGTGAAATTTTGAAATGGATGAATTGGCTAACTCAAGGAAAAAGATGCCATTTTCCGGACTTTGCCATGGCAACGTCTTACATATTACATCTATTTCACCGGTAGGTTTTTTGTCCAGGGAGATGTGAAGAATGCGTGTACCAAATTTCAGGCATTTGTATGCATTTTTGAGAAAGCAAGGGTCATTTTTCCATCGCAGAAATTTCACATTTTTTCCCATAGGGATAAAATGGGACAGTTTTGTCATCGTCATGGCAACAGCGTCTAAAATATGACATAGGTGTGACTGACTTTTTTGATCAGGCTGACATCGTGAATCGGTGAGCCAAATTTCATGTATTTTGGGCAAAGTAAGCTGAAATTTTAGTATTGGAGAAATTTCACTTTTTCCCATAGGGATAAAATGGGGCATTTCTGGCTTCGCCATGGCAACGTGGTAGAAAATAGAGTATGGGTGTCATTGGCTTTTTTGATCAGGATGATATCATGAATGTTGACACAAATTTTCATGCGTTTCAGACAAAGTAAAATTCTGGACCTTCATACAAATTTTCGTTTTCTTCTGTAGGGGGCGCTATTGCACCTATAAACTTGATTCCCTAATTGTTGGTTCAGGCCGGTTCAGTAAACAAGTTATTAAATTTTGAGGCTGATCGGCCAAAGATTGTGCGAACGAATGGCGAAACAATATTGCGGCGAGAGACAAAAACGAAGACCAAATTCACGCGGTTGCCATGGCAACACCGTTGAATATTCTATAAAACCTCGCACATCTTTTGATGCCCAACTTGTGAAGATGTTCCTGAGCGATTTTGGTGCCAGTCAGTTTAATGCCCTAGGGCAAGTTAATTCAAGTACGAGGTGTGCAAAAATGCTGAATCGGCAAAGGTCAAAGTTCAGTCCAAGATGGCCGACTTCCTGTTTGTCAGGCGGCAACTCCATAATGTAATTTTTTGTCGGTCTTCATATGGTCTTTTTGTGACGCGAATTTCGTCGTTCTACGACCAACTTTTTTTTTGCCCCTCCCATAGGAATGCAAAATTTGAAAATTCTAGGGGGCGCTGTTTCGCCACTTTTTTGAGGTTTTTAATGGTGCCAATAAAAAACAAAATGTTTCACCAGACCTGACTTGCATGCAAAAATTGGTGACTTTTCGTATATGTTCAGGGGGTCAAATTAGCGATCGTTTACTCAGAAAGAATAATAAGAATAATAATTAAAGCCGCAAGCGGCGATAATAGGCCCTCGCCGGCCGCCGCCCAAGCGCTGGTGCCGATTTGAACCGTGCTTTTCCGGCCGTGCCAGTTTTAGCCGTTTTTTTGGCTGCTACATGTGAAATTTTGAAATGGATGAATTGGCTAACTCAACGAAAAAGATGCCATTTTCCGGACTTTGCCATGGCAACGTCTTACATATTACATCTTTTTCACCTGTAGGTTTTATGTTCAGGGAGATGTGGAGAATGCGTGTACCAAATTTCAGGCATTTGTATGCATTTTTGAGAAAGCAAGGGTCATTTTTCCATCGCAGAAATTTCACATTTTTTCCCATAGGGATAAAATGGGACAGTTTTGGCATCGTCATGGGAACAGCGTCCAAAATATGACATAGGTGTGATTGACTTTTTTGATCAGGCTGACATCAGCAATCTGTGTACCAAATTTCGTGTATTTCGGACAAACTAAGCAGAAACCTTAGTATGGGGGATTTTTCGCTTTTTCCCATAGGGATAAAATGGGGCATTTCGGGCGCCGCCATGACAACACGGTAGAAAGTAGAGTATGGGTGTGATTGGCTTTTTTGATCAGGATGATGTCAGGAATGTTGTGACAAATTTTGAGGCATTTCAGACAAACTGAAATTCTGGACCTCCATACAAATTTTTGTTTGCTTCTGTAGGTGGCGCTATTGCAACTAGAAACTTGATTCCCTAATTGTGGGTTCAGGCTGGTTCAGTAAACAAGTTATTAAATTTTGAGGCTGATCGGCCAAAGATTGTGCGAACGAATGCACAAAGAAAATTGCGGCGAGACACAAAAACGAAGGGCAAATTTATGCGGTTGCCATGGCAACACCGTTAAATATTCTATAAAACCCCGAATAACTTTTGATGCCCCACTTGTGTAGATGATCCTGAGCGATTTTCGTTACAGTCGGTTAAACGCCTTAGGACAAGTTGATTCAAATACGAGGTGTGCAAAAATGGTGACTCGGCAAAGGTCGAGCGAGCGAATACAATAGGCTCCTCGCCGATCACTTCGTGAGGCTCGGGCCTAATAAGAAGAATAATGAACGTCGCCAACGATTCCAATAATGCGCCAATCCAGTCACCTTCATATATACGTTTTCGGAAACGTCTCGACCCGACGCACGTTGTCGTGAGGTCCATGGTCAATGACGAGCGCGTTGCGCTCGTCATTGACCCACTTTCATCGCGCAAGCTAGCTGAGTGACGCTAACGATTTCAATTATGGGCTGCTCCATTCACCCCCATATATACGTTTTCGAGAAGCGTTCGACCTGACCTACCTTGTTTGAGGGTCCGTTGTCAAAGTCGAGCGCTTCGTGCTCGACTTTGACCCTTTTTCGTTTTTCGCGCGAGCGAATACAATAGGCTCCTCGCCGATCCCTTCGGGAGGCTCGGGCCTAAATATGGAATTGATTGCTCCACAGCAAACTATAAAAAAGTAATACAAAACATCCCTATCGTCCTCATTCAGTCAGTTAAAAACAATTTTTCCAACTTCACAACACCAACATTACGCAAGATTCAAATTGGTTATGTGGATATTGTGGATAAAAAATGTAGCAATAAGTTTTTAAATCAATATTCTATAAACAACATGTACCCAGGAAGAACAAAAAACACACTTACCTTACAAAACCTTGACAAATCTACAATATCAAAAATTAGGACAAAATATCTAAAATTTCCAGTTCCTCCTAAATATAAAGAACTACAATTTAAAATAATAAACAACATTTATCCTTCAAACGAATTCATAAGAGAGAGATTTAAATTTGAAGTAGCAAATTGTGGCTTTTGTAAAACACAGTTGGAAACAACTAAACACTTGTAAAAAAGTTTTTTTTCTTCCGCCTTCCTGCAGTGAGGGCTCAGGTGACGGCTGCACTACAACAGTGTCACACAGAAGTGTCTGCACAGCTGAGCAGCATGGACGCAGGATCTTCTCTCTGTGCGGTTCTGCTGTTCGCCTGGTTTTCCTCATTTGCAGCAGGTCAGATTTAACTGTTTAATTTAAGCAAGTATGTCTTTGCGAACTAAGTATTCTTGTGTATGTGTAAACAAACTTCGTCAATGTGACTACTACTGTGCTCTGAAACAGCCTTTAATGACACCGTAAATGTACACAACGAAATTAAGAGGTTTAAAGCCTGACCTGAGTGCGGTATTGGTATCGGGTGGGATGAAGGCAGCAGTGATTACTACCCTCAGTCCAAGGGGCAGAAAGGCCTGGTTTAAAGGCCCCTCGAGGGTCAAGAGCAAGCGACCAAGTACCGAGGCGAAAAAGCAGGCTCACAGGCAGCGCAGGTTCGTACCCCCGACCTGTCGCTCTTTGCAGCGTTTATCCCCATCTCTCCTCCCGCTTTCCTACACTTTCAAAGCCGCTGTGGCCGAAAATAAAAAAAAGTGGAGTGTGGAGCTTCAAGATCAGTTATCGCGTTATGTCAAAATTGACCTCTTTATAGATTTGTAATAGTGTAATAGTAGTAGTGTTCTAGCCAGCGGCTGATCACCCGGCGCTTTAACAGCTTCGGTATCAGAACTGTTCGGTATTATTAGCATTAGCAAGTGGACAAGTGGCTAACGCCCTTAGCATTAGCAATCTGCTTTCCTCACTTTATCCGCGTCTCTGTTGACTTATCCGCGTCTCTGTTGACGTCTAAGCACGTCGTCAGTGTAGCCTTATGGGTAATGTATTTCAAGCCACAGGTTTGAGTGTTGTAGGCTATTGAGACCCACCCACCATCTCTGGCCCCTCTGTGGGGCGGGGCTAGCGCAGGGAAAAGTGTCCGGTATTAAGTTCCGCCAGATAAAGTCAGACACTGCAGCTAAAAAGAGTTCTAGTTATTACTGAAATGTCGGTATTCAACTGTACACCGTCCTCGCCTCCTGCAGTCAGTCTGTAACGTTGAACGTAGTAAACTCCTCAGGATCGCCATGTTAGGCTGCTGTCGAGTCTTTGAGGCACATCCACTGAGCGCTCCCTCCGCGCTCACCCGGGTCACTAACGCGGCCCGCTGCGGGGGATCAGCGGGTGTAACCAGCGTTCAGCGACGCGGAGCTTCGAGTTTATCTGATCACGGAAACCCTTGGAGCTTGAAGCCTGTGTGGTTGTTTAGCCCATCGCCAACCCACGGCAGTTATTATAGTTTTGGATTTTCTAATTAGTTTTTATTTTTATTTCTTTTTGACTTTTGATTTGAATTCAGTTTAGTTTCAATTAGTTTTCAGAGTAGATTTTCTTGTTTAGTTTTTACAGTTTGGAACCTTTTGGGTTTTAGTTTGTATTAGCTACAGCGTTAGCCTGAGTATTTTTAATTTTTACCTTATGGAGGTCATGTTTCAGAGGCAAGATCAGTGCATTAAAACACATCCGCAGTCTCAGTAAACGCGTCCATCAGACCAGCTGAATCAAACCAAAGTATTCTAAAAATAAGGCATTTCGCTCCATATTGATTCTATTTTAGGTGGTTTTCCAAATTCCATTTTTTTCCTAAAGTGTTTAGTTTTTATTATTTTAGTTAAAATGTCTGCCCCTCTATTTGTAACTTATAGTTTCGGTAAACTATAATAACTGCGGTTGTGAGCCCTCTAAAATCCCCTGTGATGGACTGAAAGCAGCTCAGTCCTGGTCTGTTGGCTCTGCTGGCAGACTGAAGGACTCCGACATTAGCGCAGCTGCAGCCGCCCTTCGCCATCTTGGCTCCTTCAACAGTCATAACCAGGCCTGAAACCCAAGCTTCCTGTTACCTCTGTGTGCGTCCGTGTTTTACTTACTGCAACACGAGGCCGCTTTAGAGAGGCCAGCCAGCTCCTTCGTGACCAACCGCACACCCCAGCGAAGATTTCGGGGTCGAATAACCACGGATGGTGTCCCCCCGTTCTCGACGTCCAGACCGGCCATGACGTTAAAAACGGTTACAAATAATCCAAAGTTGGGCCGCCGTCACCTCCAGTTCTTCCTCAACATCGTCTGATCATCTCAATTTGACCTTTGGCCCATATTACCTTCGCAGCAATATGTCCGAAATTGCATCAGACACGGTGGTTCACCCAGCTTTGCCACGCCCCCGTAAACAAATGACCAATGAGATCCACAGATACAGATCAGGTGACTGAATCGGAAAAAGTAGGAGAGGCGGCTGATCTCACGGTCTGATTTTACAGGAAAACAGGCTGTAGACTCCACAATCTGCTTTCCTCTGTCGGTGAATACATACTACACAACGTACAGCATACGACACAACGTACAGGGGACCAATTTGTGTTAGATTACCTAATTGGATGCGGTGTTTCACAAAGTCACAAGCAGCCAGTCAGCATGCTCAATGCCATATACGCATGATGTACACAGGGCTGGACTGGGACAATAAATCGGCCCTGGCATTTTTGGCTTTAACAGGTGTTACACCAAATTCTGCGACCCATCATATTCTGCGACCACAGGGGGCGATAGCGTACATCCCTCTGCATGTACGTGTTGAATACCAGCGAGAAGGAGACTATTTACGTAAACTGCATAAGCACCAAAACAGGAGATTGTAAACCTTACGGAATATTATTTCGTTCGCATTGACGAAGGAAATGCGTTTTTTTATTTGACATTGAACACAGCTGGACGGACCGTTGCATTGAATGCTTTTATTCTATCGTTTGAAATACATAAACCCACTACCAGAGGTGAGAAGTAACGAAGTACAAATACTTCGTTACTGTACTTAAGTAGATTGTTTTCGGTATCTGTACTTTACTTGAGTATTTATTTTTCTGAGTACTTTTTACTTTTACTCCCTACATTTTTGCACAAGTATCGGTACTTTTTACTTCTTACATTTTCAAACAGACTCGTTACTTTTTAACATGTCAGAGAGAAGTTTTTATTTCCGGTCAGTGCGCAGTCAAACATCAAACGATCCGAGCCTAAACGGAGGAATAATAACACATATAAGAGACAAGCGTAGTGGCGTATCCTCCATCACCGGGGTTTATCGGGTACAAAGGGATTAAATACGCAAACCCATATAATTAATGTCTCATTTATAGCGCTATAATCAGGGGTCACAGCGGGCCGGACCGAGTCCGTAAGTTGTGCTCGCGGGACATAAACAGCTTAGCTAGCGGTACTGAAGAGGGGCGAGCATGAAGGGAGTAACGTGTGGCAGGTAAATGCAACGTTTCTAAATGCTCAACAAATATCAGCAAACCCACAAAGTGTGTGCAGTTTGTCACACAGTGTGTCTGCTAGCTAAAAGAAGAACTGCTGTAGGAGAGCAAAGAGAGAGTTCACTCAGAGATGGAGAAAGAGGACAGGAGAGGAAGAAGAGAGGTTAGATTTAAAGGTAAGGACTGAAAACAAACGGAAGTATGCTGACTTTGTGTAATTCAAAGATTGTATGAAAATACTGCAGTTTAGTACGTAATAAACAGGTCAGTTTGTTGTACTGTATTTACAGTAAAGCTCTGTGTTGGTGCACAGAGGCTGCGTTCATGGTCAAAGTTACAGGTTACATCAGTGCAGCAGAGATTAGTTTGAATCAAAGCTGCTGATGCTGAGATTCATTCACTGAATCCAACATTTCTACAGCCTGTATGCTGTCAGTGTAGGGGATGGAGATCAGCTCAGAGAGCTGTGAAATACTGGGTTACATCTTTGTGAATTCAGTTCATCCTCACAGAGCAGTAAACCTCAGAGCAGCAGCAGCAGCAGGTCAGCTGATCACAGCCTGCACACCAACATCATTTACTGCAGCTCACAATAGAAAGCTGTGATTCTTCTCCCCATGCAGAGCCACTACAGCTGATCTTAGGGTTCCTCCACCTTCTGAATCCCACTGTAACCACTGAGTATCCTCATGTTGGTGTTTAGGTTGAGGTACTTTTTTACCTTTACTTAAGTAAAGAAGTTGAACCAGTACTTTGACTTTTACCAAAGTTTTTTTTAACACAAGTACTTCTACTTCTACTTAAGTACAGAATGTCAGTACTTTTGCCACCTCTGCCCACTACTACCCATCCTTCAATAAATTGGTAAACGATAAATAAATGTTTCCAAGCACTTTTTTGGGAAGGGGTTCAAACGATTTATAAGATTTTCTGTACGCTATCGCCCCCTGTGGTCGCAGAATATGATGGGTCGCAGAATTTGGTGTAACACCGGCTCTAAACCAAAAATGCCATGTTTTAAAAAGCACTCAAACTGTGCATTCTAGGTGATTTAAGTGAATTAAACATGGAAACAAATATATCACACATAGTTCTTACTACCTTATGCATCGCTAAGAAAACTATCCTCATGAATTGGAAATCAAAAAATGATTTATGCGTTACTCACTATAAGAATCTACTTTTAGACCACATTAGTCTGGAAAGAATGTCTGCCACCTCTAAAAATCAACTGGCAAAATTTGAATCTCTCTGGTCCCCACTGATCAGCTCCATCGCATGATGGGGGTGACGAGCTGTGGTCTAGTTTCATGGCGCACCCGGTAGGTGGCTGGGGGTGGGCCGGGGGGGCCTGGGTGTCTGATGGCTCTGGCCTGGAGGCGGTGGCTACCGTTTTGTGGTTTCTGTGTCCGGGCCCTGGTTGTTGGTGGTGGGGACTTGGATGGTGCTCTTATGGTCGTGGGGTGTGGGGCTCGGGGTCCCGTGGTGGCGGTGCTGGCCCCGTCCGGGTGGCCGGCTTCCTCTGTGGGGGCCGGGGTGCGGGGGTCGGGGCCCTGGTGCCCGGGGTTGCCCGTTTCCTGGCTGGGCCCCTCCCTGCGCTGGAGGGGTCTGTGCCCCCTTGGGCGCGCCGCCGTGTGGGGTGGGTTGGCTGTGTCGGGGTGTCTGGCTGGCATTCCGGGATTCTGGGTGCCCTCCCCCATGGGGTGGTGGGGCGCTCAGGTGAGGGAGCAGCAGTTGCCCCACACGGGGCCGGTTGGTTCTGACTCAGGACCACTGTGTGCGTGTGTGTGTATGTGTGAGTATGTATGTGGGGGTGTGTGTCTGTGTGTGTGTGCGTGTGTGTGCGTGCGTGTGTATGTGTGCGTACGTGCGTGTGTGTGTGTGTGCGATATTTGTTGTCCTTTGTATGCATGTGGGGTGTGTGTTGTGTCCTGTTTGCAGTGGGGGCAGTGGGTGCCGGCCTGGAGTACGGTGGCGTCCTGGGGGTGCGGTCACTTCAGGCCCTGGACCTGCCTTCCCTGGGCTGCGGGGGGGTGTAGGGAACTGGGGTGCCTAGTGAGCCAGTAGCTAGCTGGCTCTCTTCCTCCGGGGGGTAGTCCTCTGCCTCCCGGTCATATTTATCCTGGCCCCTCCCCTCCTCCCACTCAGTTTAACATCACATTATGCACACATAGGTTCTCGGGGGTGGGGGGCTCGTGCTGCAGTGAGTAGGGCCATCACCTCGGCTCTGCTCGCTGTGCTGCGTGATGTCCCACTCCTCCTTTTTTAATTGCATTATACAGCTCACAACACATCATAGTACATATAGGGCCTTGGGGGGCAGGTGTGTCACACAGTGGTTAGTGGGTGGCACTGCTGAGGTGGCCCCACTTGTCTGTTCACTGCTGCCTGCACCTCAATTTTATTTACATTTTAGACATTGAGGGCCTTGGGGGGACAGTGTGGATGGGCGCTGTTATTCAGTGCTCATATTACATCTGTCCCTCCAATTTTAAAAGCACTGTAGTTTTCACACAGCCATACACATTCTTCTCAGTACATACATTCACATCACCCCCCCAACACGCTGAGTGGGAGGAGGGGGCGGGCGGGCCTTCTCACACCCCAGTTCCATGCACCCCGCCTAGGATGGGGACTGGCTCATTGTTCGGGGCTGGGTTGGCTGCTTCCCTGGGTTGCCGCTGGCTTGGTGCTGGTACCCGCTCTCCCACATTAGGTGTCCATGTATGTTACATGTGCGTATGCATGAGTGTGTGACTGGTGCATGCGAATGTGCGTGCGTGTGTATGTGCGTGTGTGTACATGAGGGAACGACTGGTACGTGTGTGTGTGTGTATGTGCGTGTGAGTGTGAGTGTGTATGCATGAGTGTGTGACTGGTGCATGCGATTGTGCGTGCGTGTGTATGTGCGTGTGTGCACATGAGGGAATGACTGGTACGTGTGTGTGTACATGCGTGCTTGTGAGAGTGTGTGTGTGTGGACAGCTGGGCCTGGGTTGGTGGCTTGCCAAGCCTTGGCACCTGTGGGACACGGAGGGTGGGAGTTACCCCTCCCTACCGCTCCACGCTGCTCCCCACTGGTTGTCACTGCCGCCCCTGGGGTGTGGGTGCCCGTGGGTCCCGGGATGTGTGGCCGGATGTCTCGGCATGGTTTTTGGCCTGCTCCCTTGGCGGCCGTGACCTGGGGGTGGCTTGGGCCTCTTTGGCGCGTGGGGGGGCTCTGCCGGGTGTCGGGCTGCTCTCGGGCGCTTGGGGCCTCGGGGGCCGCATGCCTGGCTCGTGCTGGGGGTGCCGGCCTGCCGGGGGGGGTGGGCTGCCCGTCATCTCTGGCTCTCTGGACTCTAGCCCCTGGATTGTGGGAGTTCCGTCTGTAGCCTCCCTCCTTCCTCTTCTGGGGAGTGTACGCGGTTGCCATCGGGATGTGTGGCCCCAAGTCTTCTGAGCTCCTGTGCTGTGGATGGCCTGGGTCCCCTGGGTCCTTCCCTATCTGCCTCTGGATCGCGGGGCGCATGGTTGCAGTTTCTCGCCCTCATTATCGAATACATTGCATGACAAAGGCGCATACACACACATTACTACAAGCAATAAACTTGTGTGTGTGTGTGTGTGTGTGTGTGTGTGTGTGTGTGTGTGTGTGTGTGTGTGTGTGTATATGTAGGTGCATATGGGTGTGTGTATGGATGTGTGTGTGTGTGTGTGTGTGTGTGAGTATATCAACGCCTTTTATTTTTATTTTTTTTTATTTTTTTTCTATCTCCTTTCTTCCTTTTCTCCCCCCCCCCCCCCTTTTCTCCCCCCCACCTCTTGTTCTTGCCCCTTCCTTGTTGCCTGTCAGACTTGGCATGAATAACTAAATAAAAAGATAAATAAATAAAAATAAAATTGCAAACATTAACAAGAAGAGCCTATAGGAAACATATAGAGCTGTTCTTGTCAAAGCAAATATGTTTGGTACATCAGTGCATTCGGATCATCATTCCGATTGTGAAAGATGCCAGACATGACAGGCTAAAAAAAAAATAAAAAATAAAAAATAAAAAAAAAAAGCACTCAAACAGGTGAAATAACAGATTTTAAAACTGGTCAATGATACGTAAAACCTTTGCAACTTAAGCATTACTAAAGTAAGTGTTGAAAACGTATTAAAATATTACTAGCAAAAGGTATGCCCACATTAAATAAGAGTAAGTGTCAAATGCTTTAAGAAGTAGTTGCGGGCCGGTCTAAGCCTATGGCGATTATTTATTTTTTTTTAGTGGCGGAAACAAGCTTCCATATAAGCCAAAAATGCCAGGGCTGATTTTTTGTCCCAGCCTAGCCCTTAAAAACACCGTTCAGAACATGTTTTTTATGTAGTTGTGTGTCCCCACACCGATGGACTCCACCTAATTCCACTTGTGGTAGGAGCCCATGCCAACAAATCACAGTGAGCTGCCTTTTCAGTCAGAACAACGAGGTCTTGTAAGAAGGCTATTTAAAACACGGGCGTGGGTTTACGGCAGACCCTGTAGTGGATTTATACTGATGAGCTGATGAGCACGAATGGCTGCTTTAACCACGTCTTTGCTTTCCTGCTGGATTGTTTTTGGACTCTGTTCAGCAGCTTCTGGGGTCAAAGCGTGTATGTATTATTTTATGGTTCATGTTCGAGTGTTTGCATTATTTTGAAACCATTTATTGACAACTTTTTAAAATCTGTTGATGGATTGCTTGGACTGTGTTATGGATAAATTTGGTAATTCTGTCAGATGGAGGCTCGTCCATAGAGTTAATTAAAGTTTAGCCCGTTTGAAGCCTGGAAAGTAAAAATAGAGATTGAACAGACTCATCAGTATCACAGCTCTGTCATTAGGACAGGAGAATCTGGTGGATTACAATCGAGAACATGATTATGAAATTATTGTTTCAGCTTTGATTCTTTCAGCTGCAGCCTCGGTGGTTTAATAGTCTGAGAGTCAATCATTACAAAAGAAGAATTCAAACAGATTTAATATGAAGTCAACAACGGCAGTGTAAAACTACTGTTTCAGGATCATTTGATGTACTTGGATCGGTGCCTTCACAAGTTTTGCAGTGACGTGCAGTCAGTGGAGGCAGGTGAGGCAGTAAGTAAGATACTAACAATGATCAGAGAAAAAAACATTTGAGCACGTGACTGTTCTATAAAACAGTTTTCTGAATTATTTCAACAATTTAATGGTCGAAATCGCGGAATTCACGCATCGCCTGTTCAAACACTTGGAAAAAGTGGCGCTGTGTCACACACAATAAATGAAGCAGGCGGTTGGCGCATGCCCATTGCTGTTTCTCTTTATATCACCAATATACATGTTTAATTACACCTGTGCTGCACATGCTGCTGTTCCACAGTCTGTCTCATATACTGAGTGAATGTGTGTGACATGTTTATTCTTTGTGATCGGTCATAAATGCACGGTGAGAATACACAGGGGGAGGCAGGAAGTACCGTGCTGGACCGATAGGGGGCACCCTCCTACCCTAACCTCCGAAGCAGGGAGATTTGGCACAGCCGCCCCCAAATTCAAGTAATGAATTTGTAAAGCCCTCAAATATCCCCGAAGAATCCAATGACTCATCAGTTCTCAGGCATCTTAGGTAGTGGGATCAACTTAGCCACTGGGCGTAGATACTTAGATCCCTTAATGTCTACCTCGGCGGTACGTATCTTGCCGTCATCACTGGGGATCACCTTTGTGACACGGCCGACCGGCCAGGATGCCCTTGGGAGCTGTGGATCGATAATCAGAACCACTTGGTCAAGCGTGAGATTGGGAGCACTGTTGTACCATTTCCTGCGAGGCTGGAGATTAGGTAGGTAGTGGCGAATAAATCGAACCCAGAAGTGGTCAGCCAGCACCTGGCTATGTTTCCACTGCCGTCGCCCTAACAAGTCACCATCACCGTACACCACTTGTGGTAAGGATGCATCACGCCGCCCCATCAACAACAGATTCGGAGTTATGGGGTCAGGGTCTGCGATGTCCGAGGTTGCATAGCCGAGAGGTTTGGAGTTGAGAATACCCTCCACTTCTACGAGCATAGTCAGCAGGACCTCTCCTGAGACAATTTGGTCCCTAAGGACCACTTGCAGGGCAGATTTGACACATTTAATCTCCCTCTCCCACGTACCCCCAAAGTGGGGAGCTAGTGGTGGGTTGAATTTAAAATCGATGCTCTGGGCGGCAAGTTGTCTTTGCAGCTCTGGCTCCATCGCCGCAAAGGCCTGCTGGAGCTCCTTGTCTCCCCCTCTGAAGTTTGTGCCCCGGTCACACAGGATCTCGAAGGGTTTCCCTCTTCTGGCGACAAAACGTCGCAAGGCAAGCAAGAACGAATCAGTGTCCATGCCACACAAAAGGTCTAAGTGTACGCACTTAGTGGTGAGACACTTAAATATGATTCCCCATCTCTTCTCGTGTCTGCGGCCGACCTTTATGGTGTATGGGCCGAAACAGTCAACCCCTGTAGACCAGTAGGGCGGTTGGTTGATACGCAACCGTGCCATAGGCAAGTCTGCCATCGGAGGAACAATCGGCTTGCTGCGCCACTTCCGGCACTCCACGCAGCTCTGCTGGTGTTTTTTGACAGCCTGTCGTCCTCGTAGTATCCAATATGTCCTTCTTATTTCAGCAAATATGCGGTCAGGACCGGCATGTAGCAAACGATTATCATAATCCTGCACTAACAGCTTCGTGACAGGATGGTCTGGTGCTAGGACAATGGGGTGGATTGCATCCCCCTCCAGATTAGCTGCCTTACGCAGTCTACCTCCTACCCTGATCAACCCGACAGCATTATCCAACATCGGTGACAGCTGCAGCAATCGGCTGTTCGAGTGAACCGGTTTCCCTGCCTGCAATGCTGTCACCTCTGTCGGAAAGCTCTCTCTTTGGGACCGCTTCAAGAGGGCCAGCTCTGCTTCGATTCGCTCTGAAGCAGTTGGAAGGGTGTCGGCCGCCCCGTGCAGCTCCTGGCAGATAGCCTGCACCAATTCAGACCACGAGCTGAACTGAGTCAGATCTAGCTCAGGGAAGTCATCTGCAGAAAGGTTACCACAGAAGACCGTGCTGCGAGTCTCCTCTGTTCGAGTAGATTGCAAAAGAGGACAGACAGGCCAACTAGCTGGAGGCTGGTGAAGGAACACTGGGCCGTTGGACCAGCGGTCTGAGCTGGTCAACTCCCCCAGGGACCTTCCCCGGGTGATATCATCGGCTGGATTCTCTTAAGAAGGGACATACCTCCAGCTATCAGCTCCAACAAGCTCTTGGATCTCTGCAATTCGTGTCCCTACGAACACCTTGTATTGCTGAGATTCTGACTGAATCCAATGCAAGACGGCAGTCGAATCAGTCCATAGGATTATTTCCCGCAGCGGCAGAGTCAGCTCTGTACGCAGGACGTTAGCCAACTGTGCTCCAGCTAAGGCAGCACATAACTCTAAACGAGGAATGGAGAGCTGTCGCTTAGGTGCCACGCGAGAGCGGGCCATCACAAAGGCCACAAGAACCTCATCATCATCAGTTAGCATTCTCAAATAGGCCACAGCGCCGTAGGCCCTCTCCGAGGCATCGGAGAAGATGTGCAGATCAACAGATGTTGCTGTTGAGACCGCGGGTGCATAACACCTAGGCAAGCTGATGGTGGGTAAAAGTGGCAAATCCCTTTCCCAAGCTAACCAAGCTGGACGGAGCTCATCTGGGATTGGCTCGTCCCATCCCTGATTCCTTTGCCAGAGTGCCTGAACAAGGATTTTGGCTCGTGTGGTGAAGGGGATGATGTAACCTAGCGGGTCATACTGACTCGCCAGTACCCTGTACACATATCTCAGCGTGGGCTCGCCAGCTGGGATAGCGCGGTACCTGTAGCCCAGTGTGTCTGGGCCGCAGCGCCACAGGAGGCCAAGGGAGGACTCCTGGGGTTCAGTCTTGCTAGCAGTTAGCCGTAACTCACAACCTGCCGATCTGGCTTCAGTGGGCAGGTGAGCAATGACCGCTGGTACATTGCTCGCCCACTGCCTCATGTCAAAGCCTCTGCGGGCCAGGAGGTCCCGCATCTTGTCTATCAGCTGTCGCGCCTGGTCTTGAGACTGCAGAGACTGTAAACAGTTATCCACATAGAACGCGTGCAGCACAGAGTATAGTACTTCTTCATTACCCACGCTGTGGTCCTTCACATGACGCTGTAAGGCGTAAGTGGCACAGCATGGGCTGCACGTGGTTCCGAATGGCAGTACCCGCCACTCATACACATCTGGGCGGCACTCCCGTTCCCCGTCACGCCACAGGAAACGCAGCAAGGGGCAATCTTCCGGGAGGAGCCGCACCTGGTGGAACATGCCGCGTATATCCCCACTGATAGCGACAGCATGTTCTCGGAATCGCAACAACACTCCAAGCAGGGTGGAGCCGAGGACAGGCCCAGGCAGCAAACCATGGTTCAGGGATATCTGCCTGTAGTTGAAAGAGCAGTTGAAAACAACTCTGGCCTTGTTGTTGTGGTACACCATATGGTGAGGGATGAACCACGATTCACCTGAACGGCTCACTTCCTCTTCACTGACCTTCATGGCGTAGCCTGCTCTCTCTAATTTGTGAATCTCCTCATTGTACACAACCAATTGCTCTGGGTTACTGCATAGGCGACGCTCCGTAGCTCGGAGGAGCGGCATCACAGCAGTGAGGGGTGCACGAAGAGAGGGAGCATTCTTCCTCCGTAAGAGTGGAGTGGCATAACGGGACACCCCATCAACGGTGACACGAACAGTTTTCTGTTCCAGTAACTCTAGGGCAGCTTTATCCTCTCCTGATCGGGTCACCTCCTTACTGTTACGGAAGGGTAGGATGTCGAGCTGCCAGAGTCTCTGAACGTTTTGCTGCAGTTCTTCCAAAGGCGAGAGCGTCGCCAAGTGTAGGCAGATATTCTCACCAGAGGGTGGTGGCAGGAGGTTGACTGGTCCCTGTAAGGTCCAGCCCAAGGCCGTACGAACCGCTAACGGGCCCCTGCTGGGACCAACTAGTATGGGCCGAGTGGGTATTATCAGGTGAGCATTGTCAGACCCGATAAGTACCGTGGGCCTGACGTTATGAAAGGATCTCAGTGGGATGCCTCTTAAGTGTCTATATCGCTTGACTAGGGGTTCGGCTGCACATGACTGCTCTGCCAGGGTTAGTTCCTCGGCAGTAAAAGCCTGCTGTATATTATACTTCGCTCCTCCCCTCATCAAGGCGGACACCCTGAAGGATACAGAGGCTCCTTGCAGGTGCACTATTTCTTGCCTAATGGTTCTCAGTGACAGAACCTCCTCAGTTCCTACAAGGCCGAGATGACGAGCAGCAGTGGGGAGGATGATTGTTCGTTCTGAGCCGTCATCCAAGACTGCGTATGTGTCTAAAGTTTTCTCCCCATTTTGGAGTCGAACCGGGACCACCTTAAGCATCACCCTCGCTGAGTGACTAGCTTGGCCCAGGAATACCATGCTGGCAGTTGTAGTGACTGCTTGACTACTCTCGGGTGGGACTACGTCGTGCAGTACGAGTAGATGTTGCCCTCCACATGTAGCACAGGGCTTTTTCAAAGTGCAGTTGTCAGGCGAATGTCCTCTCCCGCATTTCCAACATCGTTTCTTGTCCTTTATCCAACTGGCGCGGGCAGTACTGTTGAGCTTTGCGAAGTCCACACAGGTGTTGAGGTAGTGCTCCTGAGTATTACAATAAGGGCAGAAAGGTTTGAACCGGTCTCGCTTCTTAGTCTGGGGTGTCGGATCAGGACCGGCCGCAGGCTTAGGGACCTTAGCTCCCTGCTGACTACCAAGCAGAATAGTGGCAGGTTTAGCTCTTGACTGCTTTATGGCCCTCTGTTCCTTGCTGTCAATATGGGCCGGTACGGATGGAAGTGCTGCTGTTATCTGACGGGACACTTGCATAGTCTGCACCTTTCTCTCGAGCCAATCAGCAAGGTCTGGGAGAGTGTATGTACGACAGCTGCCACTCTGGATAATCCCCCGGCTGAAACAATGTTCCGCGAAGGCATCTCGATAGGGCAAGGGCAACTTGGTGAGTAGGGTGTCCACATGAGACCCACACCTCAGCTCCGCAGATGACGGGCCGTCCATTGTACTCAACATTCCCACCAATGTTCCTACCGCAGTAGCAAAGTCCTCAAATCCTTGATAATCACCAGGCCTAACCGCTGGGGAGTTCAGGATAGTCTTGAGTTCTCCCTGCACAAGCTGTCTGGGCTGGCCGTATCTCTGTGTGAGGGCTTGCATGGCGCTGGTATATGGAGTCGGACTATTGACATACCGCTTCACCACTTGCAGTGCAGAAGGGAAGGCGAGATGGTCAAGGAGAATCTGATACTTGTAATCCTCACTTAAATGCCTGTGGGGACCAAGTAAGCTGTCCAAACCTTTTCGGAGCATGAGAAAATCACTTTCTTTCCCGGAGCTGAACACAGCCAGTTTGGGCTTAGGGATGCCGAACGAGGAGGCTATTGCCATCTCCAGCATACTGGGGAGATGGGCGCCCTCTGTCTGGCGATGGTCTGCAAAGAAGTTGCTTGGAGGAGAAGGTGGTCGTGGCGGAGGCAGAGGGTACTGAGCAGGAAAAGAAGGTGGAGCGGGCTGCCAGTACGAGGGGGGTACACTGTACTGTTGGTGTTGCTGGGCAGACACAGGCTGTGATGGCATATCACGAGGCTCCAGAGCCCCAGGCAACCTAGGTAGCTGTGTAGCAGGAGAGCCCGGTGGAGAGGTCACTGCAGAAGGGGGTGATGCCTGTGACGCGGGAGGCGAGTCCACGGGCGGAGGCGAGAGATCCAATGGAGTAGAAGCTACAGCAGTCTGCCGCAGCCCCACTGCAGGGGTCAGTGATGTAGCTGAAACAGGGGCATCAGCCGGCCCCCGTGGTGCATCTAGGGGCAATGCTGCAGGCGAGGTCTGATGATGAGGAGAAGATGGATTCCTTGTGGCCGCTCTCAGACAGGGAGGCTGTGCAGGGTACCCCCGTTCCAAGTGAGGAAGACTGCTATAATGAGGTTGGAGTGTAGCAGGCTGGTACTGAGGATAGTAGGGGGGAGCACTCTGTGCCTGTGAAGACAATTTCACCTGATCCATTTCCACTTCCAGTTCTTTCATCTGCTGCTGCATCATCTGCCAACGGGCTTCCAACTGCTGCCATCTGTCCTCAGGACTCCTAATAGCATACTGACTTGCCACAGGATCATTCAGGATTCGGTGGTGGCTGGATGGAACCACCTAAGTTGGTATTGGTGGAGATGCCGCACCTACTGCTGGATTAGGAAGCGGATGATGTGGGTAGCTGAGTTTGTAGTCCTCCAGATGTCCCGGAATGCGTCGCACCCGGCTGGGACGGAGACTACGTGCTTGCTGTCCATCATCAAATTCTCTGGGTGTAGCCATAGCGCCGCCTGTATACATCCGGCTCGAAGGACCACTTGTAAGGGTTATACTGGTTAGGTGGTGTATACAGTCAGGCCTAAGTCTTCGGTAAGCAAGACTGCAGCAACCCAGGAGTGCAATGGAACAGTCTTTAATAACATCTCACAAGTGAATCACAGGGAAGGCACCGCATTGGTAACAGGTAGGTGACTGGTTAATTAAAGATGTGTGGTTTCTGAAAAAGCATGAACAACAATTCAGGCTTCATGAACGCACACCCAGTCCTCCGAAACTGTCCTTTTACCGTGATGCTCGTTCGGCGCTTTATTAGGTACGCCGATCTGCCGTGCAGGGTGTAAACAGTGAGCACCGTGATCTCGCAGTTGCGATGTTCACTCTCGCGCTAACCTCCGAAGCAGGGAGATTTGGCACACTGACGTTCCTCACAATCACAGAAACATCTCCGTCCTTCATGGATGGATCTCTCAGCTCCACTCGGCCTTTAACCCCTTAACTGGCAAGGGCCCGGTGACGGGCCGTTTGTAGTCCCTTTTATATGGCAGGCTAGACCCTCCCATTTTTATTGACACGTCATTCGGCCAATCATGTAACTGGCTGCACCAAATCACCTGACAAAGCTACGTGACGCCCTCTGAGTATTATTGGCTCTGGGAAACCCATTTCTTAACATGATTGGCCGAATGAGGTGTCAGTCAAAATGGGCGGGTCTAGCCTGCCATATAAATGCACTTCATTCGGCCCGCGGACCAGACGCAGCCGATTAATAGGCTATGAAATGGGTTGTTCAGAGCCAATAATGACCAGAAGGCGTTATGTAGTTTTTGTCAGGTGATTTTTTTGCTGCCAGTTAAGGGGTTAAAGGACTCGTGCTGGTATTTCTCATATGGACGCTTGTTTCTGTAGAAGAACACGTAACCCTCTGAGCTGATCTCAGGTCTGATCCACTCTAACAGGGTGATCTCTGCTTCTCTGGGACTTGAACACTGAAGAGTGGCATCTTGTCCAGGCCTCACTTTGACCTCTGTGTGACCTGAACACAAACAGAAGGGAAACAAAGCAACATTAGTCACATGTAATCCTCTGTATTACAGCTGCTGCTTAGTCTGTATCATCTTTGTATTGTCTGATATAGTTTAATGATCTTCAGTAAATCAGTGGCTCTGTAAAGCTGTCCTTGTTTCTGATTGGTCAGACTCTGCAAACGCTGCCTCTGTCACATTTTTAATTAGATTAACAAAGCCTGGATAACTTTGAGCTGATAACCACCTTCATGTGACCTCTTAGCCTAACTGAGGACACGCTGGACATCCTTCATAGTGCAGAAGCCACTATGAATCAAGTTCAGCACGGCCAGGCTTAGCTAGCTGCCTTCACAAACCCTAAAACATTCGGAGATAACTAGCATCACAGCAGAAGTTATCAACTTCCTCTGTTAACCCAGGCTGTAGAGGGTGGGCAGATTGATCCAAATATCGACACCAAAAGTCTGTGTAGATTCTCAGTCATCCAGGTCAGAGTATCTCTGGAGCTTGAAAAAGGCGACTGGACTTCTTTTTGTTTCTTGAAGACGTTTCACCTCTCATCCGAAAGGCTTCTTCAGTTCTCAACCAAATGGTGGAGAGACCCAGGTATTTAAACCCCTGTGGGCGTAGTCCCCTGGAGGTGGTTATGACCCTCTATTGATCATGTGCGTGAACACATGTGCCCAGGTGTGAAGGGGGCGTGGGTCATATTTAATCAGTGGTTTCAGTTGAAACCAATTTAGGACTCTGCTCCATTGTTTCCTGTGGCCTATTGAGGTCACTGGAACAAAGGTGTGAATGGGGGTTGAGACGTCTGGGAAGGGAGCTCAGGACAGCACTGTAAGCGGGGGAAAGTTGGTGACGTAATCCACCTCCTCTGTTCAATGATGGTTGTTCACAGTGGACATAGATGGCTTCTTTCACTCCTCTTTCAAACCATCTGTTTTCCCTGTCCAAAATGTGGACATTGGCATCCTCAAAAGAGTGCCCTTTTTCCTTCAGATGCAGATGTACTGCTGAATCTTGTCCTGTCGAGGTTACTCTTCTATGTTGTGCCATTCGTTTGTGAAGAGGCTGTTTGGTTTCACCAATGTAGGCTGTTTGGTTTCACCAATGAGATACCACTTCACCAAAAGTGGTATCAGTATTTGATTGATTCTTTAGTTTGTTTGTCTCCTGTAAGTGTGGTGCATTCATCAGAAAGCAGACATGTCTGCAAACTCCTCCTCTTGTGCAGGTACACTTTGCCCCGCCCCCTCCTCCCTGCTCTGCTGTGATTACTGTTCCTGCAGTCAGTGAGAAAGTAGTACATTGTGATGGTACTTACAGCTGTAAATGAAAGCACTGCACACAGAGATGCATGTTGGAAGGAAACTCTACTGTGGTAACACCACCAGAAAGAGAGCTCAGACAGACCCAGACCCTCAGCTCAGAGGTCAGAGGTCAGAGTGACTGTGAGTGTGTTTGAAAGTGATTTACAGCTGTAAGTACCATCACAATGTACTCCTTTCTCACTGACTGCAGGAACAGTAATCACAGCAGAGCGGGGAGGAGGGGGCGGGGAAAAGTGTATCTGCAGAAGAGGAGGAGTTTGCTTTCTGATGAATGCACCACACTTACAGGAGGCAAACAAACTAAAGTATCAACATTTATAACAAGATGAGTGCAGGAAACTTTGTCCTTCTCTGCTGGATTATATATTTCTTATTGGCGCACGCAGGTAAGATTTAACTGTTGTATTAGAACAACTGCAAAGTCGGCAACCATGTGTATTTGTCACCAACATGTGTCACTGAGTATCACTGCGCTCCTCGATTGAATTAAATTTCTTTTACTGTTACTGTAAATACGTCCAACAAGAGCTTAACAAGAGGGACACCTGCACAGGTGAGCTGACAGTGCATCACTGCTCACACAGCAGGAAGCGCTGTGAAGCAAAGTCCCGAAGACACAACGCGTCATTAGCACCGTAACACACACAGTGCCGGCGATCGTCGCTGAGGAACCTGTTACGTGCCCTTAGCTGGCGTGAACACCGCTGCTCCGCGGGCCTGTTTCGGGGCTGGCGCCGCTGCTTCCCGGGCCTGCTTCTGAGCTTTCACCGTTGCGACCTGTGCCAGCTCCTGGGTTGCCTTTGCTGCTCCCCGGGCTTGTTGACTGTTCTGATGATCTCCAGCAGTCCCATCCAAAAAGGTACAGGAATCCAGTTCTTAAACGGCATAGATCTACTAAAATATTCCGGACATTAAACCAGGCTAAGGTTGTCTGGGACCCGTTATCAAAAATAAAGGGATTATTTGGCGGGCACTTGAATATCCGCAGTATGAGGCCAAAACGTGAACAGCTGGAACACCTGCTCTGTAATTCCAACATTGACTTTTTAGGACTTTCAGAGACGTGGCTGTCCCACTCTTCCCCAGAGGCTGTAGTAAATATGCCCGGTTATAATGTATTTAGGAAGGACAGAGAAAGTGGGAAGGGTGGGGGAGTATTAATATATGTTAGAAATACTCTTAAGTGTACAATGATTGAATGGCCAAGTGAAATAGTTTTGGAATGTGTTGGTGTAGAGATATCACTTTCTGAAACAATGTCTTTTATAATAGTATGTATGTATAGAAAGCCCACAGCAAAAAATGATTTCTATGATCAACTTAGGATTCTTCTTGATCATTGTGATAAATTTAAAGAAATTATTTTACTGGGTGATTTTAATATTAATTGGAATGTAAAGAAAGAACGAACAAATCTTAAACGAATTACTGATTATTTTAATTTAACACAAATAATAGAAAACCCAACTAGATTAACAAATCATTCTGAAACTCTCATAGATCTTTTATTTACAAATCATGCTGAGAGGATTCTTAAAACATATAATCTCATTACAGGTCTTTCTGATCATAATATTGTACTTTTCTCCCGCAAATTAAGTAAAAAACGATTCAATACCGCTAATTTTAATAATCATCATAAATTTATTCCAAAACATTCACATTCAAATCTTGAAGATATTATAAACGAAGTAAATTGGCCCGAATTGTTTTTGGAAGATAATATTGAACTCAACTCTCAAATATTTAATTCAAAAATCACAGAACTTATGGAACCTTTTCTTAAAAGGGGAAAAGAAAATATAAGGAAAAAACAACTGCCATGGCTAAATAACTACTGTAAAAAACTTATGAAAGAAAGAGACATTTTGCTTAAAACCTCTTTGAAAACTGGGTTGACTGTTGATAGGCAAAGATTTACTTCCATGAGGAATAAAACTACTAATGCATTACGTAAAGCCAAAGCAAATTTCTTTCTGGATGTAATCAAAGGTGCTAATGGAAACGTCAAAATCATATGGCAAAACATAAATAAACTGATAGGTAAGGAACATAAAATGATCAATGATAGATTGGAAATAAAAGTTAATAACAAGTTGTTGATTAATCCAAAAGAATTAGCAACTGAGTTCAATAACTTTTTCATTAAGTCTATTGATGAAATAAGACATATGTTTAGTCAGTCAGAGATAGTTTGCAATTCTAATGACTCTGGACAGCCTCTTTTTAGATTAGATCAAATTACAGATATGGAAGTCGCTAGTATAATTCAATCAATGAGGGCTTCAAAAACTAAAGATGCATACGGGCTTGACACACACTTTTTAAAAACACACAAAGATGCACTGGTTTGTCCAATAACACATCTGATAAATTTATCCATCAGAATGGCAACAGTCCCAGAAAGTTGGAAGGCTGCCATAGTCTCACCAATTTTTAAATCAGGAGACAAATCAAATATTTCTAACTATCGTCCCATTAGCATCCTCCCTGTTGTTTCTAAGGTTGCAGAAAAATGGATTGCCAAGCTGCTGAACAAACATCTCAGCCACCATTCTCTTCTGCACCCCATGCAGTTCGGGTTTCGCCAGCATCATTCCACAGAGACGGCAAATTGTGTCCTTATAGAAACAGTGAAATCCCTGCTCGATAAAACCACCTGTGTTGGTGCAGTCTTTCTAGATTTAAAGAAGGCATTTGATACAGTGGACCATCAGGTCCTTCTGTCCAAACTGACTTATTTTAACTTTGCCGAAGATGCATTAGCTTGGTTTCAATCTTATTTATCCAACAGGAGACAGTCTGTGTCTGTCAGGGGCACAATGTCGTCATACCTTGACTGTCCAGCAGGGGTTCCCCAGGGCTCTATTTTGGGACCAGTCCTGTTTTCTTTGTATATAAATGATTTGCCAAATGTGTGTCAAAGTGTCCACTTCCAAATGTATGCTGATGATGCTGTTATTTTTACACCTGCAAAAAGTCCTCAGGAAGCATCTTCAATCCTCACATTAGCCTTGGAGAATATACAACACTGGCTCCTTCAGTCCTCCTTACTGCTGAATAAGAAAAAAACAGTTACAATGATGTTTACAAAAAAACCTATAAAACTGGAGCGGTCTAGTGTGTTCCTGGGGGGCGAAGAGCTTGATCTTGTGCAGGATTTCAGGTACCTTGGGGTCACACTGGATCCCACACTGTCTTTTAAAAAACATATAAAACTTACAGCAAGCATAATTAAATTTAATTTAAATAACTTCAAACAAATTAGACCATCAATGACAATTATTTCAGCTAAGGTTTTTCTACATTCAATGATATTATCACATATAGATTATTGCATTACATCTTGGTCACTCACTGGAGATACGTTCTTAAAACCAATAGAAATATTATTTAAAAAGGCTATAAAAATCCTTGATCAAAAGCCCTTATCATATCATCAGTGTAATATTTTGGAAAAATACAATATGCTCAATTTTGAAAATTTTATTAAATTTAAAAATAGCTGCTTGATCTATAAAGTTCTTCATGGACTAGCTCCAGTTCCACTTTCAACATACATTAAATCAAGAACTGACCGAGGTTTTGGCACCAGAGCCTCTTCCAGAGGAGACCTTGAGATCCCCCGTAGAAAAACAACCTTTGGACAAACGGTTCTGTCAGTCAGAGGGGGTCATTTCTGGAATACTGTACCGACTAACATCAGAGAATGCTCCACTTACAGTACTTTTAAAAAGCACCTTAAGCAGTTCATTAAAAGTTCCCAGACATGTTCGCACTTTCACTAATTTTTATTTATTTATTTATTTATTTATTTTTTCTCCTTTTTTCTTTTTCCATTTGTATATTGTTTTAATGTTTGTCAATGTGTTGTCTTTTACTACTATTGTATATTCATGATGTTTTCTGTTGTTTGTCCTTCTGCCTAGGGACTACAGATGCAAATTAGCAAATATGCTATAATCTGGCTCATTTACAATCTGTACTAAGTATTGATTGTTTTATTAATGTGCATTGTCCCAAATAAATAAAAATTAAAAAAAAATTAAAAAAAATTAAAAAAAAGTTTTACACTGAGTGTTTCACCGCTGAGCCGCTGATCAAAGGAATTTTGAGTTACCGTAATTCTGCGACCGTTTGTTTCTGAAAGCCGAGAAATTGCGCGTCACATCCAACATAGGTTTTATTACAGTAAAAGTTCGCAAATGGCGGCAGCTTTGACATTTTTGAATAAAAATATAATTTTATATTTTATTTAATGTGTTGAGGAAAAAGTTGCTGTATTCTGACCATTCAAATCATATTGCTGATTAAAATGATTTTTAATTCTGACTGTGTCTTCAATTTTGGCCCTTCATATGATTGGGTTTGACACTCCTGCCATAATAATTAGACCAATAAAAATTCTTTGCGTAGCATTTTGTACAGGAATTTATACTCTATCACAAGCTACAGCACACATTCCACTGTGCAAAATGTGAATGTTTTAATGTGAACAAAAAGTTATGCCTGAAAGATGTAATGTCTCATTTCTTCCAGAGCAGGACCCTCACATATAACATACACATCTCACGTCTCATGAACGACAACATTTATTTACTTTTTCATTTTAAGTGGGCCAAATCACTTATATTAAAAGCAAACTAATGGAACTGTAATCTGATTCTTTTAATAAGCCGTGTAACTTGCTATGATCCCTGGTTTATAACAGGTGTAATGCTGGTGTGTGGCCACAGCGTGCACATCTGATGTTGCTCACGGTGGTCCTCAGTGTGCTCAGGGAGCCTTTGTGTCCGTCCATACACATGAAAAATTAGAGGGAACATTGCCCGTGACCATTTGCCATGGTGTCTATGTTTGAGTTAGCAGTAGCAGCACGCTGCGCCTGGGCATTACGTCCTTCCGCATTACACACTTACCAGGCGGAAAAAGTAGTTCCCAACAACTCCGTCTCATTTAGGCAATATTTCAATAACTTAGTTACTTTCTAACGTGTTCTTATTAAGACAGATTAAGTCAAATGACTGAAGTATTGAAAGTATTGATACTTGGATTTGAGAATCGATTTTAAAGCATAAAGGTCTGGTATCGGAAGTATCGATATTTCAGTATGAATCCGCACATCACTAAAGCGTCTGCGCGTTCAGGGAAGTTCACTCCAGTGTTGCGGTCGTTTCCAAAAAGCGACGTTTGACAGTCACGAAAGCCGAAATCCTCTACCGTCATCGTGTTTAGTGTTCAATGCAGCTTCGGTAGCTCATCTCTGCACACGCTTCGACTCCAAGGTGATTTTAAAGACAACCGCCGGCGGTTTTCCTACAGAAAAGTCGACGGTACTACTGTGAGACTCGTGAACGCGGAAAGTCTCAGCCGGTGTGGTCGAAATTCTGTTCCCCCGTGAGAATCTGTTCCCCTAGTGTGGGGAGAGCGCAGGCAGAGAGGCAGATCCGACAGTGTTCACGGCGCTTCTGATCAGTTTCTCGGTAAAAGTCTTTTACAGTGTTTATTCCTCTCATCAAGAACAACAACTCCTGTGAATATAAAAACATTTGCTCTTTATCTGCCAAAGTTACACGGGGGGAACCAAATATTTCAGCCATCCAAAATATGGTGTTTCCCCTCCATGACATGGGAACAAATTAATTTACCAGCAAGTCTTTTACATTGTCGTTTTACCGAGAAATCGATCAGAAGCGCCATGAAGACAGTCCGATCCGCCTTTTGGGCTGCAGTTCGTTCTCCCGAAACAGGGGGAACAGAATTTGTCAGAACAACAAACAAACAAACAAAAAAAGAAAACATTTATTAACGTCCTGAAGTTTGCTGGTGTGCTGCCTACAGGCACCACATCCTAATACTGGCACCGCACTCAAGTCAGGTTTTTAACAAGGTTTCCTGATTTACTCATTTCCGGACTCATTGAACGCATCACCATCCCATAATAGTTGTTTTCTCGCAGCCCATCCCATAATAGTTTCCTCCTCACGTCGGAACAGGACTTCGCTTCGGAGCTCACCGTTCGCTCTCCTTTAGTTGGACCAGTACCTTCAAATAGTTGCTAAAATAGTTACTCTTTCACCTCAGTGGAGGACTATCTTGCCGGGACACTCGTGGGTTATGTATCCTCAATGTTTATGCGTCCATGAGACTGTAAGTTTGCCTCTTTGATTGTTTGGCTAGTTACGAAAAAAGCGTCCAGTTCGCTGTTGAAATGCTCTTCTCTATAGTTGTTCGCACTGTTTAATTCTGAGTGTTGTTGCTGTAATATTCCTCATTATTATGATAACTATTGTTGTGAAATCTTTATTAGTCTTAGTTGCGTCTGAGTTAGCTTTTTTGTATTGCGGTTGCCGAAAAGACCGGTGATGCATTTAGAGACCATCGAAATTCTGGAAATTCCCATAATTTCATCTTAGTCAATGGTGCGTTCAGGACGCTTTTAATTTTCTGTATTTGGCGAGAATTCACTGGATCAATGTTCCTTTCTAGTATGCTATTTAGTTAAAGCCATGTCATTCAATAACTCTTTACACCATTCTGGGTTATTTTATTGTAGATACTTGAATATTTATCTGTGCTGTTAGATTACATTGTTATATATCTATTTGATCACTTGTCATTTATTCTCTTTTTTTGTAGAAACCATAAACTTCACTATAAACATAAACATCATTATAAGCATAACCCTCATCCCAAGGGAATAAAGAGTGGCATGAGTGTAACTGACGTCTTCTCTCATCTGTTCTGGCCGGACAACCTGGGGAGATTGAGGATCTAAATCAGTTGCCTTAGACCAGTGGTTCTCAAATAGTGGGGCGCGCCCCCTTTGGGGGGCGCGGTGCGATACCTGGGGGGGCGCGTGTGACCCTGGGGAACAGGCTTTTTTTGGGGGGGGCCGTACTAGTATAAAGTGTAATTGCGCATCCACTACAGTAGGCGGCAGTGGCGCTGTCATTGTTACTTCTGTCACGTTTGCGACAGTGCAACATTTTACGACTTACAAGACAACAGGTTTGCCTTGGTTAGCAGTGTTGAGTCAACAGAAAGCTCCGACTGCGTTCTGCCTATAGCCTCCGTTATTCAACATAACAACCCCCAACATGAAAAAGTTTTTAACAGGGATGAAAAGAAAAGCGGAGAGAGACAAAGATAATGAGACAAAAGAAAGTCACCCGAAAGCTAAGACGAGGAAATACGACGAAGCGTATTTAGCGCTTGGCTTCACTGTCACTACAGTTGGAGAAGAGGAAAGACCGGTGTGTTTGCTGTGTCTAGTTGGTCAAACATGTTTACAGTTTAAACAAGGATTTATTTATTTTTAATTTCAGGCAATGATGCACTTAAAATCTTTTCTGTTGCAGACTTAAAACACGATTTAATAAAGTTATTCTTTGTAAGTTTGACCATATGTCTTTCTTTTTTTCTTTAATGTTAATAAGGATAAAATGTTATGCAGAGATGGATAGTCACAGTGGGGAGTGGGGGGCGCGAATAGTTTTCTTCTTCCTAGGGGGGGCGTAACAGAAAATAATTGAGAAGCACTGCCTTAGACAATCCTTTAGAGGTCACAAGTTTGGATTATTTTCCATCACCTCTTTTACACCTCTGCATCTTCTCCCATAACTGTCCTTTTCCCCGCACATTTTCCACTTTTCATTTGGCCATTTTTGGGGGTCAGGCTGCTTATGTCACTGTAAAAAGTGCTGCCTGCTGATCACAGGTCTTGGCCTGCAGCAACTGTAGCAGTGCATTATGGGATTTGTAGTTTAAGTCGTGGGAGCGCTGTTTACCGTTGGCCATTATATGAAATTACATCGCGGGCCAAATCCGGCCCACGGGTCTTGAGTCTGACTCATGTGGTTTACGGTTTATGTTGGATTCAATTTTTTGCGCTGCATAGATTTTCTTGTGCGCTGAGTATGTGCGGGCAGTGAGTGATTGCGCAGGCGCGCAGCTTAGAGGGAACATTGGTCACAGGTGGAGCTATTTCAGCTCCACAAGTAGCCAAGACTGAAACTGTTTGTGGGAAAACAGTGAGAGGTTTTGGTAACACAGCAAACCTCTTTAAACACCTCAGAATACACCACAATGCTGAATACGAGGCAAACATGATGACGTGGACCGAGGAGGAGAGACAAATGTCAGGTGCTGCTGTTAGAGCAGGACGGACGTTCAGAGTTTTTAGGGACGATTAGCACGGTCGCTGTTTTTGGACAGATGAATTAAGATAGTTTAAGTAATGAAATAAACACATGCTTCAGCACACAGCTGCATGATTTCAGCTTGGAGTAATATTTGTAACACGCCTACGTGAGATAATCTCACAGAGGTAAAAAGCTGAGATTTATTCGAGTAAACTTTCCTAAAGTGTAAGATAACTGAAAGTGCTTTAATAGGTGTTAAATAATACAGAGCAATTGTGATTAAAAACTGCTCTGATGAAATATAAACTATACTAGAAAAGATGAATTAAAAAAATAAATTTTTACCAATAAAATATAGCTCATTTATTATCAGTCTACTTTGTGTTATTTGTTGAATGATCACATGAAAATATAGTATATTGACAAACATGCAATTGTGGCATTTATTTATTAAAATGTTTCAGTGGCGATTTTAATTTGAGTCACCCAGTGACTGGAATGTTTCTATTCTGGTATTGTAGGCTATTTGGAGAGACTGCCTATAATTCAATCTAAATAGGCTATTCAACACTGATTGCTTAGTCTTATCATTTGTTTTGCCCTGTGGTTTTATTTCATTTAAGATTTTTCCACAAAGTGTCAGATCAGTATCACCAATACCAGCTTAAATTTTACTCAGGATCAGAAAGGAAATCTGTGGTATTGAACATCACTATTTTAGAGTGCACAAACTACGCATGCTCCCTAGGCGCCCGGCTCTTTCCAGCAGAATGACGTCGGGTCTTGAGGAGTTCGTGCAGCGAGCTAAGCTGTAGTTTTCTGTTACAGATTGGGTCTCGCTACCTCATCCGTTCTGTTTTCTCCCAAATCGTGTTTCCTGCTCAAATTGGGCAAACAACAAAAAATACAAAAAACTATGACACAACAAAAATATGAGTTTTACTACCTTCACACCTGCCTTAAGCTCACCCCAGCACATTTCCAATATGCCCGCAGGGAGCCTGTACAGGGTCTTCATTAGTATGAGAGTCAGTGGGCCTGGAGTATGAGCAGGGGGCTGTCACATAGATTCATCTGACACTTAGGTTTCTCAGAGGGAGCTGTATGCTTGGCCTTGTAGATGAAGATCGTACAGTGAAACTGAGAGACCTCTCTGCTCTGTGTTTCCTCTTTCAGATCAAAAAACCCTCACAGCTGATCCTGGACAGAACGTCACTCTGCCATGTCGAGCTCCAAACAGCAACAACATAGTTGTAGAGTGGAGCAGAGCTGACCTGGGGACAGAATATGTCCTCCTTTACCGGGATGATCGGACTCTTCCAGACAATCAGCATCCATCTTTCAAGAACCGGGTGGATCTGCAGGACAGACAGATAAAGGATGGAGACGTGTCTGTGATCCTGAAGAACGTGACGTTTAATGACACTGGAACATACGAGTGTCGCGTCTTCATGAGAGGAACAAACCGCTGGAAGAGAGGCCTATTGAAGACAAAACCCATCAGCATCATCTACCTGAGAGTTGTTGATCCTCCTCCAGGTGAGTGAGCAGAGTTCAGTGTGTCTGTGATCAGAGGTGAAGCTGCTTCCTGGTTGTTGATGTTTGTTTCTAAAGATGTTGTTGATGAGACTTTGTAGAAAGCAGCTGGTCTGAGTGATGTGATCAGAGTGCAGTAGATAATGTCTGACAGCAGTTTGAAGAGGAAATGGATTCTGTTCTGTTCTTCACTCATCACCTACCTGACAGCTGACACCTCACACCTGTTTCTACCTGCAGGTCCAGGAGGAGGAACCACAGAGGATGGAGGGAAGAAGGAAGGAGGGAAGGAGGATGGAGGGAAGGAGGATGGAGGGAAGGAGGATGGAGGGAAGGAGGATGGAGCTGTTGGTCTGATTGTTGGTGTGTCAGTTGCTGCTGTGCTTCTTGTTGCTGCTGCTGGTTTTCTGATCTACAGAAAGAAGCGACAGAATCAGGGTTCATATCATCCTCCAGCTGAACTGCAGCCTGTTTGAAACGTCTCAGAGTTTTTCCAGAGAACTTTGAGTCTCCTGCTGCATTCAGGGGGAAAACAGATGAGAATATCCTGAAATGAATGTCCATGAGATCTTTAGTTTAGTGTTCAGCATATATGGAAATGATCATATCCGTCTTTATTTCATCTCTCTTTGATTATTTGAATTTATTATTATTTATCTGAGCTGATCATCCCAGGATTGCTTACCAATGCTCCTGAATGCTCCTGCAAGCTTTCTCATCAGGTCCCTCAAAGGTCCCATGTGACTCTGACCCTGTCTTCCTCACACTGACTCCCCTAAAAGTTCAGGGTTCACTTCAACATGTGGGAGTGCTTTCAGAGCACCTCCACGGTCAGATGCCTCCATATATCAGTGAGCTCCTGCATCCATGTGTAACATCGACTCTGTGAGGTGTGCTGATCTGGACCAAATCCAGGTTAAAGACTAAAGTGAGCTTTTGAGGTTAATCTGAGCTGGAATCAAAGTAAACAAACCACACTGAGAAAATGTTCAAACTTTCAAAGCCACCAAGAATCAAAGTGCAGGAAAACCTGATTATTGGTTTTCTCTGTAACTCTGTAACTGCAGCAAGATTTACTGAGTCATTCTAATTATGGAACAAGCTGCAGAGTTATGAGGCTTTGATACTGAGAGGAACAAAAACAGTTTAGTCAATAAAGTTATTTTATTGAAGTATTTAAGACAAGATGGAGGATCCCTGCTGCCAGAGAAGATCAGTTTAACAGCTCATTTAGGAGTGCTGCCACCTGCTGGACATTTGATGTACAGCATTATTATTGTTACATGATGGCTGGCGGATCTTTATTATATAATTATTAGGTCAAACTCTCTATTTGATACACTCCCTATCTCCCTAATAGGTCGTGTTGAAAGCATTCGTATGAATGTCTTACCAAGACTACTTTATTTATTCCAGATGCTGCCAGTGGAGATCCCCAAACATACCTTTGTTAACTTTGATAAAATGTTGTCTGGATTCATCTGGGAAAAAAAGCGACCTAGAATTAGGCTAAAAACCCTGCAGCTATCTAAATCCAATGGGGGCCTTAAACTCCCAAGCTTAAAATATTACTACTGGGCTGCACAGCTTAAACCCTTATTGGTATGGATACAGAACAATGCAGACACTCGATGGCTTGAAACAGAGGAAAGCATGTGCTCAGAGCCACTGCAAACATCACCCTTCTCAGATGCCCCTGCAAAAGAAATGACAATTTGGACAAAAAACGCTGTTAGAATTTGGAACAAAATACAATCAGCTTTTAAGTTATCAAAACAGATCTCACTTTTAACAAATATATGATTTATGAAAACTTTTATACCACATAAGTTAGATACTGGGTTCAGAAATTGGTCTAATTATGGACTATCTGATATTCATCAATTAATTGAAGAGGGAAATTTGAAAACCTTTGAGCAGATGAAAAATGAATTTGGTCTCCCTAAGACAGACTTCCATAGATATTTACAACTTTGAACCTTTGTGACGACACACAAAAATTGGACTAAATTTCATGGGCCTGCACCTATAGAAAGCTTTCTAATGAATATACAAAGGGGAAAGGGAAAACATAAAGTAATTAGTAAATTATATGATCTAATCCTATCTATGAATATGCACGACTCCATAAACATAAAGCAGAAATGGGAGACTGAAATGAAGGAGACAATGGCAGAGGGCACATGGGAGGAAATATGCACTGGAGCACAATTAGCCACAAGCTCTAATACTTGGAGAGAATTCAAATGGAAAGTAATAATCAGATTTTTCAGAACGCCAGCAATAACTGGTAAAATGGGTCCAGCATAGCCGAGCTCATGCTGGAGAAATTGTGGACTGCCAACCATACTCGTATCTTCTGGCTTTGTCCTAAATTAAGTTTATTCTGGGAGGAGATGTTTGATGCACTCAAAGCAATTTTCAGAAGAGACGTCCCAAAACCCCCCCTAGTGGCAGCATTGGGAGAAATACCTGAGGGAAAGGACAGGAAGGCCGACAGATATCTTCTAAATATATTGCTCACAGCAGCCTTGAAGTGCATAACCATTAGATGGCTAAAACCACGTATAATATATGGATTCAAAAAGTTTGGGACATTTATTCAATGGAGGAAATTACATACTCTCTAAGGCTTCAAAAACAGTTTTTAATATACGCTGGAGCCCAGCCATGCCCTTATTAATACAGTGATATACTTAGAGGCAGCCCTTTTGCCCTTATTAATACAGTGATATACTTAGAGGCAGCCCTTTTGCCCTTACTGTACACTTTCGAAGCAGTAAAAAATACCATTGTGCACAAGAATATGTGGACCATCTAACTCAGAGGGGATTCTATTATTTGCTTCTTTTTTTAATTTGCTTGGTTTTATTTTGTTTATCTCTTTGTCATTTTGTTGTTACTACAGTATTATACACTGTACACACTCTTATCTTATCTTGTCTTCCTTCATCAAGAGAAGAATGTAACTATGGAAAAGTGTCTTTATTTATGGGTGAAAATAAATAAAATCTAAGTTAAAAAAAATCTCCATTTGATGTATTCTAAAACCAGATTAAATAAATCTGTGCTGATTGTGGTTAATCCAAGTATCAATAGATCAACAACATAATTTCCATTGCGGGATCAATAAAGTATCAATCTACTGTGGTATAGCAATAAAGTATTGTATACAGTCAGTGTGTGTTTGTGGATAAACAGAGGAAGTGCATGGGTGAAGGTGGGGGTGCTTTATCGATTTTTATTGAACAATTAAAAAAATTGACAAAACAAAGTCAAATAACCACTCGTTACAATCAACATGTAGAAGAGCATCTCTGAGTGCTCAGCACTCTGAAGCTGATGGTCCACAGCAGCAGAAGACCACAGCAGCAGAAGACCACAGCAGCAGTCACACTGAGCATCATTTAAAGCCCACAGCCTTCCTGAGTGCTGTTACTGACCATCTCCATCACTTTATGACCACAGTGGACCATCTCCTGATGGCTGCTTCCAGCAGGATAACGCACCATGTCACAAAGCTCCCATCATCTCAGACTGCTTTCTTCATCATGACGATGAGTCCTCTGCACTCACATGGCCTCCACAGGAACCAGAACTCCACCCTGTAGAGCACCTCTGGGATGTGGAGGACCAGGAGAGTCTATGATGTGAACATGGACCAAAGTCTGAGGAATGTTTAAGCACCTTGTTGCATCTGAGGCATGAAGAACTAAAGCAGATATGAAGGTGAAAGGAGTCCAAATGAGTACCAGGAAGGTGTACCTAATAAAGTGGCCAGTGATGGTATATCACTGTAATTAAATCAGAAATGTGACCACAGTTTTGGAGCATTCAGTGCCTGAAAACACATGTAGGACATGGTTTTATATATTTATTAAATGTAATGAAGAACTGAGGCTGATCCTGGATCAGAAACTGAGCAGGTTGGGTCCAGTTAGTACTTGGAGGTGAGACCGCCTGTTGGAGCACTTTCCTGCCACTAGATGGCAGCAGCAGAGCACAGTTTAACCTTGAGACAGAGCCGCAGGTGAGCTTCACTGCACGGAGCTGCTGCTCGTCTGAGGCTCAGTTTTCCTGCTGAATCAGCTTCTGATTAAAGAGGAGACTCGATCAGCACAAACTCACACACAGCTGCTGATGCACTTTAGCATCAACACGTCTGTGAGACACTTCCTCTCAGTTTTCTGCACGCTGACCACAAAAATCACACACATGCTACAAAAAGGCCGTTTATTAGTGGGGCAAAAGATTCCTTCACATCATAAAAGCTCATTTGTACCCATTAAAATAAAAGTTTGACTTGAATATGAATTCATGTTGTATTAATCTGTGTGACGGTTAATTATCAGTCTGCTCTACAGTGAATCAGCTGTGAGGTGCTGTGTGGGTTCGGTCAGGAAATTAAAGCTGCACTTTTACATTACAGACACACAAGTCAGCACAACAGTGCTCAGAAATATACAAAGAAATGGATAAATAGATGAATCATAAACAAAGATACAACAAAGACAAAGGAAGATATAAAATGTCTGACAGATGATGTGGTATTGCACCGTGATATTACCCATTGTTTTGACTGGTACTACAGTATTATTACTACTACAAGTACATTAGTATATAGTTTATATCATATTTACTGAACACAACAAAGTTTGTTGTTGTTGATAAAATCTTGGCACCTTCTTGTTCTCTGGTTAAAAAAAGACTGACAGGAAGTCAGAACGGTGTCTCACATAAACAGATTCATAGATGACGCTCTGACATTATGAAGGGAAACGATGATCTTTCAGGAGATTCTTTCAAAGTGAAACACACACCATCACCAGAGCTAATAATAATAATACTGCTGCTGTCATCACACCAATGAAAACACTCTTCATCTTCACTGATGTCAAACATGGTTCTGTGATTCAGTCTCTGTGAGTGTTTGAATATTTACAGATGCACAGGAATTTGATCTCTTTGCTTTCTTAATCAGCAGAGCATGAGGTGAAGTGTAAACCCCCATCACCGCCATCATCACCGCCATCATCACCAGCCCCACCCCCACCCCCAGAGCTAACACTGCTGCTGTTATCAGGCCAATTAAAACAATCTTCCACCCTCCTCCTCCTCCTCCTCCTCCTCCTCCTCCTCCTCCTCCTCCTCCTCCTGTCTCTTCTTGTGGGGTTGAAGTTGGTCTCTGAGGTTGGAGCTGATCAGCAGCTGCTGCAAAAATAAAATATTTACTGACATTTGTTTGTGTGCAGAAATGAAATGAGGAGCATCAGGATGTCTGACATGTGCAGCACATAGTTTAACAGAGCAGCAAATATAAAAGTGATGATTGATTTTTAATAAAAGGAGCTGACTTCTACAAACTTACCAGTGACGGTGAGTCTGCAGCTAGCAGAGCTGAGGCCATCATCCGTGATCACCTGGCACCTGTATCGGCCTGAGTCATCAGTCCTGAGTCTGGACAGCTGAAGTCTGATTCGTCCTTCTCTGAGGGCGTCTTTGTCACTCTGGACTCGCCCTGAAAACTTCTCATCCTGAGACTCTGAGACCTCAGCACCATCATGAAGGTGATACAGGACAGAGACAATCTGACCTTTTATCAGTTCACAGTAGATGTTCAGATATTTGTAGGATCTGTCAGTCTCTGCTGTGAAGGTCCACTCCAGTGTGATGCTGTGGTTCTCCTGGGCCTGATAGGAGGTCTGTGTCACATTCACTACAAATGATCCTGCTGAGGAGACACAGAGGGAGAGAGGAGCAGACACACACTGAGAACTGGATCAAACCTGTGGCTCACTTTGATTTGGAGCTCATAAAGTGAAGCTGTGAACCAACCAGAGACACACGAGGTGAGGATGAAGAGCAGCAGGAGCCTGCAGATCATCTTCTCCCTGTGAGGAGGCAGAGGAGAAGAGTCAGGACCACAGGAGGTCAGAGGTCACTCAGTACAGCCAGAGGAGAAGAGTCAGGACCACAGGAGGTCAGAGGTCAGTCACTACAGCCAGAGGAGAAGAGTCAGGACCACATGAGGTCAGAGGTCAGTCACTACAGCCAGAGGAGAAGAGTCAGGGCCACATGAGGTATGAGGTCACTCAGCACAGCCAGAGGAGAAGAGTCAGGACCACAGGAGGTCAGAGGTCAGTCCATACAGCCAGAGGAGAAGAGTCAGGACAACATGAGGTCAGAGGTCACTCAGTACAGCCAGAGGAGAAGAGTCAGGACCACAGGAGGTCAGAGGTCACTCAGTACAGCCAGAAGGAGAAGAGTCAGGACCACAGGAGGTCAGAGGTCACTCAGTACAGCCAGAAGGAGAAGAGTCAGGACCACATGAGGTCAGAGGTCACTCAGTACAGCCAGAAGGAGAAGAGTCAGGACCACATGAGGTCAGAGGTCACTCAGTACAGCCAGAAGGAGAAGAGTCAGGACCACATGAGGTCAGAGGTCACTCAGTACAGCCAGAGGAGAACCTGCAGTGAATCAATCAGGTTCTCTTTCAAACACAGAAGCCTTTAAATGAAACCTTTCAGTTCAGTGATTCCTGCCTCATTCAGAGGATCTACAGAACAAACTGGTTCATGAACTTTAGTCGTTCCTGTGGATGTGACCCTCCACACTAACATTTCTACACTGTCGACTTTACAAAACATAAACTGTCCCCCATCATGTAACCGTGGATGATCGAGGTCTGGGTGATTTTCACACCTGCTGCTTCTGTGTTTGTTTGACAGCACAGAGAAAAAAACTGATAACATCAAACATGTGACCCACACAAATATGTGGTCACATTTGTGGATTAAGTTTGATTATATTATATCCAGGCTGGTCTCTAAGCTGCTGGACCTGGGCCTGGGCCCATCCCTGTGCAGGTGGGTTCACAGCTTCCTGACCAGCAGACCACAGGTGGTACGAGTGGGTCACCTCACCTCATCCTCCCTCACCCTCAACACTGGATCCCCCCAAGGCTGTGTGCTCAGCCCTCTGCTGTACTCACTGTACACCCATGACTGCGAGGCCACGTCAGAGTCCAACGTCATCATCAAGTTTGCTGACGACACTGCTGTTGTGGGACTAATCTCTCACAATGAGGAGACAGCCTACAGGAGAGAGGTCTCCCGCCTGGAGAACTGGTGCCAGGAGAACCACCTCCTGCTCAACATCAGCAAAACAAAGGAACTGATTGTGGACTTCAGCAGGAAGCAGCAGAGGGACTACCATCCACTTGTCATCAGTGGTGCTGAGGTGGAAAGAGTGGACACTTTCAAATACCTGGGAGTGACCATCTCACAGGCCCTGTCCTGGACTCATCACATAAACATCACTGTGAAGAAGGCCAGACAGCGTCTCTACCTCCTCAGGCGGCTGAGAGACTTCAAGCTCCCACTCAAGGTGCTCAGGAACTTTTACACCTGCACCATCGAGAGCATCATGCGTGGGAGCATCACCACCTGGATGGGAAACTGCACCAAGCAGGACTTCATGGCCCTAAAAAGGGTGGTTCGTTCAGCTGAACGGACCATCAGAACCACCCTCCCCAACCTGCAGGACATTTACACCAAGCAGTGCAGGCTGAGGGCCATGAAGATCCTAAAACAGCCCAGCCACCCCAGACACTCTCTCTTCTCCCTGCTCCCATCAGGCCGGCGTTACCGCTGCCTGAGGGCTAAGACTGAAAGGTTGAAGAAGAGTTTTTACCCACAAGCCATCCGTCTGCTCAACTCTGAGCCCTAACTGGACCATTATTGCACAATGTAAATATTATAATTTAAAAAGTGTGTATAGTGTATAGTATATAGAGTATAGTGTATAGTGTGAATTACTTTTTTTATTTTTATTCTTCTTATTTATATGTGTGTGTATATATGGTTGCAGGTACAAAATACATTTCACTGTGCATTGTACTGTGTATAACTGTGCATGTGACAAATAAACACTATCTTATCTTATCTTATCTTATGTATATAATCTCTGTGACTGTGTGCCACTATGGACAGTAGAGGGCAGCAGAGTGCCTGCTGTCAGAATGAGCTGCCTTAGCTGTCACAGGCTTGTCATTCTGACCATGCTGACCGCAGCAAGTTTCCTCTGCTCTTTATTCCTCCTGTTTTACAGGAGTGTTTCCTGTCTTCATGCCCTCTGTAACGGGGCCTGTTACACAACCTCCCACAAATCTTAAAAGTCAAACACAAAGAGAAAAGGAGAAAATAAAGCTGCTCAGCTCAAAAACAGCTGCAACACTTGCTCCCATAAAGTCTCGTCTTATCCAAGTGTTACAATAACTTCCTCTTTCTGAGCCGTGTGTCTGATCCACTCACTGTTTTCACAGCTCAGTCTGTTTTAGGCGACTGTAGTCCTGTGAGGCTTTAAACTGTCTTTATGTATTGTTGAAAAGTAAAGTGAATGATGACGACAACTATTGTTCCAGTAATTTGTAACTAATTCTTTAGACTTAAAGTGTAAACAAATATCACCAGACAACATTATCACCCCCCCGCCACCCCAACCAAACTTCACAGGCAGGAACCTGATCAGGAACAAACAGAAGAGTTCAGAGAAGTACCAAGTAAAACTAGTCCCACACAGCCATGCTGCCTTTGTATCAGCTGCCTCCATCTCACATTAAAATCCTTTGGTACACAAAGTTTAAAGATGGATGATCATCAGCTGGAGCCTCCACGAGCAAGAAGACATTTTTAATGAGTCCTGAGAGTTTACAGAACAAACTTTTATCCCCAGGAGTTTAAGATGCTCATGATTGACTTGGTCAGATTTCAGTCTCAGTGTCTCAATAATAGGAGGAACCGTCGAACCTCCAACTGGGCTCCAGCTTTCTGCGTCCACAGCAGAGCACAATCTTAGCCTCACCTTAAAGTTTTTACCGTCACACCGAGCAGCTTCAAGCAGAAGTTGATGTTTGAGTCCCGTTTGCTGGTAAAGTATCACAGTGATCTAACCAGGTAGAAATAACAGGTAAAAACTGAAAACTCAGCACAGCTCACCTTTAATCTCCCTCTGTCGTCTTTAGAGTGCAGCTGTTTCACCCTCTCATCTTATGACATTAAAAAGTCTTCAGTATAATCCAAATATAACCTCTGAATCTGAAGAAGCGCTGATCTGAAACACTGACACCTCAAACTGGTTGAAAAACCCACTGACTCTGTGTTTTTGTACAGTGGGAGGAGTTTACACCTTCACAAGTGGTGATTGGCTGGCTGTGACAGAGGAGTAAAAGCCAGAGGAGGGAAGTATCACAGCCAGCGTGTCTCAGATTTGAGTGTTTGTACACAGAGATTGTTTAAAACCATGTGACCACCTGCTGAAAACCTCACTGGTTGTTTCTCAGCACCTCACAGCTGATTTTCAAAGTACATCAGTGGATATGACGTTGCATTCATTGTGACAGTTAGACAGGTACGGGAACCAGCGAAGCTTGTGGGTTTAATAAGTAGCTTAATGACTATCACGTGACCGAGACAAGCGTTTTGACACACGTCAAGAGAGAGTGATAGACGGCTTTAATGGAGAGAATCTGCCAAAATTTCAAAATAAAACATTGTTCAGCCTCAGATAAGTAAAAGAGAAATAATGTAACTTATTTAGTCTTTAAGCGCTGCCTGGTACCGGTCCGGGACCCGGGGGTTGGGAGCCTCTGCCTTACATGATAAGTGCTGACTCCTGTATCAGCTATCCCTCTGAGATCTGATAACACAGCATAAACAGAGCTCGTACCATTGTGACACCTGAACATTATTAATGACCAAAACAACAACAAACAGTTTAAGTTAAAGAAATAAAAAATGAAGCTGCCCTCATCAGCCATTCTTTCATGAGATTAAAAGCACACAGAGACATTCAGCAGGAACATTTACAGCATTTGTTCCCTCATTTTTCACCTGTAACAGTAATTAGTATTGTTGGTTTTGGTCATATTTATAACTGGATTTAAAGGAACACTCAGATGGGCCCAAACTGTTCAACTGGAGCCTGTGTGAAATCCTTCTTTAATCCAAAGTACAACTACTTTGTTCATACTCAATTTTAAATCCATGCTAGTCAAAGCTATACATGAGATAAAATCAGCTCCAACAGTTTGAACATAACCAAGAAAAAAGTGTCCGTCCACATTTGTGGTCCCTGCTGGACAGGATTTTGTTCCATGAGTAAAGAGCTGCTCTTTAAATGCCTTTCCTAACACGACTTTAACAGGGAAGAAATGAAAGCTGGAATTTTATTAGGAAAAGCATAAAGAAAACTCATCAATGATGAAATCTGACATTTGGCAACAATCTGCTCAGAAAGTGTGTTCAGATCCGTCTCTCGTGGGTGCAACCATTGGTGTTCAACTTAGTTAGGTCCACACATCCCCTGCTGCTCTCCCAAAAACACTCATTTATTTCAAGCAAATCTACAATAACAGCTCAACCTTTCATTAATAACCCCGAACAGTGGTGGATCTAAGATTTTCCTGAGTAAGGGGCCATCAAGGGGCCACAGTATTCACAGAGGGGCCAAGCATTTGTCCAACATCCTTGCAGACAATCCCCTCATTTAGTTTATACATTTTACCAGTCACACCATATTCAAACACTTAAAAAAAGCTTACAGAGTAAAATCTCCTTACCAATGTTACTGTACATGGACAAAACACACTCAAACACACACAGCATGTGAGAAAATCCAGCATTTATTCATTTTTTTAAAAGCTTTACTTTTTCACAAATACTATAATATATTATATGTCAGTTCAAACATCTCTCTCACAAACAGACACAAAGCAGTCACCCACATGGCTGCACTGAACATTTTGTTCCTCTAAAACAGCATTATTCTTCAGATTTTGTGACGGGAACTGAAACGTCTCCCATATCTAATGCTTTTGCTTCTTCTTTTTCTTCCTCTGTAAGCTTGACATTCCTATTTGGCTCATTAGCGCTACTGGTGTTTCAGCATGGAATTGCATCCACCTATAATCTGATTATCGTTGTCAGACGAAGAACAGATGAGGGACAGTGCAGGGGAACTTCAGGGGGCCAATCAGATTTCAGATGGGGCCAAGGCCCCTGTGGCCCCGCCCCTAGAACAGCCAATGATCCCAAATGTCATCAAGCAGTTACAGCACACTGATGAATAAAACAATAAATAAAACAGTAACTGAGAAAAACATTTGTGTCCCTGTTACATCTGCAGCTGATATTTATAAAGCTGCCAATATTATCTTCTGTTACTGTTTTACCATTTGGGAGAAACCTTCTTAGCTATAATGGAAAAGTAGAAAAAAATGTTTAGTCAATTTTTTAACGCCTAGTAGACACTCAGACATGTCTGTGCTGCTGCTGCTGCTGCTTTCAGCGTAACGATGCAGCAGGATTTCAGACTGGCTGATGTTCAGCAGGAGGAGGTTTCAGTTTTATAAAGATCACCAAAACAGCCATCACAACAAAAACTGACACCACAGCTACCAGTCCATAACATCCTCTACTGACTCCATCCTCCTCCTCTTCCTCCTCTGTGAGTCCTCCTAATGGACCTGCAGGTAGAAACAGGTGTGAGGTGTCAGCTGTCAGGTAGGTGATGAGTGAAGAACAGAACAGAATCCATTTCCTCTTCAAACTGCTGTCAGACATTATCTACTGCACTCTGATCACATCACTCAGACCAGCTGCTTTCTACAAAGTCTCATCAACAACATCTTTAGAAACAAACATCAACAACCAGGAAGCAGCTTCACCTCTGATCACAGACACACTGAACTCTGCTCACTCACCTGGAGGAGCAACAACTCTCAGGTAGATGCTGATGATGAGTGTCAATGGTTCTCCATTTCTCTGGGCAACACAACACTCATATGTTCCAGCATCAGCAGCCGTCACGTTCTTCAGAATCACAGACACATCTCCATCCTTCATCTGTCTGTCCTGCAGATCCACCCGGTTCTTGAAAGATGGATGCTGCTCTTCTGGATCAAACTGATCATCCCGGTACAAAAGGACATATTCATCTTTCAGAGCTCACTCTGTGACTATGATGAGATTGTTGTTGTTTTGGAGCTCGACATGGCAGAGTGACGTTGTGTCCAGGCTCAGCTGTGATGATTCTCTGGTCTGAAAAAACAAAACAAAAAAACAAACCCCAAAGAGCAGAGAGGTTAAAGGGCACATATCATGCTTTTAAATCCTTCCTTTTCATATGGAAATCATTCATTGTGGTCTATATAAAGTAGAACTGCAGTGCTTTGGTCTGAATTCCTCGTTATTGCAGCTGCACAGACCCCTCTGTTACACCTGTTCTGAGGTTCATCTTATGCCTCTTTCCCACCAACAGGGTTCCGGAGCCCATGCTGTAATTTGAACCGTTAGGCAGCTTTTCCACCACCGAAACACTCGGTGCTTGGCCGAAAAACAGGTTCAATTCCGGTCCCGCAAACTAAATACTGTGACATTTGAGGAAAGAAAACCTAACAGTGAATAGAGAAAAGTGAGCAGACTGAAAAATGATCCAAAAAGAATATAAAGATATCTACGCAGCACCAGGACAGAATAAATTTAAAGTTCCTGCACTGCTACACACTCAAAGTACACAACAAAATGTATTTAAGGGCTAACAAAGTGGATTTTGTGTGATATGTCTCCTTCAAGGCACATTTGTCAAACTCAAGATGAGATGATTTCATATGGCCATTATTAAAGGCCCACCGGCAGTGTTCTCTCTAAGCTGCGTGCCTGCGCAATCGCGCGCTGCTCGCACATTCTCAGCGCAAAAGAAAATCTATTCAGCGCAAAAAATTTTATCCAACATAAACTGTAAACTAATTAGACCAATAACAATTCTTTCCTTGCCATTTTGTAGTTTAAGTCAGTGAGTGTCAGGTGGTCAGCCTATGAGACAATACGCTACGCAGCCAATCATCGCATAGTATTGTGTGTACTTGCCTTGCCCATATGCACCGTGGCACCACGCAGGTTAGCTAGGTAAGAACAGTGCGGTGGAGTTAAGAGTTGCGAATGCTAACCCGTCATCATAGCTGAGCGAACGGGCAGTGGGACATCCACTCACCAAGCCAAAATTAAAAAGAAATGCGCTTCTTTTAAGATGGAATGGCTGTTGGAGTTTGTTCAAATAGAAGAACAATCAGTGAAACTGGGTGAGATTTTTTTTTCCCAATGAGAATGGCTTCGCTCCATGTTTTGCAGAGCAAACCTAAGTAGCAAGCGAGTTTTCAGAGGGAAAAGTGTGGACCGAATGGAAGTTGGACTACCTTAATCATCACATTCAGCAGAAAAGTCGTTTGAATGCTGTTGGAATTGTAAGAAGACTCAAGATGGGAATGGGGATTGGTACATTATTGCAGGAGCGTGCAAAAGACCGAGAGAAACACACACACAAAAAAATCTGACCCTGGGCTAGGGGTGTGCGATATTGACAAAAAAAAATACCTCAATATTTTCTGTAATTTTCTCGATAACGATAATAAACAATATTTCGCATTATTTAAAAATGTGTTCATACAAAAAGTGCAAGCTGGTAAAATATAAGCCTTAAATCAGTGTTTTTGAGACAATAACTTATTTTATATAACCAGGAAAAACACATTGAGATTAAAATCTATTTTTCAAGAGTGTCCTGGCAAGACAAATGCAAATAGAAAAACTTTGGCGAGTTTTTCAAAAGCAATCGCTCAATACGGAAGACGTGACAGAAGGAGAAAAAAATTAATGAAACAAGAGGCTGTCCAGGGGGATTCCCACTACATTATAGCAAAAATAAATCACAGAAACTACACACCTTCATCAAACCTGCTTTTTTGCAAGACCGCTTCAGCGTATTATCCGAGGCTCCATCCAAACAGGTGAGCTCCGTTAACATCGCTGGGTTATGACGCAGTGATTGTAACATACCTACTTTAACTGGCCATCCATTATTTTTCTCTTTATTCCGCTAATCGTGGTTTGTTTTGGACATCGGGTTCTGAAACTTTTCATATTCCTCATACTCGCTGATGATGGAACAGGTTGGCTGTCGAGCTATCGGCTTTTTTACAAAGTCCGCAAACTGCAAACCACCTCCTCACCTAGGAATTAAGGCGGCAGACTGCGAGGCTGGTGATGTCTGAATTTCTTCCCCTGGCGCAGTGTGTTCACTCATTTCTAGCTTTAGGACCCCCATCACCCTCTGCACAAGGCCGTGGGTGAGCTGAGCAGCTCCTTCAGACTGAAACATCCTCTCTCTGCAGGAAGGAGCGCTTTCACAGCTCATTCATCCCAACAGCTGTTAGACTGTACGACACATGTCTTGAGTCACTTGGACACTTTACCTCCTCTGACATCACTTTATCCTTACAGTCCAGATACATTTTATTTATTACACTCACCCATATAATGCATACTGTGTATGCTGTGTATCTCACCGGCTACAAATGTACATAATGTTTTGATATCTGTATATAGTGTTCTGATGTGTGTGTATATGTGTGTATTGACACTGATATATATATATATATATATTATGTATATAGTGCTTATGTATATGTGTATAGTTTTTTTCTAGTCTATTCTATTTTAGTTCATTTATTTTTACTCATCCTTTTCATTTTTCTCTGTACTGAGCTGCTGTAATGCGCAAATTTCCACATTGTGGGATCAATAAAGTTTTATCTTATCTTGCTGTTGAGGCAGCTATGCTAGCGCACAGTACGGGCACTCTATACTAAAGCATAAAGTAGTTTTCCTTATTAGCATACTCAATAATGTCAGCTCGCACATCGTTAACACAGCAATTGCGATATTATTGTAGACAATATATAATCGCACACCCCTACCCTGGGCATGATCCCTGGTTTATAACAGGTGTAATCCTGGTGGCCACAGCATGCACATCTGATGTTGCTCACGGTGGTCCTCAGTGTGCTCAGGGAGCTTTTGTGTATGTCCATACACATGAAAAATTAGAGGGAACATTGCCCACCGGTAAATAGCGCTCCCACCACTTATACTACACAATGCACTGCAACAGCTGCCACGCAGGTCAAGACCTGTGCACTAACCTGTTTTCCCGCATTGCCAATGACACAGTGATCAATGGATAAAAACATCTGTCAGCAATTTTTACAGTAACATTTAAGCTAGTTTGTAGTCTGACCCCCAAAAATGCCCAAATGAAAAGTGGACTTTGAAAACAGGTGGGAGGCAGAGGACCTGATCACTGACAGCAGAGCTAAACTGTCCCTTTTGCCTGCGATGTGCGGGGGAAATTGGCGGATTGGTGGGACAGATACGGGAGAAGATGCAGAGGGAGACCTGCACAGGTGAGCTGAGAGATCACAGTCAACATTGTGGGGCTGTCCTTATAATCAGGGCAGCTTGGTTTAAGTAGTAAAGGGTTAAAGATATTCATTTCCTCACCGTCTTTGGATCCTCTGTTGAAAATGATGAGCTAAAGCTTCTGTGTGACCGCTTTCTCAGTGATTTTCATTTAGCTGACTTTAGCGCATTTGGCACAGAATCCTGCTGCCATGAAATGATTTTTTCTTACTTTCAAACAAACTAATGAGTCAAATGAGCAGAGTAGGAGTTTCTGTATGTACATCACGTGGAATAAGCACACAAAGAAGACCCATTTCCACAACAGCGGAATTTTTCAACAGCGTTTAAAAGTTAGCGCTTGTGCGTCCAATGAGGAGCTGAGTGGGAGCGGCTATGCAAAGAAGTGCAGACGGAGCCTGTACAGGAGCGTCCTTCCGCCACTTTACCGCAGCCGTGCTTTGAAGTCAGTGGTATTTTGTCCACATGGCTGCTTTTGTCACATATTTGTCGGCCTGGTGCAGAGGTGGCAAAAGTACAGACATTCTGTACTTAAGTAGAAGTACAAGTACTTATGTTAAAAAATACTTTAGTAAAAGTCGAAGTACTGGTTCAACTTCTCTACTTAAGTAAAAGTAAAAAAGTACAGGCTCTGAAATGTACTCAAAGTAAGAAAGTAAAAGTAGTTCTTTGGAGGACGTTTCTACCAGCTATTTTTGTGTAAAACAAACCGAACCTCATTATATATTATTGTAATAATATAAAATATTACATGAGAATACAAATGTTATTCCAATCTAAATTTTAATTCTAATGAATGCACTCAGCTTGAATCTGTTATGTAGGACACAAACTGTTAAAGGCAATTTAAACACAGCTCTGTTCTCTGTGTCCTCCATAGTAGAGGGTGACTGTGCCTCCACCTAAACACCAACATGAGGATACTCAGGGGTTACAGTGGGATTCAGAAGGTGGAGGAACCCTAAGATCAGCTGTAGTGGCTCTGCATGGGGAGAAGAATCACAGCTTTCTATTGTGAGCTGCAGTAAATGATGTTGGTGTGCAGGCTGTGATCAGCTGACCTGCTGCTGCTGCTCTGAGGTTTACTGCTCTGTGTGGATGAACTGAACTCACAGAGATGTAACCCAGTATTTCACAGCTATCTGAGCTGATCTCCATCCCCTACACTGACAGCATACAGGCTGTAGAAATGTTGGATTCAGTGAATGAACCTCAGCATCAGCAGCTTTGATTCAAACTCATCTCTGCTGCACTGATGTAACCTGTAACTCTGACCATGAACACAAACACTGTGCTCCAGTCCAACACAGCTTTACTGTAAATACAGTACAACAAGCTAACCTATTTATTAAACACTAAACTGCAGTATTTTCATAGAATCTTTGAATAACACAAAGTCAGCATACCTCAGTTTATTTTCCAGTCCTTACCTTTAAATCTAACCTCTCTTCTTCCTCTCCTGTCCTCTTTCTCCATCTCTGAGTGAACTTCTCTCTCTTTGCTCTCCCTGAAATACAGCAGCTCTTCTTTTAGCTAGCAGACACACTGTGTGACAAACTGCACACACTTTGTGTGTTTGCTGATATTTGTTGAGCATTTAAAAACGTTGCATTTACCTGCCACACGTTACTCCCTTTATGCTCGCTCCTCGTCAGTAGCGCTAGCTAAGCTGTTTATGTGCCGCAGCGCAACTTACGGACTCGGTCCGGCCCGATTATAGCGCTATAAATGATACATTAATTATATGGGTTTGCGTATTTAATCCCTTTGTACCCGATAAGCCCCGGTGATGGAGGATACGCCAGTACGATTGTCTCTTATATGTTATTATTCCTCCGTTTAGGCTCAGATCGTTTGATGTTTGACGGCGCACTGACCGGAAATGCAAACTTCTCTCTGACGTTAAAAAGTAACGAGTCTGTTTGAAAATGTAAGAAGTAGAAAGTACAGATACTTGTGTAAAAATGTAGGGAGTAAAAGTAAAAAGTAGTCAGAAAAATAAATACTTAAGTAAAGTACAGATACCTGAAAAATCTACTTAAGTACAGTAACGAAGTATTTGTACTTCGTTACTTCCCACCTCTGGCCTGGTGGATTATTTTTGGACTCTGTTCAGCAGCTTCTGGGGTCGGAGCGGGTATGTGTTATATTCTGGTTTATATTCGAGTGTTTTACAATTTTGAAAACATTTATTTTGAATCTGCTGATTGCTTGATCTGCGTTATGGATAACTTTGGGAATTCTGTCATCTCTTTCAAATGGAGCCTCGTTCATAGAGCTATCATATTAATAAAGTTTAGCACGTTTAAAGGATGGAAAGAGCCGGGAAAAACACCGATGGGCAATGTAGAATCACCAATTAACCTAACAGTAACTGCATGTCACTTTTTGGGCTGTGGGAGGAAACCGGAGAAAATCCACGCAGATACGGGGAGAAGATGCAAACTTCTTGGTGTGAGGCAAAAGCGCTAAACTCATAGTCAAGTACATTATAACTAAATTATTGTTTCAGGTTTTATTCTTTCAGCTGCAGACTTGGTGGGTTTAATTTTCTGAGAGCAAATATTTCAAGTACAGGCTTAGACTATGTGCAGATTTATTAATGATTAATGAGGACAACAACTACAGTGTGGATGTCATGTTTCAGGATTGATGCTTATAGACGGGTTAAAATGTTAAATTGAGATTTGTCATTTGGAGGCGAACACGTGCCCACTGACAACAGGAAACACTCTGTGTCTCTCTCTCTCTCTCTCTCTGTCTCTCTCTCACAAAACAACACGCGTTTAAACGCGTTGACGCAGCTGACAATGTTGTGTTGAGAATGACATTTCCTCCTTTAAGACAGACTGCACTGTGTGGCTGTTTGAGGGCAGAGCAGAGGAGAGTTTGAAGGGAGCTCAAATAGAAAAAGAAAGTCTCAGTTTAACCAGAGGAAACTTGTAAAGACATAGTTTGTTCAGTTTTGGCCAACTATCAAATAAAACCTGCTCTCCAAGAGGCAGTGCTGTCCTGTCTGCTGCTCCCACTGCCATTTGATGATGCCAGAAACAAGGAAGTTAACCCTGAAGTTCTCCAATGAGATGAGATCCTGCTTCCTAGTTCAGAAGAGGTGTAACATGTCCCGTTACAGAGGCTGTGAAGACAGATTACACTCCTGTAAAACAGGAGGAATGAGCAGAGGAAACGTGCTGCCATTCTCCTTAAGAGAGACCACATATTTGAATGGGTCACAGAGGCGTCTGTCTTATTTCCTGATGGCTGTTTCTATCATGTTTCATCCATTAATTAATTAATTTTGGTAAGCTAAAGTCATTAACTGTAATTCACTGTTTAGCAATGAGGCATACTTCTATACAGCCTACAAATAAACTCTATAAGCTCTCCATAGAGCTGATAAAGTAGTTAAGGAGAGCTATCAGATATTTATAATGAAGTAAAAAGCACCCAAAAATCTTTTTCTCTGAAATGTAGTAGAATGTATGAAGGCACTCTGTACTCATACAGTCATGGAGACAAGATCATTTTGTATGTAACAAATCCCAGATACATCTCACTTATTGCTCTGATTGGTTGCCGTAGAACTGAACAGATATACTTTGACCTTTAACCTCTCTGCTCTGTGTTTCCTCTTTCAGAGCAACAAATCATCACAGCTGAGATTGGACAGAACGTCACTCTGACATGTCGAGCTCCAAACAACAACAACAACATTGTAGAGTGGAGCAGAGCTGATCTGGGGAAACAATGTGTCCTTATGCAGAGAGATGGACACTTTGTTCCAGATCTTCAGCATCCATCCTTTAAGAACCGGGTGGATCTGCAGGACAGACAGATGAAGGATGGAGATGTGTCTGTGATCCTGAAGAACGTGACAGCTGCTGATAATGGAACATACGAGTGTCGAGTCTTCCAGAGAAGAACAAACCGCAGGAAGAGAGCTAACCTGAAGACTGCCCCCATCAGCATCATCTACCTGAGAGTTGTTGCTCCTCCAGGTGAGTGAGCAGAGTTCAGTGTGTCTGTGATCAGAGGTGAAGCTGCTTCCTGGTTGTTGATGTTTGTTTCTAAAGATGTTGTTGATGAGACTTTGTAGAAAGCAGCTGGTCTGAGTGATGTGATCAGCTGATGCCTCACAGCTGTTCCTCACCTGCAGGTCCAGGAAGCTTGGAGGATGGAGGGAAGCAGGTCGGAGTCAGCAGAGGACGTTCTGGATCAGCAGCTTCTGGGTTGTTCCTGCTGTGATCTCTAAAGAACAGAAGAAGGCTCCTCCTCCTCATCCTCCTGATGAAGAAGCAAAGAAAGAGCTGGTGAGAAACAGAATTGAGCAGATTTTCTGACAGCAGAATAAATCAGAGCAGTTTCCTCTTTGTATCGGCCCAGCAAATATTAAAGAGGAAATGATTTTCTGAATGAAGGAGGAGGAAGAGGCTGCTTCCTCTTTCCATTACTTTTACTTGAGTCACAGTCTGCGTGAACTTTCTCCACAACTGTTGCTGCTTTGAGCTTCCAGGTTGTTGATACACTTCCTGTTATTAATGAAGGAAACTTTCCAGCTTTAAGGAAGCACATTTATGATCTCTGTCATAAAGAAACAGCAGCTGTACCTCCATGATGGCTGTGTTTGTTCTCTCTGCTGAGTACGACTGCAGCCCGATCAGCCTCTGCACAAACAAATACAAAATGAGAGACTTCAGCAGGCAGCACTGCAGCATGTGAGAACCAGCAGAGTGTGATTAATAATGAGGTCGTTACTCCTCATGTAGCATCACAGAAACACTGATCAGAAACCTGTGAGCTGGCAGCAGGTTTCAGCAGCTCTCATCATCTTTAATGTTTTGGACAAACACTGATTTTGTTTTTAACACCAAAGAAGAAACATTTTCCCTCGACGCACAAACAGAGCTGCACTTTGGAAAGCTTCACACACACTATCATCAGCTCTGTGAGCTTCACATCAGCAGAATCAAGAAAGCAGCTGCTGTGATTTTACAGAAAATACACAAAACTTTAATGTTGTTACGCAGCTTATGTTCCAGATTAGAGATCAGCAGGTATGAAATCACCACCTACGGACCAATCAGGGCTCCAGAAAATCACATCACTGTTCCTGAAGATCCCTCTGAGCTCTGCAGGGAGAGCAGGAGGGTCAAAGGTCATTGTGTCTCCCTGATGAGCATCAGTGAGAATCAGATTCTTACATGAAACTTTATTCCTTCATTTTTTCCTCTGTTGGCAGCAACAATGCTTTAGTACAGGCTGCTGCACGTGCGAATTGAGAGACCCCATACTGTGCGCTAGCATAGCTGCCTAAACAACACACCTAAAGCTGGAAATGAGTGAAGACACTGCGCCAGGGGAAGAAATTCAGACACTGCCAGCCTCGCAGTCTATTTAATTCCTAGGTGAGGAGGAGGTTTGGATTTGAAAAGACTGACATTGATGTTAATATCATACACATATATACATATATATGCCAAAAAGCGGCCAACACAACTTGAAGAGATGCTGCACTCTGGTGCTGTTTTTCAAACCATTTTATAGTCAAAACTGGATCACATGGGATCACCTTTCACAGGTAAGACTGAAGAATTGTTTTTGATCGTATTTGGCCATTTTAACATTTTGAAAACTAAATTATGTTTTTGTGCCTAAAAGTTTCCCAGTGTATCCATCCATCCACTTCCGTTTATCCTGTTTAGGGTCGTGGGGGGGCTGGAGCCTATCCCAGCTGACATTGGGTGAGAGGCAGGTACACCTGTACAGGTCGCCAGCCTGTTGCAGAACCAACACAGGCCTCTTTCCCACCAACAGGGTTCCGGAGCCGGTGCCTTAATTTGAACCGTGAGGCGGGTTTTTCACCGCCGAAGCACTCGGTGCTCGGCCGAAAAACGAGTTCAATTCCAGCCCCGCAAGCTAGCTGGTCTCGAGCCAAGAACGCGTGACGAAAGCAGCAGAGGGGCGTGACTCTGCCGTCTCAACATCAAGTTTTCTACCATATTTCATGTGTATTACATGAGAAAAGCGAAGCGATTTTCACGGCTGTGAATTAGGTTTGGCTCTAAGGCTGAACTTGCTGCTTTGTATCAGTTCATATCACAGATAAAAGGACACAAACTTGTCGTCTTGCTCTAATCGCTGTCTGTGTTTCCCTCTGTGCTGCAGATGCTGCAGTAGTTTGGTTTGGACCCTAAAACGTATTCGCAGCACAGAAAGGGGAGCGTGTTCTCCCACGTTTGTGCGCTTCGTGTCCAGACGAGGACCCGCCCACACTCAGACGTAAAGGAGCAGTTCACAGAAACGCGGTGGGAACACGGGCCCGTTCTTAAGCGTTTCGCCGGTTCATTAGGAACAGCACGAGCACTGGCACGCGAACCGGCTCCTCTGCGGTGGGAAAGTAGCAACAGAGAGACAGACAACCATCCACACTCTCATTCACACCTATGGTTTACTTAGAGTGGCTAATTAACATAACCCCAGTAAGTGCACGTCTTTGGACTGTGGGAGGAAATCCACGCAGACACGAGGAGAACGTGCAAACTCCACACAGAGAGAGACCCGGGCCAAGGTGGAATCAAACCCAGATGGTATTGTAACTGTGAGGCAGCAGTGCTAACCACTGTGCTGCCCTTTGACAGTGTATATTAGTGCATATTTGAATGTGTGAATGAACGCATTAACTTAAATAACTTTGTAGAAAGGCACTTTATGAAGTTCAGTCCATTCACTTGTATTAGTCTACAGATCTGACACATCCAATATGGCAGATGCACCGATGTGCCACAGCAACAGGTAAATAAGTCTATGGTTAATATCCTTTAAGTTAAAGTGTGTTACAATCACTGAGTCATAACGTAGCAGCTGATGCGGTCTGCCCAAAGGTGGGTTTCTGCTCACATGAAGGTGTGCACTCTCTGGTTTATTTGCTATAATGTAGGGAAACCCCTGGACAGCCTCTTTGTTGACCCCCCCAATGCTCTCAAGTCTGTATTGATCGATTGCTTCACTGAAGTTAACGTGTCAAAAACACTGATTTAAGTCTTATATTTTACCAGCTTGCACTTCTTTATGAACACATTTTGAAACATTGCAAAATATCGTTTATCATCATTATTGACAAAATTACAGAAAATATCGAGATATTATTTTCTGTCTATTTTGCACACCCCTAATGAGAAGTAAAGCTGCTGACACGATCCACAACAAACGCCTCACATCGCACTGCAGTCTGACACCGTTTGGCCATCACAGCAACAACAAAAGAAACATCAGATCTGATCAGAGATCAGCCATCGTCTGGAAGTCTGCTGAGTACCTGCTGCACTCGTGCTGAACACGATGGAGACCAAGAAGAGCAGCTGTGCCTCATCTCCACCCGTTTCTCTTCTCTCTGATGGCGATCGGTCCATAACGGACGTCTTCAGTGGACCTCAGCTGGATCTCTGTCTGCACAGTCAAACACACACAGAGGACATCAGTGCAGACAGTACAGGCCCACAGATACAACTGCAGTCATTTCAATGGTAACACAAAACCAATGCCATCAGTTACAGTCTGAGTTTGTGCACTATTCAAAGAGAACAGATGGAAAATCAATCACAGCAGCAAACATCCGGTTGATGCTGCAAATGTCGACACCCGACTGGAATCATTCCAGATTAGTTGAAACTTTATTTGGGAGCTGAATCATGAAGGTTGTTCACCACAATATTGAAATTTCTCTGTGATGCAAACAAAACTGGAAGCTGAAGCTTCTTAGCAGTTTTGTTTTGACTGCTGTGTCGACTGAACAGGACAAACGGACATTAAACACGAGAATAATTCACAGACGTGCTGGAACAGACCTGTAATTTTACTGTGTTTGGAGTGTATAGTTAGTGTAGTGTGTTTAGCAGTTGTGTACTCATGGACGAGGCAGATGCTGCAAAAAGCCAGCAGAAGAAGACTCAAATGTTAACACTGTCTCCAGGTGCACAACAGGAAGTGTGGCACACCTGGAAGTTTGGGAAGCTGTGATGTTCCTCTTTTTTGGAGTGGCCGACTCTGGATGCCACTAAATTTTTAAAATAATAATAATAATAATAATAATAATAATAAAATCTCCCTCCCTCCTACACCAAGCAGTGCAGGCTGAGGGCCATGAAGATCCTAAAACAGCCCAGCCACCCCGGACACTGTCTCTGCTCCCATCAGGCCGGCGTTCCTGCTGCCTGAGGACTGAGACTGAAAGGTTGAAGAAGAGTTTTTATCCAGAATCCGTCCGTCTGCTCAACTCTGCACTATTATTGAGTTTGACACGTGATCTAAACCAACCAGAAGGCCTGTGGACCATCTCAATCCAGCCCCTGGGAAAGCCACCCAGGTCCATGAAAGTCTGGTAAGCACTGAATGTACACAAAAACATGTTCATAAATAATATTAGCCGAGCTTTTCTGCATTCAGTAATGCAGGTCTGAACTGTTATGGAATCAGAGTTTTGACTGATGCAGGTATGTATTAGAATAAATGCAGGTTTGTCAGTTTGAGGTGCCTCTTATAAGTCACCTGGACACCTTTGATAGACTTTCTAACAAAACAAAGTTTGTGTTCAAGTACACTTTTCTGTCTATCAATTACAAGAAAAGTAAAAGCTGTAGCAAAAACACTAGACACACCCACTGAAAAAAAAAAAAAAAAAACCCCACACAAACCCCCACCCCCATACTCACAGTGGGTGGGTGTGTTTTTTTTCTTCCGAGGGGACTTCCGGGAATGGCGGACCTGGCAGACTGTTTTTCCTGAGCTCCTCAAGAGGTCCCGATTTAAAAGTTAATTTATGCATTAACCACCAACACAAACTTTGTAATTCAGAACCCAGCGTGAGAGATGACGAAAAACGTCAAATCCACACCTTCAACAGTTAAAACCCTGCCGAATACAAGCTTCGGGAGTGAACACGATTACACCGTGCCGATGGAGACAGCTTCATCAAACAAACGGGAGAGAGAGGTTGGCACCCCGACCAACACTCCTGAGAAGAAAACACACATGTAAAAACCGACGAAAGGTACGTCCCAGGAAGAAATGAACACCGAGGCAATATTGAACGCTATAACTTCACTAGGACAGAAAGTAGATGACCGCATGGAAGAAGTTGGCATTCAAATGAAGCAGCACAGTGCCATGTTAGCGGCTATCGCTAAGTCAGTACAGGTCAACTCTGAGGAGCTTAAAGAGTGCAAGATGAAAATAATAGAAATGGAGAAACAAGTGGAGGTGCTCACCAAAGAAAATATGAGTCTGAAGGAAGGAGTCCTACACAGTGAAAGATATAAAAGACGGTGGTGTCTGCGCATAAAAGGAAAAAAGGAAAAGCCTACTGAGAACGTCCGAGCGGAAGTTGTGGGGCTTCTGTGCAAAATTGCACCCGACTTAGCGACAAAGATGAACGAAGAAGTTGATGTTGTTCACAGAGTGGGTCGCAAAATGCAAAGTAAGAATCGTCAAATCATCATCCTGTTTGTGAGACGAGCTGTGAGAGATGACATCTGGAGAAGAACTAAAACTTCTCCTGTTTGCAAAGAAGAAGGAATTCGCTTCTCAGAAGATTTGACCCCAGAAGATTGGAAAGCGAGGCAAGCGCTGTGGCCAAGAATTGAAAGTGCGAGGAAAGAAGGCAAAGCGGCAGGTTTCAGGGGACCTTATGGTTTCATCGAAGGCAGACGTATTATGGAGATCCATCCAGCTGGGGTCTGAGATGAAGCAGTAATAATTATGGAAAGGTGGTGGACAGTTCTGTTAAGGGGGCCTCTACCTCATGTTTTTTTTCTCCCACTCTCCTAAACTTATAACGTGTTTATGTGTTCTATTTTTAAGTTAAAAACTGATCTTTCTTTTATTTCTTTCAACACAAGGGGACTAAAAGACTCATGTAAAAGAAAAGCGGCTTTTCTGTTTTGTAAAGGACAAAAAGCACACTGCACCTTTCTTCAAGAAACCCATTCTGAGGCATCTGATGAGAAGTTCTGGTCACAACAATGGGGAGATAAAATCCTCTTTAGTCATGGGACAAATCGTTCGGCTGGAGTTGCCATCTGTTTTTACAGATGTCCAGGTAAAATTTTGAGTACAAAAGCAGATGAGGACGGACATTGGGTTGCTTGTGTCTTGGATGTAGATAGTGTTCCAATAATTTTGCTAAACATCTATGGGTATAACAACGATCAATACAATAGGAATCTGTTACATAGGATCACAATAACAATAACAGAGTTAACTGCTAATTTCTCTACGGATCATATTATAATTGGAGGGGATTTCAATTTGGCCCCAGATGAATGGATGGATAGATGGCCTACACAGTTGTCAGGAGAAACAAAAAATCCTACTCTTGAAGACTTCGTTAACAACGCAAAACTGACAGATGTTTGGAGAATGCTACATACTGGAGTTAAACAATTTACCTGGCATAAACCTAATGGTCAAAGCAGATCACGTATAGATTATTGGCTGGTATCTGGTGCAATCTTAGGCTATGCTATAGAAACGAGTATAGCAAGCAGTCCGCTAAGTGATCACTGCATTATCAATTTAAAACTAAAAAAACAGAACAGTAGTAGTAAATTTAATAATTACTGGAAATTTAATTCCAAGCTTCTCACAAATTTGGAATATTGTCAATCTATTAAGGAACTTATTATAAATATAACGAATGACAATACTATTGAAAAACCAATTCTTAAATGGGAATACTTGAAATATAGCATCAGGAAATGTTCAATTAGATTTGGACAAGATTTAAACAGTAAAATTAAAGCAGACGAAACAATGGTGGTCAAAAATCTAATGTCACTTTATAGTAAGTTGAGCTGGAGTGATGAGGACAAAGAAACTATAAACAAATTACAGTCTGATTTGGACAGATTATACATGAATAGGGCAAAAGGTGCCTACATAAGGTCTAGAGCCAGATGGATCGAAGAGGGAGAAAAGAACAGTGCCTTCTTTTGCAACTTAGAAAAACGTAGACAAGAATATAATGCAATTAATAGTCTTATGATTGATGGAGTGGAATGTTCAGAGCCTCAACAAATAACAGATGATGTATTTAACTTCTATAGCCGTCTTTACAAATCTTCACATACAGAACAAGAGACTTCATTCTTTTTTGATAAAGTAAGAAATCTAATTCCAATTATTGATGGAAATTTTAAAGAAATTTGTGATGAAAAGTTAAGAATCTCTGAATTTGATTTTGCAATAAAAAAGATTGCATCTGATCGCGCCCCTGGGCCAGACAGACTAACAGCTAACTTCTATAAATATTTCTGGGAGGACCTAAAACTTTTGTTGTTTCAGGCTATAGAAGACTGTATTACCAGGAAGGAACTTATGGAAACAATGAAACAAGGTATAATAAAACTCATCCCAAAACCTGGTAAGGACAAAAAATTTTTAAATAATTTAAGACCTATTACACTTTTGAATACAGATTATAAGATCCTTACAACAGTTTTGGCAACTAGATTAAAAACTGGTTTACCTAAACTAATTAGTCAGACTCAATCTGGCTTTCTAAAAGGCAGATCCATCCATAATAACATCCGCTTAGTTCAGGACCTTATTGGTTATGGTCATCTAATAAAAGATGATGGGTTTATGTTGTTTTTAGATTTTCACAAAGCATTTGATTCTGTGGAACATACATTTATTATCAATACATTGAGACATTTTGGATTTGGTAACAGGTTTATTGATATAATTACTTTGTTAAACACCAATATAAACAGCTGTGTTTGTCTGCCTAATGGCACATGCCCTAGATTTACAGTAGAGAGAGGAATTAGACAGGGTTGTAGTATCTCACCTCTTTTATTCATTATAGTCACAGAACTACTAGCAATAACTATAAAAAACTCTAATATCGAAGGGTTGGAAATAAATGAGCATAAAATAATCATAAGCCAATTTGCAGATGACACAACACTCTTTTTAAAGAACAAAGAGCAAATACCGTTGGTTTTAAAGGAAATGGAGCTGTTCTCTCAAGCCTCAGGGCTGCAGCTGAATATAAATAAGTGTGAAATTATGAGTATTCATAACTGCTCTGAATCCTCAATTCTCAATATACCAGTCAAAAATGAGATAAAGTATTTAGCTGTCCCTCCAAGGCAAATAAAGGAAATTAACAGAATTAATTTAAATTTTATTTGGAAAAACAAACATCATTACATCAGAAAAAGTGATTTGTTAAAAAATTACGAAGAAGGTGGTATCAAGGCAATAGATTTTGAAATTATAAATGGAACATTGAAAGTCAGATGGCTTCAGTCACTGTTAAAGAATGGTGATCTTATCTGGTTTGTAATACCAACATATGTTTTTCAAAAAGTTGGAGGCATTGAGTTGTTATTGAAATGTGATTTTGAATTATCTAAACTACCTCTTAAGCTCTCTACTTTCCATCAACAAGAAGAAGAAGAAGAAACAGCCTTTATTGTCCCACAGAGGGGAAATTTGGGTGTAACAGCAGCCGCAGTTATTATAAATATAAATAAAGATATAATAATTCACACTATTAAGAAAAGAATATATATAAAATCAACAAACAATATTAACCTTAATACTACTAATAATAATAACACTATATACAATGTGCATGATGTGCCGGACTATTTACAGTATATTATTATTATTATTATTATATATTATCCTACATTGTGTAGGCTATTGTGGTTTTTGTTGGGAGCAGTGATGGTTATAAAGTCTTACAGCTGCTGGGAGGAAGGATCTGCGGTAACGCTCCTTTGTGCATTTAGGATGCAGCAGTCTGTCACTGAAGGAGCTCTCCAGCTCAGCAACAGCTTCATGCATGGGATGGGAGACCTTGTCCATCAGTGATGTTATTTTGGTCAGAGTCCTTCTGTCTCCCACCACCTGCACTGAGTCGAGAGGACATCCTAGGACAGAGCTGGCTTTCCTGATGAGCTTGTCTATCCTCTTCCTCTCAGTTGTAGACAAGCTGCTGCTCCAACATACTGCTGCATAGAAGATGGCTGATGCCACCACAGAGTCATAGAAGGTCTTCAGGAGTGTCCCCTGCACTCCAAAAGACCTCAGCCTTCTCAGCAGGTAGAGTCTGCTCTGACCCTTCCTGTAGAGCGCATCAGTGTTATGAGTCCAGTCCAGTTTATTGTTTAGGTGAACACCCAGGTACTTATAAGAGTCCACTATCTCAATGTCCACTCCCTGGATGTTCACCGGTGTCCGTGTGGTGGGTCTGCGCCTGCGGAAATCCACCACCAGCTCCTTGGTTTTAGCGGCGTTGATCAGGAGGTGGTTCCGCTGGCACCAGTCCACAAAGTCCTGAGTCCACTGTCTGTACTCTGAGTCATCCTCACCTGTGATGAGGCCAACTATGGCAGAGTCGTCAGAGAACTTCTGCAGATGGCAGCGTGGGGAGTTGATGGAGAAGTCTGCAGTGTAGAGGGTGAAGAGGAACGGTGCCAGCACAGTTCCCTGTGGGGCCCCCGTACTGCAGACCAGCCTGTCAGAGACACAGCCCTGTGTCCTCACGTACTGTGGGCGGTCAGTGAGGTAGTCCAGTATCCACTCGGAGATGTGGTGGTCCACTCCTGACAGTTCCAGCTTGTCTCTCAGAAGTCCTGGCTGGATGGTGTTAAAAGCACTGGAGAAATCAAAGAACATGATCCTCACAGTGCTTCCAGGCTTCTCCAGGTGGGTCAGAGCTCGGTGCAGGAGGTAGATGATGGCGTCATCCACCCCGATGCCAGGCCGGTAGGCGAACTGCAGCGGGTCCAACGAAGACGACACCATGAGGCGTAGATGGTTGAGGACCAGCCTCTCGAGGGTCTTCATTAGATGCGATGTCAGGGCTACCGGCCTGTAGCTGCTAAGATCCTTTGGATGTTTGGTCTTTGGTACCGGTACCACACAGGAGGTCTTCCACAGTTGTGGTACTTTCCTCAGCTTCAAGCTCAGGTTGAACATGTATCCCATGATGCCACACAGCTGATCTGCGCAGCACCTCAGGAGCCTGGAGCTGATGCCGTCTGGACCAGCAGCCTTTCGCACCTTGATCTTACGTAGCTCCTTCCTCACATGATGAGTTGAGAGGGACAAGATGGAGGTGGGGGGTGGGGGTTGTGAGATGGAGTCCTCAGAAGTGAAGGGGGTGGGTGATGGCTGAGAGCTGAGAGGTGTGAGGTCCCAAGAAGAAGAAAGGTTGGCAGTCATTAAAGATGGTGGGGCTGACAGCAGGGGGGACTGGGCTGGGGGAGGGGTGGGTGGCTGGTCAAACCTGTTAAAGAACTGGTTCAGGTTGTTAACCCACTCTAAGTCTCCCACAATCCTAGGGCTTGGTTTGTGGCCTGAAATTGAGTTCAAACTCCTCCAAACCCCACTGATGTTGCTCTGCTGTAGCTGGTCCTCCATCTTCTTCCTGTAGATGTTTTTTCCATCCCTGATTTTCCTTCTCAGATCCTTCTGCACGGCTCTCAGCTCCTCCTTATTTCCTGATCTAAAGGCTCTCTTCTTCTCCTTCAGGAGAGCCTTTATTTCGGAGTTGATCCAGGGTTTGTTGTTTGAAAAACACCGTACCCTCCTGGTGGGCACAGTGTTTTCCACGCAGAAATTGATGTAATCAGTGATGCAGTCCGTGATGCTGTCGATGTCCTCCCCATGAGGGGAGAAAGCCATGAGGGAAGAAAGCCATTGTTAAAAGAAAACCATAAAAAGTCCCGTTTGCAGTTTGCCAGAAGCCATGTTGGAGACACAGCAAACATGTGGAACAAGGTGCGTTGGTCAGATGAGACCAAAACTGAACATTCTGGCCAAAATGCAAAACGCTATGTGTGGCGAAGAATTAACACTGCACATCACTCTGAACACACCATCCCCACTGTCAGATATGGTGGTGGCAGCATCATGCTCTGGGGCTGCTTCTCTTCAGCGGGGACAGGGAAGTTGGTCAGAGTTGATGGGAAGATGGATGGAGCCAAATACAGAAGAAAACCTGTTGGAGTCTGCAAAAGACTTGAGACTGGGGCGGAGGTTCACCTTCCAGCAGGACAACGACCCTAAACATAAAGCCAGGGCTACAATGGAATGGTTTAAAACAATAATGTTTGTATTCTCATGTGTTAATTTATATTATTACAATAATATAAAATGAGGTTCAGTTAGCTTTACAGAAAAATAGCAGGTAGAAACATCCTCCAAAGAGCTACTTTTACTTTCTTACTTTGAGTACATTTCAGAGCCTGTACTTTTTTACTTGCTACCTATGATTAAGAGTAGAATGGGAGGCAGAGCCTTCAGCATTCAGAAATTAAATGTCAATTGCCTGTCTCTCTGTGTATTGGCCATGCATTCCTCACCCTATCTCTAAGGGAGAGGCCAGCCAGTCATTACCCAAAGCTCATGACCATAGGTGAGGGTAGGGATGTAGGGATGTTCACACTCAGCTCCCTCTTCACCACAACAGACCGGTGCAGCGTCTGCATCACTGCACCTGAGCTGGAGTGGGCACTCCACCCTTTTCCAGCTGAGGACCATGGTTTCAGACTTAGAGGTGCTGATTCTCATGTCAGCCGCTTCACACTCAGCTGCAAACTGTTCCACTGCGAGCTGGAGGCCACCACCTGGTGCACCCAACAGGACTGCATCATCCGCAAAGAGCAGAGATGAGACTCTGAGGCCACCAAGGCTGAAGCCTTCTGCCACTTGGCTCTGATACCCCATAATACCCCATAATCCCATACTCCATACCATGAATATAAAGCAGTAAAATGAGTTAAAATACAAACTGTGAAAAGAATAGTGGAGTGAATTCAGGTACTACAACTATTAATCATGATTTTCTCTCTTCTAAACCTCTCATGATCAAAAATCTGCAGTTGAAGCTTTTTCCTTTCTTATTTTTGAGCTGAAACAGGAAACTTGACACCTACAGATTTGGTAGATTCTGTTAACTGTCTGTCTGCTAACTGTCAATACACAACAGCAAACTTTAAAGACACAAAATTACATTGAATTAAGTTTTTGCACTCTGGACAGAGGAAACAAGTCAAATAAAAAATCTAAAGTATCCATAAAAGTGTAAATTGTAAATAAACTTGATCAAAACAAAAACTGATTTCAGTTAAACTTCACAGAATTAGCAAAATTTTTGTTTTACTGTTGATGCTCAAACAAACAAAATAAAAAACCACAGTACCTCTGCTTCGTTTGATTGGCTGCTGCTGATTTAATATTGTGATGTCACTGTATGTAAATTTATCTGCCATGTCATTATTTGCAGTTTCATCTTCCTCTTGATCTGTTGAAATGATCCAAATTTAACAGCCAAAAATAATTTGATTTGGAAATTTAATACAAGAAAATGGATTTTTATTTCTATAAAAGCAATTTCTTAAAACTTGAAGTTACTTTTATTGACATAGTATTTTAAAACAAAAACATATAATATAATTAAAGTAAATTATTCTAAAAAACAGAATAATGTGAGAAAACACAGAGCTCTGAGTCTCACCTTCAGGTTTCCTGTGAACACATCGCCTCACCAGCAGAACCAGTAACACCAGTAGAACCACAACACAGACTGATCCAACAGAGGAGATCACAGAGAGAAGAGGAGGAGAGGTGGATGCAGGTGCAGGTGTGGTGGTGTTTCTCTCTAAAATAAAGCAAACACAGTCATTAAGTTATGGTCACATTGTGAATGTTGAAACCTGCAGAAACACAGGCAGGTGAGTGTGTCACCTGTGACAGTGATCCAGCTGGATGGAGACTCTCCATGACCGCTGATGTCACACTTGTAGAGGCCTTCATCAGACCTGGAAACATGCTGGATGGTCATGTGACCTGTAGGCTGCTTCCTGATGAGGGAGCCATCTTTATAGAAAGCAGCTGGGAGGTTGGAGGGAGTGGTCTTTGTTTGACAGAGCAGAGTGACGTCATCTCCCTCCATCACAGGGAGGACAGGACTCTGCAGGATCACTGATCCACCTCAACACAGAGACAAACTACAGCATTTCATCCATTTACACACAGCTTCATCAACACTAACTCCACACACTCAGCTTACCAGAGACTGTGAGGTTAACCATGTTACTGATGGCACCCTCTCTGGACTCACACCAGTAAACTCCACTCTCCCATGTGAAAATGTGACTGATGTTACAAGAAGAACCAGACCATCTTCCCCACTCATCTCTACACTGAGTCATATTTTTGCTTGTGTTTCTCCTCAGAGTCCATCCAGCAGAGCTGTCGTCCTCCTCACAGCTCAGAGTCACAAAGTCTCCTTTAAAGAACTGAGAGCTGCTGGGACTCACAGTCAGACGAGCTGTGAGGGTTACAATGAAATTCAATTTCAATTCAATTCAATTTTATTTATATAGCGCCAAATCACAACAAACAGTCGCCCCAAGGTGCTCTGTGTTGTATTGTAACATGAAGACTAACAGGTCATCATTGATGGCATAGTTACCTTGAAAAAGTACCGTAATCTGATTACTGATTACTCCTTTAACAATTAATTTAGTTACTTTACTGATTACTTATTTTAACTAAGTTAGATTACAAGTTACTTTATTAGTTACATTCAACAGCTGCCGATGTTGTGGCAAAAAATGTTTTGGCAAAGTGACTTTTATATATTAGTTTTTTTTATCAAGGTTAAAAACTGACATTAAAAATGTCTTTTTAAACAGAAATCTGTCTCAAAAGGCAGAAATCACAACAAATATAACATCACAGATCTATAAAGATATTTGAAGTGGCCAAAAAGCTCTGGATTGATTATAATGTAGGTACAATAACACAGACTCCTAAAGATTGTTGAAAAACAGGTTATTTCTGCATTTTATATATAAGCCCTTCATAAATCATGCTGACTGCACTCTATTTACCAATATAAGCAAAGACATGACACATAAAAACACAGAAACATCTGAATCACTTTAAGACAGGCGATCACTTTTTGGCGCAATACCAGCAAACCCCCCCCCCCGCCCCCCTCTCTCCCAACCACTGCCTCAACATAAAAATGACAACCGCGAAATGAGGGCGAGTCAGCCGCGTTTAAGGGCAGCACTTCCTCCTCTAGATAGATAGCTTGATAGCACTTTGTCGCCAGCACAGAGTGCACAACTAACTTTGATGTTGTCATCTTTAGCTGACACAAACTCACAATAGTGCCTGTATTTCAGCTAGAAAACGCGCATCTCTCTCCTCCCTCCATTGTTTACATTTGTTTAGCTGTGTGCTGTTATTGTCCTCGTGCTGAAAATGGACTTAATCGTCACATCTGCGAGACGTCACTCCTCGAGACACAAGAAGAAATCAAAAATATGTCTTTGTACTGAGGAAAATGACAAATAGTAACGCGTTAGATTACTGTTACCGAAAAAAAAGTAGTTACTAAGTAACGTGTTACTGACAACACTGCAGGTCATATTAGTGAGCATTGATCAGGTTGAAGCTGTGACAGAAGAAGGTTACTGACCTTGGTTTGTTGTGCAGCTCAGCAGTGAGATCAGAACTAAAGAGAAATGACACTCAGGTTGGTTTGAGGTGAACACAAAGAACAACTCCACACAAACAGCTGACAGACACACAAACTCGTCTCTCTCTGATAGATCTGCTCATTTTAGAGTTAATGCAGCAACAAATTTCAAACACAAAAGTTTATAATATTTTTAAAAATGTATTGGGCCTCATCAGAGCTGCTGTGTTTCCTGGACTCCTGAGCAAAGATAAAGAGTCAGTTCAGACCTGCAGTTGGTCCTCATGGTGTTTGAACTTGAATTCAGCCTGATTAGTTTTTCATGTCTTCTCCTCCATCATCAGTTATCAGGAGAGCAGACAGTCAAAGGTCAATAATTCAAACAAACACAGAGATTCTACTTACAGAGCAGACACAGCACAGATGTTTCCTTCATCGTCCTTCTCACTCATTTGAGCTTTTTTTCATTTCTCTCACTGACACCAAGTAAAGCCCCGCCCTCTTCCTCTGAGCACCAGCTTTACTATTGGTGCACACAGTATTCTAATTATAACAGTTTTTTAAAATTGTTTTATTCCTTTACAACACAACTGCTCTCTCTTCTGATATGAGTCAGTGTAGCTCACCCAGTAGCTGCTCTTAACTATATGACAGCAATCATTTGAATAAGCCGATATTAATTTTATTATATTTTGGATCTTGGTGTTTAAGTTAATGGATGTCACAGCCTAAAGGCCAATAGTCATTTTTTCAGCCCTAAATGCACCACCACTACAAAAACAAAGGCTTGTTTAAATATTTTCGTTTTCTCGAAAGATTTCAGGGGTATCCATGGGGCATGGGATGAACGGTGCATAAAAGGCCCTACACTAAACTGCACTGTCACTTTAAATTTTCCAGTTAGATCATCGATGCTATGTAGTTGCTCCTCTGTATGTTAATTGATAGAGAAGAGGAAGAGATTGTTGGTTGCGGGAGCCACCCATCCCTACCAGGCAGTGGGGCATCTGATTGGTGCCGCCCGAGTTCAGCCGATCCATTTAAAGAAGAGAAAGAAAAACAGAGGCCAGAGGCGGAACCTGAGGATGACCTGACTAGAGCTCTGAATGACCTTACATTTGACAGTCAAGCATCAGCTAGGAACCACACCCATTATGGCCCTCAAAGTAGTTCATACCTGTGTGCTACACCTTGACCATTATGGCCTCCTCAACCATCATTGGATGCCATTGGCACCGTAAATTCCCCTTACCTGCCACTAGCATGTGATGCTCCAGCCCATCCCTGGCCAGCATCTTCTGTGCCTGCTCCCACCTGGTACCTTGTGCAGGCAACAGTAGGTGAACTGGTGTATATAGGGCCTCAGCCTACCATTCCCAAATTAGTACACCCAGATCCCAGTGAGTTTACTAGACTTTGCATGGCTTTAGAGAACTTACTTCCTCTGTCTCAAAGCAAGCAAAGAAACAGTTAAGTTTCTCTGCTAGGGACACACTCAGGTTTCCTGCTGTCACATCACAGCCTCTGAAGTTTGTGATGTTGTGAATGCCCTGCCACACCTCCCGTATGTTATTGCTAGATAGCTGGGACTCTGTTCTCCTCCTGTAGTCTGCCTTGGCTTCAGGAGCATTTGACCTGTGCCAGTGGGCTTGCAATAATCCAGAGGTGCTGAGTCACCTATCTGAAGAAGAAGCCAGATCTGTGAAGAAGCCAGATCTGTGAGCCTGGACAAGTGGTTAGCCCAAGAAAAGTCAAACCCCATGGAATCTACCTTTGGCCTCAGCTGGAACTGGAAGACTTACTATCTAGACTACAAGCATAGACCTGTGGTGTGTGATCAGCCAACTCTTAGGAACCTGTATCAAGTCTGTATCAAGCCTATTCAGTACAGTCCCCTGGGTTTCCTATTAGCTGTCTACACCTGAGCCAAGCTCATTATCCAACAGCTCTGGAGCAAATGACCCCAACTTACCTGCAGAGATACCGAGGCTGAGCTTGATTTCCCGCCCCTCCTCACCTTTGCACCAGTGTATGTAACGCCAGGTTTCATACCAGAAAGGTAACCTGCACGAGGTGCACATTTTTGCAGATCCCTCAGAGCAGGGTTATGGGGCTGTGGGGTCCATGGGTAGCCAGGATACCACAGGCCAAGTGCATCTTTCCTTTTCCTTTTGCTCACTCTCGGATCACTCCAAAACAGCTGCATTCTATCCCACATTGGAGCTCTGTGCAGCACACCTGGCCCATGTCCTTGAAAGATAGCTCACCTTGCCCATGGTTCGCAAGACATTGTGGTCAGACTCCAACACCATGTTAAAACCCGTTAACACTCCCAGTACTGTTAAAAGATTCAAGTAGACGAGATTCAAGAAATCGCCATAAACTACACTTGGCATTATGTTGACTCAGTGAATAACCCAGCTGATGACCTGACAAAAGGGAACACACTGAAGGCTTTAATAGATCTATTAATCACACACACCCGGCACCAGCAAGCCAAGATGATTAGGTGTACAATACTAGGAGGAGCTCACTGATGCCAAGGCTGGAGCGCTTCATACCCGGACCCCTTTCAGTTCTCCACCTAATGAGACTGTCATTAGACTATCATTCTTCAGCAGGCTCAAAAGGAGTCATTCACAGCAGATTATAAGCTTCTTAAAGCTGGTAACCCTGTCTCATCTGGACGTCACCTACTCACATTAGCTCCAGAACTAGACAAGACAACAGATCTTATTCACATTGGTGGCCATCTTTGGCACAAATAAGGTCTAGAGGACTTCCAGTTATTTTGGATGCATCACATCCTGTTGCATGCTTGCTTCGATGTGGAGAGATGTGGAGATCTTTCTGGATACTCAGAGGGCGGGAGGCAATATGTCAGCATTAGCATACCTGCACAAAATGTCGGCACCGGAGAGCCCAACTTTCCATCCCAAAGATGGCTGGTCTACCTGTAGCCCGTCTCCAATTACTTAAGTCAGCCATCTGGCCTTTGGTGTCCTCTGCTGCTGTGGGACATGGCTGCCCTTCCAGTAGCTTTGTAGAACTTAGAACACGAAAACAACACAGACAACCTCAGCCATCTATGTTGGCGCATTCCCTGGTCCTTGCTGACCAATTCCATTGGGGTCCCTTGGCCAGGTCATGTTTGTAAATGCGAACTATTTGTCAAACATTTTACCCGGTAAAATAAAGGTTTAAAAAAATTCTGGTCCACATTAATCAGAGATCAGAGAACTCTTGCCCTGTGGCCAATCAGACATGTGATCAAGGTTCATTACAGTGATGACAGACTGATCAGATCAGCAGATGTGAAAATTGAGGGACACGTGTACACTCAACCCATAGCTCAGTTGGTGTGTTACCAGCTCTCCCCCAGGGGGAAGTTGATACTCCCCGAGATGGATACACATATCTGAAAGTAGTAGACTGTAGGAGTTTAGGAGGGTTGACACCTGATGTACATCAAATGTTTAGCCGTATCAGCACTCCTAAATGAGCTGTTAAATGGGACTTCGTGTGATCAGGCTTTTGGTGAAACAATTGGCTGGAAAGGTTTGACACATTCAGTTCAATTCAATCTCATTTATATAGCGCCAAATCGCCTCAAGGTACTTCATATTGTCAGGTATAACGACCCTACAATATTTACAGTAAAATCCCAACAGTCAAAACGACCCCCTATGAGCAAGTATTTGGTGACAGTGGGAAGGAAAAACTCCCTTTTAAACAGGAAGAAACCTCCAGCAGAACCAGGCTCAGGGAGGGGCAGTCATCTGCTGTGAGTGGTTGGACTGAGGGGAGAGAAAAGACATGCTGTGGAAGAGAGCCAGAGATTATTAATAACTAATGATTAAATACAGAGTGGAGTATAAACAAAGGTGGTGAATGAAAAGAAACACTCAGTGCATTATGGGAACCCCCCAGCAGACTAGGCCTATAGCAGCATAACTAAGGGATGGTTCAGGGTCACCTGATCCAGCCCTAACTATAAGCTTGATCATAAAGGAAAGTTTTAAGCTTAATCTTAAAAATAGAGAGGGTGTCTGTCTCCTGAATCCAAGCTGGGAGCTGGTTCCACAGAAGAGGGGCCTGAAAGCTGAAGGCTCTGCCTCCCATTCTGCTCTTAAGTATCCTAGGAACCACAAGTAAGCCAGCAGTCTGAGAGCGAAGTGCTCTGTTGGGGTGATATGGTACTATGAGGTCTTTGAGATAAGATGGTGCCTGATTATTCAAGACCTTATATGTGAGGAGAAGGATTTTAAATTCATTCAGGGGGCCTAATCATACCATTACTAGTTACCAAGGCCACAAGAAACAGTAATTAACACAGAGGCTCAAAGTTACAACAAGGAGCCTGATTATCACACTTGGCAGCAAGACAATCTGGCAGAGAGTGGATTCAGGAGCTGGTCTCTTTATACGGTGGCTGATGAGATTAATGACACACAGGTGGTTTGGCTAAAGAGCGGAAGTCAGGCACTCCAGTCCAAAGGGGCATGACAGCTTTCCCAACCCAACAGGCTTGGAGGAAGGAGGATCAACCACCATGCACGCTATGATGCAAGGATAGTTTATTTTGTTCTTCACAATCCACATCAAGAGTAGCCTGGGACTTTGTTTTTGTTGTTTTGTTTGTTTGTTTGTTTGTTTGTTTTTAAATATAGGTGCATGTATACACTTGTGATAAATAGAAATAATAGCATCAAAAAGCTTAACTTCTATAATTACAAAGCCCAGTCTAAATTAATCTGGTCTGACCAAAAATGGGAATCCTGGGCCTGCCTAGGAAAAGCAGATAAGCCAAAAGTAGAAACTGGGGTGAAACAGACCAAAACCACAACTGTGGCCACGTGACAGGTATTTTCAGAGCAGTGTTCCAAAATATCTGTAAGGTCAACAGATTGTTGTTGTTGATCATCAGCTTTCTTTCCTTCTTTGTTTTTAAACTTGAAAGTTAGTCCCGTAGCCAGATTTTGAACTGAGGTTTTGTTACTCATTGAAAATACCAAAAGACTCAGACATTTATAACTGTAGGGATGATGAGATGAAGCTTCATGAAGCCTTGAAGCTCATGGACTGAAGCTTCATTTGTTCTACTGCGCCATCAAGTGGACAATAAATGTAAAACAGGAGGAGTGATTATAACAGCACTGATTTTGGTATGTGAAGCTTTGAATAGAACAAATAAATCTGCAGGCCTGCAGTGCCCAAACTAGAGACAAACAGGCTGTATGACTAAATACAACAACACCATTACAATGTATCCATTTACCTTGAGTCACAGGCTGAGAAGCTTCTGTACACTGAGATCTCCAATCTCATGTTTAAGTGTATCCACCTCTTGAATTAGCTTAAATGCTGGCTGGCTAGCCCATGCTAGCTCCTGCAGCTGTGTCAGCCTCTTCTTTAAAAATAGCCAACAAAGTTTCAGTGCAGCAGCAACTTAAACAAAAAAGTGTCATCTCGAATATGAAATGAAAATGAAATTAAATGAAATAACAGAACTGACCTTTGCAGAGGTCCTCTGTCTTCCTACAGTTTGCCTGAATGTCAGACAGCACAATATTTTGGTCAAGAGCCATTTTTATGAGTAGATTTAAAGTGTGTGCCTCACAAACTTTATTTGTGATGCAAATAAAGCTTATTGGCAAAGGCACCAATATTTGCTGTGCCATCAGTCACAAGGCAAAATGAGGTGTTATTGTTGAATCCAGGTTCTTCTGAACATAACAGATATTTCACCTTTTAAAATACCGGAAATTAGAAGAAAGCAATGAGAACACGGGACCCGTTGTTGTCACATTTATCAATATTAGGCTATTTATTAGTAGTAATAATTTATTACTATGTCAATATCTTATTAGGAGCAATAAGCTGTAAATTTTCATAAGGATATTTGAAGATGTTTGTGTGGTTACTGTGATTTTATGAGTATCATTTGTTGTCTACTGTTTTGTTCTTCATTGTTCTGTATTGTTTGAGTCTCCCTATTCCCGTCCCCTCAAAAAGCTTTGCCTTTTTCCAGACCACAGCTGTAAATAAGAAACTGTTCTTAATCTGTTTGCCTGCTTAAATAAAGGTTTAAACGAAGCTCAAAAAGCTCCCAGAGAGCAGAAAAGAAGTGACAAAGGCAAACAAATGCACAACAGTTCCAAAACTTGTAAAGAGATGATCCACTGATTTCACTTCCATATAGTCACATGTCAAATCCACAAATCAGTAACATGTGGTTGAGTCAGGAGGCATCAAAAGTCACCAGACATTTTCAGTGCCTCCACTGATACACTTCACAAAATCTCCCTTGATTACTCAAGAAACGCTTTCAAAGCCTCGACACAGACAGACACCACGATTTCTAACAGAAATAAGAACTGGATATGGCTGATATAATCATCTTCTTCACTTTGCTGTTTATCAGTGTCTACATGACTGACTGTGCAGGTGAGAAACCAAACTGTGTTTATCTCTGATTTAAAGAGGATTAAAGACTGATTTACATATTGAGATTGTTTAAGAATTAAATAATATCAAGTTCATTAGACAGCCCATGGCTGGATTTAGTACAAGCACTCCGTGGAAAAGTAAAAATCTCAGATCTATCTTTCATTAGCTTCAGTATTAAACATCATAACTGCTTTAAAAGCTTTAACATAAACACCTTTCTGACAGCCTGGTGGGAATTTTTAAAAATAACCAAGTCTTCACTTATTCCATGTAAACTGACACCAATTTGGAACAATCCAGATATAGGTCAGAAAAAGAAAGCACTGAATTTTTCTGCATGGAAAGAGAAAGGAATAAAGAATCAAGAACATGCTATTCAAGATAGAACCTTTATGGGGGCTCTATCTTGAATAGCAACTTTATATATATATATATATATATATATATATATATATACACACATACATACATACATACATACATATACACACACACACACACACACACACACACACAGTGGGTACGGAAAGTATTCAGACCCTTTAAATTTTTTACTCTTTGTTTCATTGCAGCCATTTGCTAAAATCAAAAAAGTTCATTTTATTTCTCATTAATGTTCACTCAGCACCCCATCTTGACAGGAAAAAAACAGAAATATAGAAATTTTTGCAAATTTACTGAAAAAGAAAAACTGAAATATCACATGGTCATAAGTACTCAGACCCTTTGCTGTGACACTCATGTTTAACTCACATGTCCATTTCTTCTGATCCTCCTTGAGATGGTTCTACTCGTTCATTGGAGTCCAGCTGTGTTTAATTAAACTGATTGGACTTGATTATGAAAGGCACACACCTGTCTATATAAGACCTCACAGCTCACAGTGCAGTCAGAGCAAATGAGAATCATGAGGTTGAAGGAACTGCCCAAGGAGCTCAGAGACAGAATTGTGGTGAGGCACAGATCTGACCAAGGTTACAAAAGAATTTCTGCAGCACTCAAGGTTCCTAAGAGCACAGTGGGCTCCATAATCCTTAAATGGAAGAAGTTTGGGACGACCAGAACTCTTCCTAGATCTGGCCGTCCAGCCAAACTGAAGAATCGTGGGAGAAGAGCCTTGGTGAGAGAGGTAAAGAAGAACCCAAAGATCACTGTGGCTGAGCTCCAGAAATGCAGTAGGGAGATGGGAGAAAGTTCCACAAAGTCAGCTATCACTGCAGCCCTCCACCAGTCGGGGCTTTATGGCAGAGCGGCCCGACAGAAGCCTCTCCTCAGTGCAGACATATGAAAGCCCAAATAGAGTTTACCAAAAAACACATGAAGGACTCTCAGACTATGAGAAATAAGATTCTCTGGTCTGATGAGACGAAGATTGAACTTTTTGGTGTTAATTCTAAGCAGTATGTGTAGAGAAAACCAGGCACTGCTCATCACCTGCCCAATACAATCCCAACAGTGAAACATGGTGGTGGCAGCATCATGCTATGGGGGTGTTTTTCAGCTGCAGGGACAGGACGGCTGGTTGCAATTGAAGGAAAGATGAATGCGACCAAGTACAGAGATATCCTGGAAGAAAAGCTCGTCCAGAGTGCTCAGGACCTCAGACTGGGCCAAAGGTTCACCTTCCAACAAGACAATGACCCTAAGCACACAGCTAAAATAACAAAGGAGTGGCTTCACAACAACTCTGTGACCATTCTTGACTGACCAGCCAGAGCCCTGACCTAAACCCAACTGAGTATCTCTTTCTCTTCCTCTTTCTCTTCCTCTTTTGTTCTTTTCCTTTTGCTTTCTCTAGCCTGTCAGACCTGGCAGCCATTGGAGAGTAATAAAAATGGATGAATAAATAAAAGAAACAACAAACATTAACAACAGTAGCCTACAGAGAACCTTTAGAGCTCTTCTTGTAAACGCAAATATGTGTGGCATAATAATGCATTCGGATCATGATTCTGATTGCGAGAACTGCCAGCCATGCTATCAAAGAAAAAAATATATTTAAGAATGAATTTCATATTTTCACTCTGTGTGTGAAATGTGTGTGTCAGCATGATGTGTTGAAAGATACAGTTTCAGGACAAAGACTACAAAGCTTTTTGTATTTAATCTCTCTGATCTGTTTTCTCTTTCAGTGCAGATAACAGTCACAGCTGGATGGCCTGTTATTCTGCCATGTCGAGCTCCAACCAACAACATCTACATTGTAGAGTGGAGCAGAGATGACTTCAGGACAAAATATGTCCTTTTGTACCGGGATGGGCATTTTCTGGCAGAAAACCAGCATCCATCCTTTAAGAACCGAGTGGAGCTGGACAGACAGATGAAGGATGGAGACGTGTCTCTGATTCTGAAGGATGTGACGATTAATGACAGTGGATTATATGAGTGTCATGTCAAGACGGGAACCGCACGCAGGAAGAGAGCTAATCTGGACTGTGACCCCATCAGCACCATCAACCTGACTGTTCATCCAGGTGAGTCAGTAAAGTTCCATCCATCCATCCCTCCCTCCCCTGGAATCAGAAAGTCTGACCCTTTAAAGCCGGTGTTGTGTCAAAAAAGTGATTTCTGGTATTTGCCAAAAAAAAAAAAAGGACAGTATTTAAAACTGTTGTAAATTATATTTTAGTCTACAATCTGTGAAGACATGTCAAGCTTATCTCTCTGGAATAATATGAAGCCATTTTGAGCAATAAACAACACTCCTGTCACAAGACATTTTTAATGTCAGAGACATTAAAAATGTCTTTTTAAAGACGATCTGGCCAAGAGGGCAGCAGAGATTGCAACAAATATAACATCAGAGTTCTATGAAGATATTTTTAGTGTCCATAAAGGTCTTGATTTATTTGAATGTAAATACAATAACACAGAGTCATAAAGATATGTTATGTGTGGGTTGTGTTGCATCCAGAGTTGGACCTAATCACAGGACATGGAGGCAAACAGACTATTATACTCAAGTAGTTGCATTAAAAAATACTTCGGTTCATTTTCTTTTCTTGAGTTAAAAAACACGTACAGGCTCTGAAATGTACTCAAAGTAAGACAGTAAAAGTATCAGGCTGTAGAAATGTGTCATTCAGTGAATGAATCTCAGCATCAGCAGCTTTGATTCAAACTCATCTCTGCTGCACTGATGTGACCTGTAACTCTGACCATGAACACAGCCTCTGTGCACCAACACAGCTTTACTGTAAATACAGTACAACAAGCTAACCTGTTTATTACACATTAAACTGCAATATTTTCATACAATATTTGAATTACACAAAGTTTGTGTCATGGTTAGGCTGTGTGGGGGGAAAGGTAGGACCCAAACGCAGGACACGTGACACTGGAGCTAAACTCTAACAGCTATAATTGTTGAAGGCTCACAAGATACAATAAACAAAAACTCAAAACACAACAAAATCTCAACCAAGGCTGAAAAACACACAACCAAGCCTGGGAGAACTATGGAAAAACTAAACTGGGAAAGACACAGCAGGAAAGGGGAAACACTGACACAACAATGAACAGAAGAAAACGGATGACTTAAATACACATCAGGTAATCAGGGCAAGTGGAAACAACAGGGATCAGCAGGCGAAACAAATGAAACAGAGGAAGTAAAACTAAACTCAAAGTACAAGGAACACAAGACCATCAAAATAAAACAGGAAATGACCAACCAAGACACACACGCAGACTAGACACATGAAAACCTGACAGAGGGAATGACTAACAGACACCTACTTGAACACACAGGCTGACAACACAGGGAAGTCAGACACGAGAGACTCCACAACACAGGTGAGGGACACTAAGATAAATCACAGGAAGAACTAAACTCTAAAGCTATTGAACGGACAGTAGAACAGAAACCTAAGGAAAACAACAGGAGGAGAAGATAAACACAAAATACATTGGATCCTGCTCTGATGGACAGTGACGACTTTGCTCAAAAGGAAAGCAAAGAAGAGGATGATGGACATTGCTAACTTCAACATCGTGCCAAACCTTTGAGTGACCTATCATCAGGGGAACAAGTTTGGGTCACAGATGCAAAAACACCTGGGGCTATGATCCAAAATCATGCCACACCAAGATCCTACACAGTGGATTTACCCCAGGGATCAGTGAGGCGAAATCGCAAGCATTTGATTCCATTACATTCAACTTTGCAAGATAAGACTGTAGGAACAGGGTTGACTGGTGTGCCTGCAGAGCAGCCTTCATCAGCTGTTTCATCATCTGCTACTCCTGCAAAAGCTGATGTTGTGAGGACAAGATCAGGGAGAATAGTAATGACGCCTACTAAACTGGATCTTTAACATCAGAAGAAAAGTTTTAAAAAAGGGGGGGGGGGGGGGGGGGGGGTCAAAGGATGGGTAACAGGTTAAGAAACAGACTGAGTTCTGTTTGAGTTACATTTACAAAAGGGGACAAGGTTGGACATTATAGATTTATGTTATATTTCTGTCCCTAGCCTGTTGAAGAAAAGAAAAGAAAATATGTGTTTCCTTATTTGTTAATACAACAAAAAACAGAACCTCACAGAAAAAACACAAAACACTGGGCAAACAGCTCAGGACCGTCACAGATACACGTAAAACAGGACATTTGACTGCAATCTTTTAACCAGTATAAGCAAAGACATTACACATAAAAACACAGAGAAACATCAGAAAGAGGAAATGGATTCTGTTCTGTTCTCCACTCATCACCTACGTGGCAACTGACACCTGCTTCTACCTGCAGGTCCAACAGGAGGACACAGAGAAGATAGACATGTGGGGTCTGGATCTGTTGGAGTGATATTTGACCAGTCAGTTTCTGATGGATCTGTTGGAGTGATAGCTGGTCTGTCAGTTTCTGATGTCTGTCTTTTTGCTCCTGCTTTTGTTCTTCTTATCTACAGCTAACATACAGTAGAAATCGCCTAAGTCAGATGCAAATGGTCCATGGAATTTTATCTGACTTATAAAAAAATCAATTTTATGTGTAAGTCAGATAAAATTCTTCAAAATATCAGACAGTTTATATATGATATATCTCACCAAATTTCTCACCAATTGCTTCAGCTTCATCCCTGGATTTGCTCCCACAAATTTTATAATCTCAAATTTTTGCTTGTAAATGTGAGTTTTTTGCTTACGCTTGCCTTTTGCACTTGCCATGATTGTCTCCAGTGAAATAAACTGATTCACTGAGAGCAGCCAGATCCAGATTTCACGTCTGTATAGACAGTCAAGATATCTCCAGCCACTGTTAGTGTGTGCAGTTGTGCACAAACGAGCTGATGCATGGAGTTTGCATAGATTGTAGACATTGAAATTGGGCATGATGGGAGCTGAGGAGGGCTTTAGCACTAAACTCATCTGACCTTTGCAATTTAATTGGAAATGTATTACAATGGGATCAGATTTTTGACCTGAGGTAGGCAAAAATCTGACTTGTGTGACTTTGACTTAGGTGATTTCTACTGTATATACTTCAGAAACAGGGTTTAGCATATTACCCTTCAACTGAACTGCAGCCTGTTTGAAACAGATGATTAAAAACTCATGTTTGAATCACAGACGCATCAAGAGTTTATTATGTACAAATTTAAGGAGCTTTTGTAAAAATTAATCTCATTTTTTCAGAATCAGTTGCTGCAGTTTTTATCTGAGCACTTTGTTACTGTGACTTTCTGATGAGAAAGTCTTCACTGTAAAGTGCCTGGAAACACTGTTGTTATTTTCTATTCCTTTATGAAAAAAAATGAACTGAAACCAAATAATCTGAGCTAGAATCAAAGCAAACTGTAACAAGAGATGATTTACATATTAATTTTTAATTATTGTTATGCAACAAGTTTCTATAGCTGAGGTTCCTTTATGCTGCATTGAAGTGCGAAGCCAAGACAAGATGGAGGATCTCCTTTTCTCCTGCAGTGTTTCTGTGTGATCCAGGAAGTGCTTTAAACAGTGAAAACGTCATCGTCTATACCTTAGAGTCTGACGAAGTCTTCAGCCTACATATAGTCGTAGCCAAAAATGTTGGCACCCCTGAAATTTTAACAGAAAATAAAGTACTTCTCCCAGAAAATTATTGCACTTACACAACTTTTGTTATGCATTTTGTTTTGCTATGCAAAAAAAAAAAAACACAAAAAAAGAGCCAAAATCCATATAATTTCATGCTAAACTCCAAAAATGGACTGGACAAAATTACTGGCACCCTCAACTTAATAACTGGTTGCACACCCTTGGGAAAAACTATCTGACATCAGCTGCTTCCTATAACCATCAACAAGCTTCATACACCTCTCAGCTAGAATTTTGGACCACACTTCTTTTGCAAACTGCTCCAGGTCTCTTAAACTTGAATGGTACCTTCTCCCAACAGCAATTTTAAGATCTCTTCACAGGTGGTCAGTGGGATTTAGATCCAGACTCATTGCTGGCCACTTCAGAACTCTCCAGCAGTTTGTTTTCATACATTTGTTTGTGCTTTTTAAAGTATGTTTGGGGTCATTGTCCTGCAGAAAGACCCATGAACTTGGACGCAAACCCATCTTTCTGACACTGGGCCCTACATTGCGACCCAAAGTCAGTGGCGGCTCCAAAAATATTTTTCTGCAGGTGCTATGGGGGGGCTAAGCATTTTACTGAGGGTGCTATGAAGGATCTTTTGTTCTTTCAGTTCTCAACACACACAGACACAAGCTTTTTTCTTGGGAGTGCTATTTTTTATGTAGGCCTCGTTCTGTTTTTGGTAAGCAGTAGAATGACGTGCTTTACCAAAAAGCTCTATCTTGGTCTCATCTGTCCACAAGACATTGTCCCAGAAGGATTTTGGCTTACTCACATACATTTTGGTAAACTGCAATCTAGCTTTTTTATGTCTCTGTGTCAGCAGTGGGGTCCTCCCGGGTCTCCTGCCATAGCGTTTCCTTTCATTCAAATGTTGACAGACAGTTCGCGCTGACGCTGATGCACCCTGAGCCTGCAGGACAGCTTGAATTTCTTTAGAACTTTAGAACATCCGGACCATCCTGTGCTCCAACCTTTCATCAATTTTTCTCTTCTGCCCACGTCCAGGGAGGTTAAACTTCTTGATTATGTTGTGCAACATGGACATCAAGATCTCTGGAGATGGACGTGCAACCTTGAGATTGTTGATTTTTTTTTCACAGTGTTGGTTCTCAAGTCCTCAGACAGTTCTCTTCTCCTCTTTCTGTTCTCCATGTTTAGTGTGGAACACACAGACACACAATGCAAAGATTGATTCAACTTCTCCCTTTTTTATCTGGTTTCAGGTGTGATTTTTATATTGTCTGCACCTGTTACTTGCCAAAAGTGAGTTTAAAGTAGCATCAAATGCTTGAAACAAAGTTTTTTACCCACAATTTTGAAAAGGTGCCAGCAATTCTGCCTGGCCCATTTCTGGAGTTTAGCATAAAATTATATAGATTTTGGCTTTTTTTTCCCCTCTTTTTTTCCAATACACACAATACACGCACAATACACGCATAAAAAAAACAATAATTTTGCTATAATTTTCTGGGAGAAATACTTGTTGTATAACGTAGATATAAAATTGTTTTATTTTTTTGTAGATCAGGTCTTTTGAAGAAAAATTCATCTTGTGAACGTGATAAATCGAGAATGAACTCACTGATAAACCTCGATATTGAGCCCCTTTAACTACAGTATCAGTATGTAACAAGAAAACTAAAAATACAACTGAACTTAAACCTGCAGCTCCTAATGGCCCTGTGACTGTAAGTACAGACATATTGGAACTCAATGGAGGAAGTTTGTAGTATGACTGTTTTTCAGAGAACAGATTTTGTTCCTGTAGTCAGGAAACAGTTTACTAATTATTTTCCTACATTACCACAGTCAGATATGTTTTTTCGTGCAGTGGCCTGTCACTAGTTCAAACTAGGGCACAGAAGATGAAGCACAGTGTTCTTATTCTTCTTAAATCGTGTGGTCAGACTAAAGCTGAGTTAAAGCTGAATGTCCCATGACTCTCTGTGAGCTCTGTGCGATTCATTAACAAAGTCTCTTTGCAGTTCAGTAACTCGATACAGCTCTTTCAAATGTGATTCCCAGTTTTTCTAGGATTGACTGTGTGTAAGAAAGCAGTCTCTGAGTGTCAAGAGGGACGTTTTCCTCATTCTTCCAGGCAGAAATCAATGTGTGAAAGGTCTTGTTGGAGGTTTTGTATGTCAAAAAACAAATACCTAAAAGCATAATAGCAGACATCCACATCTTGCAAAGCAAATAAAAGAAGTGATTCATGAGCAGTAATAGAGTGTAGACATGTTGTTATTTCTCTTAATTTTTTCTTCTAATATAATCTCAGCCTTAAGTAATTCTTTTTGATCTTTTTTAAGTTTGTTTGATTTATAGTAGTAATCATTATATTTTAGAGGAAAAAGTTTTATTTATACTTTTATCTGTTTTTCTATGAAGTATCTATGTGCATAACCCATTGTTTTAAAGCATGCAGAGCTGTTTAGAAGAAGGATAGGGACTGAGATGAGGGGGAGACATAAGTGCGCGGCTGCTACTGCACCTTCTCTGTGTGTGTGAAGCCAACCGCAAGTGTGCGGAAAGTCAGAGGTAGCAAGAGGCAGAAAGTTGCTGAGTAGGAAAAAGAGAGGAGACTCATTCTGTGCTGATGTATTGGTTTATTCTTTTGCTTTATTGTTTTTATTTTTCTCTTATTTTTTATCATTGGAATCATTATTTGATCTACAGGAGTTGGACAATGAAACTGAAACACTTGTCATTTTAGTGTGGGAGGTTTCATGGCTAAATTGGACCAGCCTGGTGGCCAGTCTTCATTAATTGCACATTGCACCAGTAAGAGCAGAGTGTGAAGGTCCAATTAGCAGGGTAAGAGCACAGTTTTGCTCAAAATATTGCAATGCACACAACATTATGGGTGACATACCAGAGTTCAAAAGAGGACAGATTGTTGGTGCACGTCTTGCTGGCGCATCTGTGACCAAGACAGCAAGTCTCTGTGATGTATCAAGAGCCACGGTATCCAGGGTAATGTCAGCATACCACCAAGAAGGACGAACCACATCCAACAGGATTAACTGTGGACGCAAGAGGAAGCTGTCTGAAAGGGATGTTCGGGTCTAAAACCAGGTGTTTCAGGTTCATTGTCCAACGCCTGTATATGTAATGTGAGAAAAAAAAAATCTTTTATCTACATCTTCTATACATATATCCCATGTAATCCTTTATGTATGTGCTGACGTAAAAGAGGAAGACGCCTCCGTATAGAGAGAACTGATGCTGAAGATGCGAGGGCTTTTTGGTTGTTGTTTTGGGGGTTTTGTTGAGTCAGTAAGAGAGGAGTGTATTAGTTAGAGCAGAAGTTCCTGTTTTTATTTTTTCCCTTATGGAACATTGTACCAGCGACTGTCAAGTCTTCTTCATAGTAAGTGTGTTTTATTGTAAGCTTGTTACCTATTTCTTGAATAAATAGGAGAGGAATTAACTCTCTAAAAGGCTTTTTTTGTTGTGCTGAGTTATTCTTGTGGTCCTGTGATACTTGAGGGAGAGAGCTGGAATGGGGGTAACTTCAGCCCCAGCTCTAGGGAGGAGAAGAGCTGCTCTCTCTGCTCCACTTTGGGAATAAAGGGGATAGAGGCTCTGCCCAGGGCTTAAATATTCTATTTCAGTGAGCAAAATCACAGCGCCTGGTGAGCAGGTCGCCGCACTCAGCTCACTCAGGAAGGAACATCAGGAGGCTTAATAGTCTGAGAACCTGACAGGGCCCAGGGTGTTGACCAGGAGGTCAGGTGAGCAAGTCGGGCACCCCCTGATAGCAGTCTGCTGTACCCTTGCATTAATTTTTGTAATCAGCTCCAAACTTAAGATCAAAAATTACCCTGAGGTCTGAATCAGAAACATGAGCTTTGGCTACATTCACACTGCAGACTGAAGTGACCCAAATCTGATTGTCACGGCCTTCTAAACCTTAAACCATAATCAGTCCAGACATAAGGCCGTCGGTGGAAACAGGCGGCTTACTTCTTTTACGCACTTCAGACTTGCTTGTTTGATTATTAAATATCGTTTTTTTCCAAACAAAATACCTTGCAAGTGCTAAAAGTGGTTAAAAAATGACTTAACCTCCCGTCAACACATCGGACATTTGACCAAACATTTTGACCCCACACCGGTGTGTTCCCCATTCTTAAATACATGGGAGGGTCTACTCAGCATAAATGGTAAATGGCCACTGTTTTATTTTTTTTTGCCCGTATGCGATCTGTATCTGATCTTTTCATCTTTTGATCTCTTTGATTTTTACAAATGCGACTCAGGGCACTTGGATATGTGGTCCTAAATCCGATACGTATCCGATCTTTTCAAATGCGACCTGTGTCTTTGACACTTGACAAACATCACTATTCTGCGTCTGATCCATATTTACCTCTGCAAACACTGAGCACGCTCACTACACGGTGACGTTATTGCGTCCTCTACTGTACATGCGGGACACTTTTAGGTTGTTTGCAGTTCACACAGGAGATCACATACAAGTCGCATATATTTGGAAACATGAATAACCAATCAGAAAACAATCAGATTTCACAAAAAATCTGAATTGAGCATTAAGGCCTGCAGTGTGAACGTAGCCTGTGTTGAAGGATTTTGTTGGAATTTTTTTAGTAAATGCTTTATCAACAAGATGATGATGCTAAGGGTAAATTGCAGGCAATGAGCATAAGAGAATTAACTAATAAGTAGTAGTTGAAGTAGATGTCACTGCGCCCCTGTTACTAAGCAGGATAAAACAGCCATGACATGATTAGGGGCTCGAGTAGGCAGGTGTTTCCTCTTTCAGGGCGCTCTCACTGCTGACTGGAAGAAGCTCGCGCCAAGAGGCCGGGACCAGCCTTTGCATCAATGAGGGAAGGCCAAATCTAAACCACGGCCCCTCCCTATCTGTTTAACCGATAGGGTTGCACTGCAGTATAAAGTGTTGAGTTTAGCATAGAAAGCTAAACTCAACACTCAACAGGGGAAGTTGTTACAGCTAACTGTTTTTATGGGCTGTGATTTTCTGACCCGAGGGAGTCCATGTGCATGTACCAGCCTTCTGATTCTTTAATATATTAAATGCTTTAAATGAGAACCAAAGTGATGTACAGTAAGCATGTGTATGTACAATGTCTGTAACAAAGTTGGTAAAACTTGGATAAAAGTCGATTTAAGATTGGCCTGTTAAGCCCTGAAGTACTCTTGTACTTTTGCTGCTGCTTTTTGCTGCAGTTTTTAAATTTATCAGTGAGAGAATAACAATCAGAAATAATAATCAAAGCATCAATATAAGGACTCACAAATGTCAGCAAATTCCTGGCTGGAGACTGCTGAAACTATCAGAATGGACGCAGGGGAATGAACCATGTGGAAAAAAAACCAAGTGGACAAATAGTTTGCAGCCCAAAAACTGAGCACAAAGAGTGAGGAACAAAAAAAGTCCCAGTGTTTTTTTGTCTCTGTCGGCCAGCACCGCATATAAAACAGCAGCACACAACTACCAGGTAATTAACACACATAATGCAGCTACTGAAGCATAAATGTGGCAGCAACGTCAGCCAATTACGTAGGTTATGTACATAGACCCTATAAAGATAAAGAAGATGTGAGGTGCTGTTAATCTACTACAATGATGCTGAAGTTTATTGGAAGCTTATAGGGTTTTGGAGTTTATGTTTTTCTATATATTTCTCCCCATTGATGTCATGATGTTCACATGTGTCCTTAGCAGCATTATATACTATCCATCCATCCATCCATCCATCCATCCATCCATCCATCCTCTTCCACTTATCCTGTTCAGGGTCGCCGGGGGGCTGAAGCCTATCTCAGCTGACACAGAGCGAGAGGCAGGGTACACTCTGTACAGGTCGCCAGCCTGTCGCAGGGCCAACACAGAGAGACAGACAACCATTCACACTCACATTCACACCTATGGGCAATTTAGAGTGACCAGTTAACCTAACCCCAGTAAGTGCATGTCTTTGGACTGTGGGAGGAAACCCACGCAGACACGGGGAGAACACGTAAACTCCACATAGCGAGAAGCCCGAGCCAAAGGACAGTACGGTGGCGTGGTGGTTAGCACTGCTGCCTCACAATAACATCTAGAAGGCATTATATACTAAATGTATGTAATATTATCATGTGAACAGCTGGTTGTTGAATACAACAGTTACTCTTGCACCTCACAAAGTATGGAAAAAATACACTAATGAAAACTAAACCAAAATTAAGCATTGAACAAAAAATAAAGGCTACTAAAAACAGGCAAAACACTCCAAAAACAAATGAAAACGAACTGAATTAGAGAAAAAGGTACAATGAAATAAACTGAACTAGAATGTAAAATCCATATCTATTTTAACTTTGCTACTGACTTGCTGAACAGAAACAAATACTGCTTTAATGACTGGGGTTTCCCTCACAGTTGGTGCTGGGCCTCATAAAGTTCCTCTTTCACTTTGTTTCTCTGCACATAAAGTGAAGAGTTCATTCCTTTCTCGTGGACATTTATGTCCCCCTCAGTGAGAGAGGCACAAACACAGGAATCAAACCAGGGACGGTGCTGTTATGGAGCTGAACTGGAACCATTCACACACTGAGGCCCTCTGAGTACACTGTGTTCACCAAACCTGTTGTAAACAGCAAAAGAAAATTATGGAAATTTTGGTTGGATTTCTTTTTGATTCCTGAATATTGTGTATTGTGCTCAGAAGTGAAGTCAGAAGGCAGCGTCATCATTTTCAAAACTGTGAGAAAGCTGCAGAGGCACTTCTTGTTTTGCTTTGTATGCTGTTGGACATTCCCTATAAAAGAAGGCTCAGAGGACTGCTCCAGCAAAGCAGTTTGCATTGTCTAACTGAAATGTAAATGCTCCCACACATCATTATTCTTTACTCTGAGTGCTGTCTGTGTTCCTGGACTTTGATCATTTTTCTAACAGTCACATCTTGGACCCGACCTTTTTAGTGGTACTGTCCTCTGTCTTCCTACAGTTTGCCTGCTCTTTTATATGAGTAGATTTAAAGTATAATAAAGCTCATTGGCAAAGCACCCATATTTGCTGTGCCATCAGTCACAAGGCAAAATGAGGGGTTATTGTTCAACAGATATTTCACCTTTTAAAATACTGAAAATTAGAAGAAAGAAATGAGAACACGGGTATCCTCTGAGTATCAATATTAGGGCTATTTTGTTATTAGCAATAATTTATTACTATGTCAATATCTTACTAGGAGAGATCAGCTCTAAACTTTCATAAGGATATTTGAAGATGTTTGTGTGATTACTGTGATTTTATGAGTATCATTTGTTGTTTTGTTCTTCATTGTTCTGTATTGTTTGAGTCTCCCGATTCCCGTCCCCTTAAAAAACTTTGCCCTTTTCCAGACCACAGCTGTAAAAAGAAACTGTTCTTAATCTGTTTGCCTGCTTAAATAAAGGTTTAAACAAAGCTCAAAAAGCTCCCAGAGAGAAGAAATGACAAAAGCAAACAAAACGCACAACAGTTCCAAAACTTGTAAAGAGATGATCCACTGATTTCACTTCCTCTTGTGCGTTTCATCACCGTCACACACAAAACACACCAACCAGAATCAGTCACACATGTGGTTGACTCAAAACGTCACCATAAACATTTTCAATGCCTCCACTGATACACACTTCCTTGATTACTCAAGAAACAGTTTCAACAGAAAATAAGAACTGGATATGGCTGATACAGTATTCTTCTCACTTGGCTGTTTGTCAGTGTCTGCATGACTGACTGTGCAGGTGAGAAACCAACTGTTTATCTCTGATTTAGAGGATTAAAGGCTGATTTACATATTAACATTGTTTCACTTGTGTGTGAAACCAAAAAAGAAATTAATCAATTTCATATTTCACAATTACATTTTAAAGATGGCAGGGTACACTGTGTACAGGTTGGAAGTGGATGGATGGATGGATGGAATTTTGCATTAAAAAAAAAAAGTGAGGCCCGTCTTAACAAATGAACTCAATAAAAATGAAACAGCTTTGAGACCCTCTGCAGGTCTGATTTAATTTTTTAAGCTTCTCTTATAAACTGCATTTATTCATGGATTTCTAACATTTATGATGCTTTTCTCTTTCATTTAATAAACCCAGAGTGTTGATTGAAAGGAGGAGTGTCTGAATGGGGTGTGCACTGGTGGAGAGTATTCACCAATCCTGACACGCACTCGTATGTCGTACTACATACACTTGCTTTTCACACCACATCCCCGCCCCTAACAAAAACAACATGGCTCCCACAACAGGTATTCTGCTGCCCTCTGCTGTCTATAGTGACACACAGTTGCAGCACAGTGCTTGGGAGACTTATTAAATCTCATATTATTTGCACACAAACAGTGTGAAACATACAAGATTATATACGTATAATCAAACTCAATTCACAACGTGTTTTTTTTCCTTCCTGCTCACTTGTGCTCACACAAAGGTAACTAGGGCACTCAGAGTGGTGTTAAAGCTAAGTGCATACAGACCTCAGACCAGCCAGAGCCTGAACTTCAACAGGTAACAAAGGCAGTGACAAGCAGACAGTCCTGCTGCCTCAGTTCTACCTGTTCATGTTTCTACAGTAGAATCCCTGTGATGAAGCTCCTTTGGGACAGTTTTCAGCTTGCTTTGTGTTCATAGTTAAACACTAAAAGAAAAATCATGTGTGTCCTCGTTAGAACTGGGATTTGTGTTGTGTGTGGGACTGTAGCCTCAGCTTATATTCTTAACTGTAATTATGAGACCATGTGTTTCACATCATTTTAAAGAGTGACGTGAAAGTAATGCAGTGATCAATGTTTCTTGGAGTAATTAACATATTACTTTCTTAAAATTAATGTGTAATACAGTACTTTGTTGCAGTAACGAGCCTAACACAGTCTGCACTAAGATGTGGTAGATGTTAGTCCACTCGTGCTGTGACAGTCCAACCAGACTAACCTGTGACACACCTGCACCTTGGAGCCATTTGGATCAGAGTTTAGCTGAAAAATTCCTGCTTCATGTTCAGTACATCAGACACGACAGCTGCAAATGCTTATATGTGACATTCACATTGTGTATCAACTGTCTTGATACAAATTTAAATGCATTAAACCACTGTGTAGTGAGAAAAAAAATGGATGATTCTTTTCTTTCTTCACCCCAGGGAAGAAAAAAGTATTCTTGTCTTTTTCCATCAGCTCTGCAGCAGGATGTGCAGGTGAAGCTTGGAGAGGACGTCACTCTTCAGTGTCAGATTCCCAAAAATGAAACCATCTCAGTGCTGAAGTGGAGCAGAGCTGACCTGAACACAGACGGCTACGTCTACTTCAACCGTGAAAACCGCTCATATAAAAACTACCAGCATCCATCTTTCCATGGCCGAGTGAAGCTGAGGAACCCAGAGATGAAGGACGGAGATGTTTCTCTGATCCTGGAGAACGTCACGTTTAATGACACTGGGATATATGAGTGTCACATAGCAGTGAGGAACTCTGGGAGTAGTAAGAGAGCTCACACTGAAATCAGCCACTTCATCAACCTCACAGTCACAGGTGAGTCTGTGGAGCTCACACTCAGGTGTTTAAGGTCTCATGTCTTGATAATGTTTGTTTAGTGTGTAATGAGGCCAATCTTAAAAAAGTATTCATACCCCTTGAACTTTTTCACATGTTGTCACCTTACAGCCACAGACTTAAATGTATTTTATTGAGATTTTAGGGAATGACAGATGCACAGCAGAAGTAGCACATAAGCCATTATACTTTGCTGCTGTAGCTGAGCACTGTTAAACTAACGGATGAAACAAGTAGCCAGTTAAAGATGCTCCTGCACAGGCCTTGCTCTCTGGAGATGTAATGCTGCTCTCATCATAATCTTTTCTTCTTTATTAACTTCCTTCCTGTTCTCTAGCACTATGACTGATTTAACATTATTTCATTAACTTTTTACTTTCATCACAACAACAACCAAGATTTTTCCCTTTTTCTTATTTATGAACACGTGCATGGAAACATAACATAGACCACTTTCAGCCCTCCAGTTGCGCTAATCACTGAGCAAAGCCACTCAGTAAATATATATGCAAATACCATGTTAACATCTGTAATCACAAAGGTCTTTTCAGTGACTGTTTCCTCCACATGTTGTTTTTCCATCTTCCTTAATCTCGTTACCCCTGAGTCACTGCTGTGCTCACTCCTGGACACTACATTTTTAATTGCTCTGAGTAAATCACCTTTTTCTTACAATGAGAAAGATCAGTTGTGATGTAGAAATTGATAACCAATAGGCAGAATTTGCTCACTGATCACTCTTTGTGAAAGGTAAAGTCGTGTGTGATGTTGGTGACTTTGGTGTCTGAATGATTTTGTTCTGACAGCTGATGTTTTCTCTGCAGGTGAAACACATGCAAACACTTCGGAGATACCTTTCAAAGAAAAAGACACCAGTGGAAATGTGCACAGTGTTGTAAAGGTAGACTGTTCGTGCTGCTGCTTCTGTTGTTGTTGTTACCTTTTTTGTTTTTTTTAAACTTTGGAGATGTAAAAAAAATAAGAAGCTGGCATTCAAGCCTTCTGCCGAGATAGATAATGATCACGGTGAAAGTTCTGTATAGCTGACGCTGTCCATTTAATTTAATCTGCTTATTCCACCACAGGTGAAACTGTTGATTTCAGGGCAGATGTGCCCCATTTGCTTTAACGCAGGGATGGGCAAATATGGCCTGGGGACCACTGGAAAAAACAACACTGGTCCCACTAAAAGTAAATGTATTAACACTGTAATGCCTGTTTTTTATGTTTATGTTGATATGTTTACATTGGTACTGCCTGGCCCATCTGTCAAATTTCAAAAAGTCAGTGTGGCCCCAGTGCCAAAAAGTTTGCCCACCCCGCTTTAGCGGGTGGACTTGTACCCAGTCTGGAAGGCGAACAGAGTGCGCTGTGTGTGTCTTCATTGCTCCTGAATGTACCTGTATTTGCAGGTTAGTACTTGGAAAAACATTTACCACTACCTATCACATGGAGAAAAGTTTCATCTGTATGCTGAGTTGGTAAGGGTTCATAATTTTACACTTATGAGCAGCCGTTTGGGGACCTGCAGCAATCTCAGGCAGTGTGAAGTCAGGCTGCAGGCCGCTAGCAAATGAATCATGGTATTGTGAGCCTTATGTTCCCAAGTGTTGCCTTGCAGGAGTGTTGCTGCAGGTTTATTTGCTTACATTGTGGATATTTGCACTATTGCACACGTTACTATTTATGACAGAGATGTCTGTAAGAAGAATTTCTCACAAAGTATGGCGCCATCCCGTGCCTCAGTGACGTTAAGCAGCATGTGGTCATGAAGAAATGACCTACTGTTGTATAAACTTAAATTAAGAGGTGAAACTGTTCAGCCGAACCGGGGCATAAAAGCCAGTGTAAGAATGTAGTATACAAACATTCTTCATAGTGGATCGAACGTTGTGGACAACTCAGACACTTAGCCAAGAAACTCCCTGTCAAAATATTTTGATACTTTAATCCCTGATTAGTGACTAATAGACCTGCAGTAGAAACGTATTTAGGAGAATGCTTGTGAATATAAAGCATTACAAGATTAGGCTCACGCAGCCCCCAGTTTTTTCAACATAAACACTGATGACGCAACAGCAGCAGTCAGCTGATTTACGTGCAGTCTGTCTGTACAAGCGGAAAGAGGCGGAGCTCAGATGGAGCAGAAGGAAATGTTTTTCTAGTGTCCAAAAGAAGCTTTTTCCCGCTGTAACCTCCATTAAACCTTTACTGGGAAACAGCTGGAGGTCCTTCATCAACCACCTGATCAGTAAGTGAAAAAAGAGAACTTTGTAGCTGCTCCATCCACCCTGTTTGTTTCACACAGGGAAAAACTGCAGTACGGAAGTTAAAATATGCATGAACTGTTAATATGAAAAAAGTATTTATTATCCAGTACTTGGGTAATCAAATAAAAGAATACACAATTGCTAAAAATAATCAATAGTTGCAGCCCTAAGGAATTTGCAACATGCCATAAGCAGAAAGACGCTGTATAATAATTAAAAACAAACCCCCCCCCCCCCCCCCCCCCCCCCCCCCCCCCCCCCCCCCCCCCCCCCCCATCCCCCCCCCCCCCCCCCCCCCCCCCCCCCCCCCCCCCCCCCCCCCCCCCCCCCCCCCCCCCCCCCCCCCCCCCCCCCCCCCCCCCCCCCCCCCCCCCCCCCCCGAAAACACTATGTTAAAAACATAACATTACCATATTAAAAGAAAAAGAATAAAAATAAAGTCAGAAACCAGAATGCCTGGTTAAACAGAAAAGTTTTCAACTATTTTTTAAATGACGCCACAGAGTCAGCTAAATGGAGCGGGAGTGGTAAACAGTTCCAGAGCTTTGGTGCCACTGCCTAAAAAGCTCTGTCTGCCCTGGTCCTTAGTCTTGTATGTGGGACAACTAAAAGACTTTGATTTTTTTGTGTGAGAGACTGTTGACTTCCTTTTTAAAAAAAAATTTTTTTAAATGCCTGGATCAATTTTAAGTATCGGATTTATATCGGTATCGTCCGATATCCAAATGTAAAATATCGGTATCGTATTGGACATAAAAAAGTGGTATCGTGCCATCCCTATTTTTAATGCTGCTTTTGATTACTCTAAATCAAGATAGTTTTCACTAATGGTAAATGGACTAGTTCTTATATAGCGCTTTTCTACTCAGTATGAGCACTCAAAGCGCTTATACAACCTGTTTTGCATTCACCCATGCACTCCCATTCATACAAGCACTTCCATTTTTTACAAAGCTAAGTGCTTTTTAATTAACTAACATTCACACGCATACATACTCCGACAGAACGGTCGGAGAGCAACTTGGGGTTAAGTATCTTGCCCAAGGATACATTGGCATGTAGCCTGGAGTAGCCAGGATTCGAACCGCTGACCTTCCGATCAGTAGGTGACCTGCTCTACCTACTGAGCTACAGCCACCCTAATGATCATAAGCATACACTGGATTATTGAAATGATTGATTATTGAATTAAGACACTGCTGATTTGTATGACTACTGATAATTGACCTGAGTGACTATTGATTTGGTTTTGATGTTACTGTTTGACATATTCTGACTTACTTTGATTATATTGACTGAAAACCATTATTTTAAATGGTGTGATTTATGATGGTCTTCATTTATACTGTTTTGTTTTGTTTCATTTAAAAGTATTGTTTGATTGATGTATGCTTACTCCAGATAAGTAAGCATACTTATCTGGAGTATCTTTGATTGCGTTTATCTGAACAAATTTTGTTTTATTGTGTCTCGCTCTGGGGTTTTTTTTTTTGCCAGGCAGATTAGCCTGTGTAAGTAAGGTCATAAATCAAAAGAATTTGACACTTTTAAAGGTCTACCCAGGTTAGGGGAAGTTGGGATTTTCCATGAGGTTATCCTTTACAGATGGGGGTAGTAGTAGAAGTGTCAAAGAAATGTTGAGCAAGCATCACATGTAGGCAAGTCAGGTGAATAAGGGATGGATAAATTTAAAAAGGGTTAGACTTTCAATTACAGCAAACATATTCAAGATATTTAATTTTTAAGAAAAATTTGGGCCAAAATTGGGATCAACTCGAGGAGCAGCATACACACTGGGGAAAACAGATATAAGAGATTCCATAACACCAGGGAGGAACACAAAGGGAACACATTCTTGTTTTCTAATTACTAATTATTAGCTGGTCCAGTTTTTTGTTTTTAATGTATGTGTGGCAGTACGGTCGTTAGCCTCTCTGTGTGGAGTTTGCCTGTTCTCCCTGTGTCTGTGTGGGTTTCCTCCCACAGTCCAAAGAAATGCAGTGACTGGGATTAGGTTAATAACTGGTGATTATAAATTGCCCATAGGTGTGAATGTGAGTGTGGATGGTTGTCTGTCTTTCTGTGTTAGCCCTGCGACAGGCTGGTGACCTGTACAGGGTGTACTCTGCCCCTCGCCCTCTGACCTCTGCGATAGGCTCCAGCCTCTTACCCTGAAAAAGATAAGAGGCAGAGAATGGATGTGTGTCTGGCCCCTGCCAGATAATGAATTTGAATCCAGGACCTTCTTGCTGTGAGGCAAAGTTACAGTAAATTAATAATGAACAATAACTAAAGTGAAATGACCAAACCGGCTGTGGAAACTAAACTGATTCCTCAGATTATAAGAAGCTCTGAGTTGTATGATGGCTATTTAAGAAAATTCTGTGTGCTCGTGTCAGGTTAGTTTGGAGTCTGTGTTTAAAGTTTGTTTTTCCAGACCAACATTTATTGGTTAAGCCTGCTTTATGGTAGAGGCTCTTACAAAAACTAAAGTTTTCTTCATACCTGTTACAAATATGTTTTTTTTGTTTTATTTGGAAATACTTTAAAAAAAATTAAGAATGATCTGCTGTCAAACCAAACTGCAATTGTCAGAGCGAGGCAGCAGATGGCAGCACCAGACCGTGCTGTTTGGTGTTTTTACTGTGTGGATGCAGCAGCTCTGTAAACATTTATATTTGTGAACCACAGAGTTATTGATTTTCTTCAATTAAAGTGACTGGAACAACTCTGGCTATGTTCTTTGTTAGTTTAGGCACAAAGTTAACTTAAATTTACACACATAATTATTTGGATTAAAATAGAAGACATTGGCATACCTGCAATAATAAACATGTCAAAGCTACAAGAGCAAAAGTTATTCAGTGAAAAAAACAAACTGGTCCCAGAGTTCAAGCAAAGTGAACATCAGACACTGACTGACAGGTATCTACACCATGAACCCTGCAAAAGAAAAAATAGGATTCATAGGCAAAGCTGAACAGGACTCAGTTTACAGTATATAAGTGATGGATGTTTACTTCATCATAATCCTGTTAAAAGAATAAAAATATTGTTTAATAAAGCAGGCAGCAGTCAACACTTTTAGATTTTAAGAAACACCAACAGCTCCACATGTTTCCATCAGAAACAGGAAACTGAACGACCACAGAGCTCTCAGCTGCAACCACAGGGTACAAAACAGGCAGTCCTGCAAGAACACCACCCACAGCTACCTGACATCTGCAAGCTCACACCAACTGCAGTGTGACTATGTTGATGAGAGAGGGAGTTAAAACTTGCTTCAGGACTGGGAGCTCTATGCTATGAAAGGTGCTCCAAGCCAGAGTCTGCACTGATGTTGCTTACTGACCTCACACAATGAAGGTGCCGCACCCGCTGGTGTCCAGATGAGCTGCTCTTTATTCATCTTTATAGAAATGACAGCACAGCTGACAGAACAAACAAAACTTTATTGACAGTGTTCACACTTACAAAGCAGGATCTTCCAGTTTAAAGCAGTTTTCACATATAGTTCAGTCACAGTGATGTGATAACCACCACCTGACTGACTGAACAGGAAGTCTGAGTCAGCTCAGAACTGATGCTCAGTGGTCACCTCAGCAATGTCATCACAGTCCTCAGCCAATCTCTGCCCAGCCTGAGTGGATGATGCCGTTACCAGAGAGATGATGTCATTTCCTGTCAGATGAGGTAATCAGATGTTTTTAAATGGAGTCAGAAAGAACCTCGCATGATAAATATCTGAGGAGAGTCAGAGTGTTACCTTTGTCTCTGCTTCTATATAGAGACACCATGAGGAGAGTGGAGATGAAGTACGGACAGAACACCAGCAGGTGGAGGACCACTCTGAATACAAGGTGGGGGAGGCAGGGGCAGGATTGTGGTTGCAGAGAGAATTCCACCTGTTCAGGTAAAGACGAGGAAGAAAGAATCAGCTGTTGTACATTCTCTATTAATCAGTCCTCAAATTTAACTTGATATCTGAGTGTTTAAGACTATTCGTTTAGACTACTTTTCGCCTTGTTTAGTTAAGTAAGAAATTTGTTGGCAGGAATATCTCTAGAAATAAGTTATGAAATCAGAGTGAAGCTCCTCACCTGTGACAGTGATCCAGCTGGATGGAGACTCTCCATGACCGCTGATGTCACACTTGTAGAGGCCTTCATCAGACCTGGAAACATGCTGGATGGTCATGTGACCTGTAGGCTGCTTCCTGATGAGGGAGCCATCTTTATAGAAAGCAGCTGGGAGGTTGGAGGGAGTGGTCTTTGTTTGACAGAGCAGAGTGACGTCATCTCCCTCCAGCACAGGGAGGACAGGACTCTGCAGGATCACTGATCCACCTCAACACAGAGACAAACTACAGCATTTCATCCATTTACACACAGCTTCATCAACACTAACTCCACACACTCAGCTTACCAGAGACTGTGAGCTTAACCATGTTACTGATGGCACCCTCTCTGGACTCACACCAGTAAACTCCACTGTCCCATGGGTCGGTGTAGCTGATGTTACAGGAAGAATCAGACCATCTTCCCCACTCATCTCCACATTCAGCACTAGTGTCTCTGCTTGTGTTTCTCCTCAGAGTCCATCCAGCAGAGCTGTCGTCCACCTCACAGCTCAGAGACACAAAGTCTCCTTTAAAGAACTGAGAGCTGCTGGGACTCACAGTCAGACGAGCTGTGAGGAAGATGAATATTAAATACAGTTAAATAAACCGGCCAGGACTGAAGCTTAAGGCCTGATCAGTTTTGCTTAATTGAAGTTCTGAGAAGGTCCAAATTTAGATCCTTGTTCAGATGAACATATTTCCTTCATGTATATGGGGGTCAATAAGCTTTCAGCAGGTTTCTGGGGTAGATTACTGTAATGACTCTAACATGCTACAGTGAACTGTGAAAAAGAATGAGGGCAGTTAGTAAAATGTAGGTTTAGGTTTACAGAAGGTTACTGACCTTGGCCTGTTGAGCAGCTGGGCAGAGATATTAGAACTGAAGAGAAATGACGTTCAGGTTAGTTTAGAGTTTAACATTCAACAAAACAGCAGAGACACCATTGTTCTGGTCCAGCTGTGAACTGATGCAGAATAAGTAGGAAATGGTTCTCTTTGTATCTTCTACTCAAACTGATGTTTATGATGGAGGAACGAGACAGAGAGCAGCTTTAAGCCTTTTCAGAGATCAGGAAACATCACAGTTTACTTACGAAGCAGCCGTAACAGAGCTGGTTTCTTCATCCTGCCTCTCAGTGTTACTGAACTGATCTCCTTTGATCAGCCCACACATGCTTCAAGTAAGACCCTCCTCCTTCCTCTGTTACAGGGTGTTAGTTCTGTGGTTTCCCCCCCTCACATCATCATGAGAAAAAGCTTCTTTGACTGCAGTACAGCAGTAAATACACAGCAGTGAGCACAAAGATGAAGAAAGGAGTGAGAAATACAATCTGGAAGGCAACAACACACTGAAAAATCTGGTCCTCACAAGATGGGCACATCAGGCCTGCCCGTATCTTCACCCACCACCCGTCCCAACTCTAGTGTCTGAAACATGTGGCTGCAGGTGATGATACGGTAGGGTTGTACAATATTGCAAAAAGTATATCAATAATTTCTGTAATTTTGTTGATAACAATAATACAACTTCTGGGGAGTATAAGGTATCTGGCCCGTTGTTGCGAGTCTATCGTTCCATGTACAACTGCAGTGAGAGCTTGGTCCGTATAATAGTCTGACTCATTTCCTGTGGGTGTTGGACTCCATCAGGGCTGCCTTTTGTTTACCGATTCTGTTCATAATTTTTATATACAGAATTTCTAGGCGTAGCCAGGTGGCGGAAGGCTTCTTCCTTGGTGGCCTCAGAGTCTCATCTCTGCTCTTTGCAGATGATGCGGTCCTGTTGGCTTCATCAGGGGGTGGCCTCTAGCTTGCAGTGGAGCGGTTCACAGCCAAGTGTGAAGTGGCTGGCATAAGAATCAGCACCTCTAAGTCTGAGGCCATGGTCCTCAGCTGGAAAAGGGTGGAGTGCTCTCTCCAGCTCAGGAACGAGTTCCTGCCTCAAGTGGAGGAGTTCAAGTATCTCGGGGTCTTGTTCATGAGTGATGGGAGATGGGACCGGGAGAATGACAGATGGATCGGGGCTGTGTCTGCAGTGATGCGGACGCTGCACCGGTCTGAAGAGGGAGCTGAGCGTAAAAACACAACTGTCGATTTACCGGTCGATGAACTTTCATGAGCTCTGGGGAGTGACCGAAAGAATAATATCACAAATGCAAGCGGCAGAAATGCGCTTCCTCCGAAATGTGGCTGGCCTCTCCCTTAGTGATAAGGTGAGGAGTGCAGACATTCAGGAGGGGCTCAGTGTAGAGGCGCTGCTCCTCCACATTGAGAGGAGCCAGTTGAGGTGGCTCAGGCATCTGACAAGGATGCCTCCTGGCCGCCTCTTGGGTGAGGTGCTCTGGGCATGTCCCACCGGGAGAAGGCCCCACGGTAGACCCAGTCCACGCTGGAGAGATTATATCTCTCAGTTGGCCTGGGAACGCCTTGGGGTCCTTCCGGATGAGCTGGTGGATCCCAGCGGCATCAGGTAAAGGCTGGGTACACCATGGACAGGCCACCAGTCCATCGCATGACAAACACGCACGTACACACTCATAAACAAACCTACAGGCAATTTAGAGTGAGCGATCAACCTAACATGCATGTCTTTGGACTGTAGGAGGAAACCAGAGTACCTGGAAGAAACCCACACCAGCACAGGGAGAACATGCAAACTCCACACAGAATGACCCAAACCGGGAATCAAAACCAGATTGTTTTGCTGTGAGGCGACAGTGCTAAGCACCTCCGTGATGCCAAAGGATATTAATAACTGTTGTTCGGAGATGATGGGACAGGTTAGTTGTTAAGCCATCTGTAACAACAACCACTTTCTTACAGAGTCTGCAAACTGCCGTCTTTTGAGCAATGTCAGTGTTTTCACATCCACACCTCGCATCCTCACCTAGGAATTAAATGGAGGTAGACTGCGAGGCTGATGATTTCTTCACCTGGCACAGTGTGTTCACTCATTTCCATCTTTAGGTGTGTTGTTTAAGCAGCTATGCTAGCACACAGTATGGACACTCTCGATGCGCATGCACAGCAGCCTGTACTAAAGCATGAAGTAGTGAACACGTGGAGCCGAGGCGTTTGATTGTTGTGGATTGTTTTGTTTTTCCCAGTCAGTAGCATACTCGATAGCATCAGCTTCCACATTGTTAACATAGCAGTTAAGATATTACTGTAGATGATACAAAAATTTTTTTTTGTTTTAATGTTTTCTTTTAATAAACTGTCAATCTACAATAATTTTAGGTAAGACAGCAGGATCTGGTTAAGGGGACAAGTAGTGTGAGTTTAGTGCCATTGTAATTTGTTTCCACTCCTGTCGGAATTGCAGCAGCTTAGGGCAGCAGCTGAGAGCAGATAAGGAATGGGTGCTTCAGGAAAGGCTCTGATGGGACAGCGGTAGCCCCCTCTGACCCGGCTGGTCTTGCTTCGTCTGTTGCTCACCGCCGTATTACAGAGCAGTTGGTGGTGGTGTTTAGGGACCGTAAATGTCCCATGTTTAAGGGCAAGCCTGCTTTAAGTATATCTCAGTGGATTGAAGAAGTGCAGGAATGCATGCGTGCCCGACACCTTTGTGCTGCTGATCAGGCCTTCTTCATTTTTGGCCATTCAGAAGTGGAAGCAATTGAGGAGATTAAGTTTCACTCTAGCAAAGAGTGAGAGGACCCAGCCCAGGTGGACAATCCTTTGACAATCCTCAGAGAGCTGTATGGTGTAGCGATTTCGATACCTAATTATAGCCGCTGCTGGCTGAGTAGGTTTTGCACTGTGACGCGTCTTCAATAGACCACGACAAGTTCCATTAATGTTTTGTGTATTTATTTTAAAACGTAAACAAATACATCGGCTAGGATATAACATTCAAAGTGACTGTGGCTAGGACTGACGGTCAACAGAAAGTTTGCCAAAACCCTCACCCAACTTCCTGTCGGCTACGCCTGGATCAGGTAAATAACATAACCTGAGCCACACCCCTAAGCAATCACCTGAGGTGTAGAAAAAATCTGAACACCTGTGCCACCAAAACATAAACATTCACTTTGGCTCCTACAATAGGTAATGCTCAGTCATGTATTGCCTTGCAGCAAGCTTTCTTTCCCAGAAGGCAGCAAGAGTGAGACATTGCAGGAGTTTCTTCAGCACTGATGTCCTTGATGGAGCAAATAAAATCGTATGCACCAGAGGGTATGCGTAATGCAGACGGTTTGCTTCGGGATTAGTTTGTAGAGCGTATAAATTACAATGCCCTCTGCAGGGAGTTAAAGCAATATATCCACTGTGTGCCCATGGCTATGCTGTTAGAGGTGTGTGCAGAAGCAATCAGATGGAACAGAGAAAGGTTCCCACGTGGTATCTGGGAACGTTGTTATTCCCTCTTATCAGCTTATGGTCTGCAGTGTTGGGTGCAAGGCAGTCCATGCCCCGGCCCTCTACCTACAACTAGATCTGAGTTAGCTGAGTTAAGGGAGCTGTTGAAATGTTAACAGGAGCAGCTGAACAAGCTCACACAGACAGTGGCCTCTTTGCGACACCCTAGGGCACCTAGCTGGCTTACACGTAATGGTCCGGTGATCTGTAGACTGCGCCAGTGGCCTGGACATTTTGTCAGGGAGTGTGACAAAGAGCGGACCTCACGCCACATCAGAGTTAACACCATGGCTGGTCCCCAGTGTAACACTGTAAGTTCTGATGCCTCCTCTGGCCAACTGAAGCCCACTGAGCTGCAGAGCCACAGCTCAGGTGGGGGGTCCACAGGCTCAATAGAAAGTCAGCTGAGTGGGTTAATGTCAGCTTGTCTAAAGATGAATGTTTTACTGGGGGGAGTGACTGTCCCACGTTTGGTAGATAAGGGCTTTATGCTTTCTACTGTTACCAAGAGTTTATTACTGAAGCATTTCACTCCTTGGGGCCAGGAGTGTCTTCTGTCATGTCATTAGTTGCGGCTTCAGGCTATCAATGGCCTTGCCTTTCCTTATGTCGGCTACCTAGAGCTTAGCACATTGCTTTGTGGTAAGGTGATGTCTGGCGGTGGGATTTTGATAGTGAAATACCCTCCTGGTGCGGAATCTGTCCCTGGTATTTTGGGAATGAGCATAATTCACCGTTGCTATAAGGAACTATTTTGGGAGTATGGTTCTTGCCTGTTTGACTCACCTGCTGTATTCCAGGCTCGAGGGTCCATTTTGGACGCCCTGCAGCAGTGTCATCAGTCTGTAGCATAACCTATAGGGCAGTGGTCCCCAAACTTTTTTTTTTTATTGTCAGTGCTTTGTAGAGGGATTTGCCTTGCTGGCTGCCACCCTGCATAACTTGGTAGCTGCCTTGGATGGCACAAGATCAGGGAAGGGCTCAGGACAGGCTCTGAGTGAAGCCTGGACACTACAGTGTGAGGAGTGTTTTGAAGCTTTAAAAGCCTGGTTGGTGTCTGCTCCGGAGGTGGCATATGCTGACTTCAAGTGTCCTTTCATCTTGAAGATTGATGCCAGCCACAGTGGCCTTTCTCTCCCCCCAAAATTGAAAGTGCTGTCAGGCCTGTAGCATATGCCAGCGGAGGTCTACGGCCCACTGGGCACACTATGAACAACTATGGCTCCATGAAGCTACAATTTCTTGCACTCAAGTGGACCATGACAGAGAAATTCAGGAAATACCTATTGGGGCACAAGAGTGTGGTGTTCACAGACAATAATAGGCTCCTGTACATGACAGACTGACTGAACAAAATTCCATCTGTGGGATTTTAGCCATCTCAGTAAATGCATAGACATATGCACTGACATATCACAGCAACGGTCCCAGCCGCTCAATGCAGTGTCTGCAGGCACACGTAAAAGACCCACTTCTGCTAGTAAGGTCAGGTGACTTACGGTACAAACCAACTTCTGCTAGGTATGGCGGCGCTCTCTTATCTGCAGGCAGGGACTCTTGGGGGTCCGGGCATTGCCAAAGCGTACAAACGGATGCAGTACAAAAACTATATGCACACAAAACATGGCAACAGTGGAGGATTTCAGGTTTCCAAAACTCTCTGACCTCACCGGAAAAAGTCCTTAAATTTATTGCTAGTCGCTTTGGGGGGAAAAAGTCACCAGTGGGCTCTGAAAAGCTACTAAATCTAACAACAAAGTCACTAAATTGGGAACACTGCCATGCGGTCACTTCCTGCATGCTTAATGAGTGAATTGGAGAGAGGCGGGGCAGTGCACAGCTGTGCAGAGGCAAACTGGGAGAAGAGAAAGGCGAACTGGTGGAGCTACAAGTATGATTGTAACGCGAACTACACTATATCTATATAAATGATATAGTCTCATCTTATATCATGTATGAAAACATCGATATTTATATCGATATTTTTCAAAAACTTGATATATTGCCCAGCCCTAGGTTTGAGCATGAACAAATAAACACCTTCTCTCTGCGACAGCTACAGTAGGCTATAAAAGCTAATACTGATTAACATCTATCATTGAAAACATTATAAAGTTTCTCTGAATCTTACAGAAATGAAGAGGAAAGGGAGCATGCAAAATTTTTTTCTCACCAAAGAGAAAGGCGAGAGAAATAGAAATTGAACTACTGAGCAAGGTAAAAGGTGAAGATGAGGTGGAAGGAGAGAGAGAGAAAGGCAACAGAAACATGACAGAGATAGAAAACAAGGCCAAGGCGACAGGAGGAGGTGGGACAACACCACAGTGTTGAAGATATTGAGGAGGGAGAGGGAAAGGAGAGCTCCTGAGCCATCACCAACGATCTCAAGTCAAGCTGGTTCACATGGTAGGGAAATTGTTGCTCCATAGTATATTAAGTTACATATGAATAAGAACAACAAATGACAAAAACTCACATTTTGCTATAAGGTGTATTTCAGAGACATTGCTTAGACTTCTTCAAAAAAATATTCATGTTTGCTTAAATATGAATAATTGGGGAAACTTTTAAGTGTGATGAGGTGGGGACAGAGTTTAAATTGTCATGGCGTGTGTGTGGCAGGCAGGATTGGACCCCAGGATGCAGACTCACAAAACAGGATTTATTGGAAAAATTAACAGGAACTAGAACACAGCGAGGCAGGGGCTGGACAGATGCCAAAACTAAAGTAGCTACAGAGGAGGGACATACACAACGAGGGAACACTGAAGACGACGCGACAAGGAACAGATGAACACTGAGGGCTTAAATACACAGCAGGTAATCAGGGCAAGAGGAAACAGCAGGGAGCAACAGGTGAAGCAAATGAAACTAATAACAGGGGTTAGCAAAACTAGACACAAAGCACAGGGAACACAAGACTGTCAAAATAATACAGGAAGTGACTAACCAAGGTGCACGCAGACTACATACGGGGAACTGGCACACAGACACGGGGCAGAGACGCAGACTAGTCACAACACTAGGAATAACTCAACATGAAAACACAGGAGGTCAGGGACAAGACATCATGACAAAACAGACAAGACCATGGAGCAGGGGAGACAGAGACAAAGGGAACAAGATCATCAAAACACACTGGGAATTAAACACTCAGGGAAAATAAACTAAAAAACACAAAACGCTGGGCAGACGGCCCAGGACCATGACATTAATATTTTGTGTACACATGTATTTTACATTTATTGCTCAGGTTAAATTCCAGAATTAAACAAATGAACCTAAAAATACTCTCCCAGGCTAAAATGTTAGTGTGTGTTAACACAATCTGATGGTTAGAACTAATCAATGATAGTAAAACTGAATAAATTTGGAACTAGTTGTTATATGGTATAATTAGTTCAGATGTAATGCAGTTTGAATCTTTCCTCCTCTCATTCTTCTAGACATATCCAAGTCCATGTGATGGTGCCAGTGCAGCCAATGTCAGAGAGTTTCCCTAAGACCCCCCAGGGAGGAGCCAGGAGAAGCTTCCACAGTGACTGGTACAAATCTCATCCCTGGATAGCATCTGGGTCTAATGTACATAACAAATGGCTGGAAGTGCAGTGGGAGATGTTTGATGGCGTACCAAGGGAACTCCAATAGCTAAGTGACACACGTTGGGCCTGTATGCACATAGCATGTCGCAATATTATGGATAGGTTGCCTGCAATGGTACAGGTGCTTGAAGAGATCGCATCTGAGAACCATCCACAAAGAGCTGTTGAAGCAAGAGGGATATTGGATCAGATTTATTTTAATTTTGCTGGATCTCTTGTTCTGTTCAGAAAGGTTCGGAGTGACTCTAAATTTTTATCACACATGCTCTAGTCTAAAACAGTGGACTATCCTAAGGACGCTGAACTTATTGAAGCATTTAAAGAGACACTGGTTTACTCAGTTTTTGGACCCATACCAGGATATTTTTTATGAGTTGTTTAGGTTGTGTAAAATACCAGTTTTACCTGTGAGCTGTGCATCCTGTGAACAAAGTTTTTCATCTCTCAGGCTCATAAAGCCTTATTTGCAGTCTAATATGACAGAAAAGAGACTATCAAGCTTGGCTGTATTCAGGATTGACTCAAAAAGCACAATTAGCATTAGGCCTAACTAAATTTGTGAAGTGTTTTGCTGAGCAACATGAAAATCACCGCATTCAGCTGTTATAGTGTTGTTCTCATTGTTGTTGTTTTTTAATGTCTCTTCTTTTGTTGTATAGTATAAATCTGTTCAAGCTACTGAGGGGCAAATGGGGAGAATGTGTGTTCTGAGTAAACAATAAAAGCAATGTCCAGTACCTTATTTGAGTGCCATGACCCATTTATTTCAGTACAGATACAGTGTATTAATGCTCACCTTAGTACAGCTCGGTCCATAGATCTTCATGGGTAGTTTTTCTTTGGATGGTTTCTTCTTGTACAAATGCTGCCTGCAACGTTGCCACTCTGACAGTTGAAAACTGTTTGCTTTCCCTCTGACACATCTACTACTCATCACCTGTGTCTTACCTTAATTCCTTACCCTTGATAATGCCCCACCTACAGTAGTGTTACCATACTTTTATCTCCTATTAAGTGAGATCACATTGTATGGTCACTTATTCCTAATATGAACTGTTTCACATGAAACCTCAAATGCAAGACATTGATTGCGTGAGATTAAGTTTGTCTGTATGAGTTTATAAATGGAAGCCTGTGCCCTTTTTTAGTGTACATACTGTTTCTCATCAAACTGTGATAACTGAATAATTCAGAATCTAAACGTCTGCCATATGTTGCCACCCCTCAAAAATTCCTGCCCCCCTTTCGCCATAAATATTTTTCTAGATCCGCCCCTGACTCTGATCAGGGGAGGAACTTTGAGAGCTCCTCGATTCATCAGTTATGCGAGTTATACCAGGTATCAAAATCTCACACTACCCCATACCATCCCACTGGCAGCGCAAAAGGTTTAATAGGATCCTTCACAACCTTTTGCCTACCCTTCTCTTCTCTCGGAAGCGAGATTGGGCTTTGTGTTTACCTTATGTACTTTTCTGCTATGATTGTTGGGAAGGCAGTAAGTGTAGGTGTAGAGAGACATCTAGTGGTGAAGGTAGTGAAGCGCATGCTTTACGGCTGAGTTGCGTAACGCTTTAGTCAGTCAGACACGGAGTTAGCCATGTTAAGCAGCAAGCAGCCGAAGTTGTGTGCGTAACTGACGAAATGTAAGTTTAACCTGAAAGGAACGGCATAGCCGACTGTTATAGGTTTGCTGCTGTAGTTACGCTATGTGTGGTTTATGTGTGACAGTATCTGTTGTTGGTTATAAAGTTTAAGGTTGTCTAGTAGTACATGCTAATGCTAGCTACATCCGGTACCGCGATTACATGCTAATGCTATAACGCTAGCTACTTCCGGTACCGCGATTATTGTGGAACTTTGTTAAGTATAAGAGTTATGAATGTTAAGCTACTGTTATGTTAAGTCAGTTATCCAGGGTGGATGTAACGTTATGAGTGAACATTCTGATTAGTGTAGTGATGTAGTTTGTAGGCATGTCTGATTTGTTTATTCTTTCCTTTGTAGAACCACACACACCTCCACAGATCCCCTCTACCTACATATACCTGCTTGGTGTATCATTGTACAGCACACGGCTGCTTTCCATCTGTTTATCATTAAAGAGCCTGAAATCTCTATCAGCATCCTGTTTGTGCTCCTTACCGGCCCGAGGGGATATCACCTGAATCCTTACTGGTACAGCGAACCGCACATTAGAGCTATCGAACAATAATAGTACACCTCATCAGGGTACTGGTGAGTTTCTTTTTGATGTTTGGCACGGAACCTAGGCTCCCCGTTGACTTTCTGTTGGGCTGGGTTCTGGTTTTTGTATTTCTGTATTATTTGATCCCACAGCAAATAAATGCTGTTTTGAGTTGCCACACAGCCCACATATGACAGTACGCCACAACCACTACATGGACCCAGCGGACTGTGACTTCTTTGAGCTGGACATGTGTGAACTTTGGCTCGGTTCTGGATGTGAGTCACTGTATATCGACATGTGCCTGGCCCTGGGCGGACTCCGCTGGAGGAGCAAGCCTCAGTGTCGCCATTCCCCACCTCTGCCTCGAGCTCAAACAACTCCTCAGCAGCTGCCTGTCATAACAGCTGCCACCTCTCCACCAGCCATTACGACGATTCGTAATGGCTGGTGGAGAGAGACCTGAATCAAATGGCAGAATTACCTCCTCAGTATGCAGTCAAGTTCTCAGAGTCCTGCTAATGACTTCTATATTTGACTCAGGTGTGTTGGACCAGGGACACAACTAAAACCTGCAGGACACCGGCCCTTGAGGCCTGGATTTGAGGATCCCTGTCTTAGAGACGGTGAGCTGTGCTCCTTCTTGACAGCCAGAACCCACACCTGTTCCTGCTCCTTGGTTGAGCGTAGCCATAGACGGGCTCTCTTCTGCACCCATTTTATTTTGTGGATGGAGGCAGCCATGGACTGGCCTGCCTCTGCACCCATCCCTGCTCCATGAGTGAGGAGAACCCTATCCCAGCTTTCAGGCTCTTCAGCATCTGTTTCATCTTCAGCTTATCCAGAGTCTTTAGCTTATCCCGTTTGTCACTGCCACTGCTGATATCACGGTCGGCTTCCAGAACTGTTTTCTGTTTTTCCTGGTAGACCCCCTGAACTGTTTGGGTTCCCGTGCTGCCTCGTCCCCTGTTTTTCTTTTTTGGACTGTTTTTTCCGGCTTTGTGGTGCAGTTTTTTGTTTTGTTTTTACACTGAAGGGGGCGTTTAATAGACTAGATAACACTGTCATCATTGTGGTCATTTCAGAGGGTATATGTGAAATGGAAGTTTGCACAGTAAGTTGTGATATTTAAATCAAGCTTATTACAGTAGAAGATACACTTCATAAGGAAATTTGTGTTTAGTTGATTATTTCTTCCTTATTAAAGTTTTTTGGCAATAAATTTTATACCACAGGAAAGCCTGCTTATTTGCCCTGCTGCATTTGTAAGGAAAATTTTTTGTTTAGTTGAGTATGTGGGTTATGCCAATGAAAAACTTGCCAAATCTTCTCTGTGGTTCTACAGAGAAATATTTAAACTACTTTTTTTTTTTTAATGCAGACAGTTTGAACTGAGCTACTTCTGATTTAACTTACTACAGAAACAAGTCCATTTGCAGCTGAATAAAAACATGCCGCTGTCCAATTACAGGAGATGGGCATGTTTAATGGGAGGTGACTAAAAGCAATCTACATGAAGCCAAGAGGCAAAACAAAACTACTCAGCAGCAGAACATCAAGAGTTACACATCGAATATTGACTACCTGTCAAAGAAAAACAAAACAAAACAAAACATGGAAGACGAGAATGAACAACTCGCTCTGGTTGGTAAGTACATTTGGAAGTATCATACTGTAAGTACCAAATACATTTCAGGATAAATTTAAAGTCTGGTTTAAGAGAACTGCAACTGTAGAGACCTGCTTGATTGGTTAGTTTGACTTCAAGAGTAAAAAGCTGAGCCTTAATTTTTGTCTTTTTTCCTTTGTTTTTGATATGTGATATTTGCTCTAGAGAGACACCACAATAATACATTAAAGATTCAGGAATGTTATTTACCACTCAGATACAGGTGTACAATAACACTGGAATATACACAGATGCAAAGAACTTGTAAAAACAGCAAGACTGTCCAATCTCAGCTGTCATAGGTTACACTATGGACAGTTCACCAGTCTCTTGGCAGTTTTAAGCATCAAAAACATTGAGATAACAGTTAGATAACAGTGTTGCCAGATCTCGTGACAGAAAAAAGCAACTAGCTCTATGAAAACAAGCCCAAAACAAGCCCAACTGGCAATCCACAACATTGCGTAAAACTGAAACTGCTTTTAAACAGTATACCTCTATAGTAGTATAGCTCACTTCTTTGTTTTGTCTCATTGTGTTTTGGAGCAGTAAAACCCATGGTTCTTAGCCTCATAAAAGAGAAGAGTGCACAGTTTTTTTTTGTGTGTGCTTCTCTGTATTAGCATGTTGAACTAAATCAGCATAGTGAGCACATATTTCACACTTGCAAAATCTGCAGAATGCCTTTGATATGTCTCCCATTAGGACCGCAGCAACTTTCAGAGGTGTATGCGGACACAATTTTAGAGGGGGGAGGTGAAAGAGCACAGGGGTGCCTAATCAGCACCGTTCCTCCGTTATTGATCATTTCATATGCACAGCTGTTAAAAACAGAAAATGCCGACTAGAGAAATAATTTCGTCGCATCGCTTTGGTGCCCCCCTCTTGTGCGGCGCCCCTATGCATTGCATATAGTGCAAACCCACTTTTAGCACCACTGTCTCCCATCTGAGCTTGGATCCATTCTGTAAGTGCGCTCTCTTTCTCACACTCTTTATTATATTTTTTTTCTATATTTTCCCCACTTACTGGAGCTCATTCTTGTGCTGCCTCCTCACTCTGAACTGTTATGAGTGTTTGTTTGGGTGTGCGCCCGGTCAACTTGGGCAGGAGCGATAAACAAGAAACGGGGGCTTGGAAGGGACAAACTACCTACCACTCGTCTTTTGCTATATATTATAGGGCGCCGAGAGATATTCAAGGAGTTTCACTTGGAAAGAAAGTCAAGCCCAAATAAGCAACTCCACGTTCAAAAACAAGCCCAAAAGACCGCAACCCGCGACTCACGAGATATGCAAGCAACTTTAGAAAAAACAAGCCCAAAGTCGCTTATAGTAAGCAAACTTGGCAACACTGATGGCAAGCATGCAGGAAGACTCGGGTTTATTCGGCCTACAGCTAATTTACATGTACTGAAAAGAAGTCCTTTAGCAAATGGTTTACATATTGCACTTGCTCAGAATTATTCTACAAGTTATCTTATAGCCCATATCCTGGAGGCTGGATGCAGGAAACTGAACCCATTTTATGTTGATAAAGTTAACCACACAGAAACAGATGAGCAGTTTTCTCATTTTACTGAGAATTCTTCAGAGCTGTAGTAATAACAGACTGCCTTTTATAAGCAAATTCTGGTTGTAATATTCTAGTATCTGTCATGGAATGGCTGTGTGGCAGGCAGGAAGGAGGACCCCCAGTGCAGGATACTTGAAGCAGAGGTAAAATAGAAACTCAGCTTTATTACCAGTGCAAACAAAAAGCCGGACTGAGCAGGACCAGGGGCATAAAATGTAAAACAAAAATAAACTTGACTTGGAATCCAGAAACCAGGCAAACCAACAGGAATCACACAGCAAGGAAACAATGATGACACTGTGACAACAGGCAGAGAAAACATAGGACTTAAACACTCAAGAGGATAATGAGGGGCGTGGGAACAGGTGGGAACACAGGTGATGCTGATTACCTGGACGAGACCAGGGGAAGTGAAACACAACAGACAGTTGACTATCAATATAAAACAGGAAGCCAGAAGGGGAACACAAGGAACTTGAAAGCAAGACATAACCAAACCCCACAATCAAAACCCAAAACAAGACAGACAAAATCAAGCAAAACAACAACACGGGGTCCAGTGGACCCTGGACCATGACAGTATCCATCACAAGATTGGAAGAAGATACTCTACTCCACAGGTAAACAAGAATTAACATTACAGTTAAAGGTATAATTACTTTACTTAGAGAAAAACAAGTAGAATTGAACTGCTGAAATGTTATCAACTACTTTTAAACTCTAAAAAATACAAACATAAAATGTGCAGTATAGCGGACAGCATAAAAAATTAATTAATAATCATTCAAATATAAGATAAGATAGTGTTTATTTTTCACATTCACAATTATACACAGTACAATGCACAGTGAAATGTATTTTGTACCTGCAGCCATATATACATACACACATATAAATAAGGAGAATAAAAGTAATTCACACTATATACTATACACTATACACACTATACACATGGAATTATCGAATATTATAATATTTACATTGTGCAATTATAGTCCAGTTAGGGCTCAGAGTTGAGCAGACGAATGGCTTGTGGGTAAAAACTCTTCTTCAACCTTTCAGTCTTAGTCCTCAGGCAACGGTAACGCCGGCCTGATGGGAGCAGGGAGAAGAGAGAGTGTCCGGGGTGGCTGGGCTGTTTTAGGATCTTCATGGCCCTCGACCTGCACTGCTTGGTGTAAATGTCCTGCAGGTTGGGGAGGGTGGTTCTGATGGTCTGTTCAGCTGAACGAACCACCCTTTTTAGGGCCATGAAGTCCTGCTTGGTGCAGTTTCCCATCCAGGTGGTGATGCTCCCACGCATGATGCTCTCGATGGTGCAGGTGTAAAAGTTCCTGAGCACCTTGAGTGGGAGCTTGAAGTCTCTCAGCCGCCTGAGGAGGTAGAGACGCTGTCTGGCCTTCTTCACAGTGATGTTAATGTGATGAGTCCAGGACAGGTCCTGTGAGATGGTCACTCCCAAGTACTTGTCCACTCTTTCCACCTCAGCACCACTGATGACAAGTGGATGGTAGTCCCTCTGCTGCTTCCTGCTGAAGTCCACGATCAGTTCCTTTGTTTTGCTGACGTTGAGCAGGAGGTGGTTCTCCTGGCACCAGTTCTCCAGGCGGGAGACCTCTCTCCTGTAGGCTGTCTCCTCATTGTGAGAGATTAGTCCCACAACAGCAGTGTCGTCAGCAAACTTGATGATGACGTTGGACTCTGACGTGGCCCCGCAGTCATGGGTGTACAGTGAGTACAGCAGAGGGCTGAGCACACAGCCCTGGGGGGATCCGGTGTTGAGGGTGAGGGAGGATGAGGTGAGGTGATCCACTTGTACCACCTGTGGTCTGCTGGTCAGGAAGCTGTGAACCCACCTACACAGTGATGGGCCCAGGCCCAGGTCCAGCAGCTTAGAGACCAGCCTGGAGGGAACTATGGTGTTGAATGCTGAGCTGTAATCTACAAACAGCACTCTCACATAGTTCCCCTTACCAGTGTCTATGTGTGAAAGGGTCTTGTGGAGGAGGAAGGATATGGCGTCATCTGTGGATCTGTCTGGCCGGTATGCGAACTGTAGTGGGTCGAGGGTGGTGGGCAGTGAGGAGGTGATGAATGTCTTGATGAGTCTCTCAAAACATTTCATCACCACAGAGGTGAGTGCTATGGGCCTGAAGTCATTGGGGCTGCTGGGGTGAGGTTTCTTTGGGACAGGGACTATGATGGACTTTTTAAAGCAGGTGGGAATCACACACAGTTTCAGTGAGAGGTTGAATATCAGTGTAAACACAGGTGCCAGCTGGTCAGCGCAAGTCTTAAGGACACTTCCACTATTACCGTCTGGTCCAGCCGCTTTCCTGAAGTAAATCTTCGGATTGTGCTCGTTGGGAAAACTGGAGTTGGAAAGAGTGCAGCAGGAAACACCATCTTAAGAAGAAAAGCTTTTGAATCAAAGATGTCTTTTAGGTCTCTGACATCAGAGTGTCAGAAGAAAACAGGAGAATTTGAAGGTCAAACGCTGGCTGTAGTTGATACTCCAGGTCTGTATGACACCGACATGACTGAAGATGAAGTGAAGAGAGAAATGGTAAATTGCATCTCCTTTGCTGCTCCTGGTCCTCATGTATTCCTGATTGTAACCCAGCCAAACAGATTCACCAAAGAAGAACAAAAAACAGTAATGGTTCTTCAGGAGATGTTTGGAAAGGAGGCAGCCTGTTACACTATGACCTTGTTCACCCATGGAGATGATCTGGAAGAAGGAGTTTCCATGGATGAATTAATTGGTCAGAGTACAGATGTCCGTGACTTCATCCGTCTGTGTCATGGAGGATATCATGTTTTTAACAACAGATCTAATGATCCCTCTCAGGTCAGAGAGCTGCTGAAGAAGATCAATGAAATGGTTCAGAGGAATGGAGGAAGCTGCTTCACTAACGAAATGTTCAAAGAGGCTAAAAGAGCCATACTAGAAGAGCTGAGACGACTTCTTCATGAGAATGTGACGATGAAGACTGAAAAAGCACGATGTCGAGCAGAGAGAAGCAACAGCTTCTTACGTGCTCTGCTAAAGAGTGCTACAATTGCTGTTGGAGTTGCTGTTGGAGTTGCTGTTGGAACTAGATTAGGAAGTCTGGGAGGTCCAGTTGAAACTGGAGTGAAGGTGTGTGCAGTACAGTGACGTCCAGAGTTTGTGATCACTGAGCTGATGCTCACATGCATACTTGGCACTTCGTCTGCTTTTCACTGAATGTATTATCTTTACTAATAGCTGTTTGTTTATGTTAAACTAGGAGCTTCTTGCATTCACTGGTTGTGATTAAGTTGACGTAATATTTTCTAATATTCTCTGACTTCTTCTGGCAGGAAAAACATTTAATAAAGTTTCTTTTCTCATTCTGTCAAAGGAGGAACGACAGTTTATTGTGGTGATTAGATATTAAATGTATAAGGCAAAACAATGAGATTAAGCACAACAAATGCTTTTTATTTTGTGCACAAATAAAAATGTTTTTAAAAAGTTTTCAATGTGTTTTCTCCTGTTATTAAATATTTGATTAAAATAAAGTAATAAAAGGGGAAAACAGGCTGCTCCTCACTTTAACTGAGCAGTCCAATGTGACCCATAGTCAGCTTGAAAAGATTCAATGATTACCAATAAAAATGGTGTTTAGATCAAGTAGCAAGGGCGTAGGAATTAGGGTTTAATCCCGGGATCCGGGATTCCCAGGAAATGCGATCAGAACCATTTCCCGTTTCCTGGGAAACGTTAAGACGGGAAACCAGGAAAAAAGTCGCGCAAAAGAAAAGAAAGCTTCAGAATGTTAAATTTAAGGAAATTTGAGAGAAGGGTTCGTTTAATGTGAAAAGCATTACTCTTCATTTCAGGCACGTTCAGCCTCCGTTTAAGGCTTCAGCTTCATCTCAAGCGTTTTAATAGAGATATTACACAGTTGTACTTTTTTCCTCTTTAATTTGTTGAAATCGTAGGCAATGTGTTTACCCTAAGGTATTTTGTATTATATAATTTTATATTATTATATATTGTTATATTGCATTATATTGCCTATAAAATATGCCTGCCCTGAACAATAAAGAAATATCTGTTTAACTTCGAGTGTTTCTTTTCCTCGTTTGCAGCCGCGTACTAACAATCATGAATTAGGATACGGGCCTAATGTGTGAAGAAAGTATCATGAAATAGATTACTTTAACATATTTCGCTTTTAAAATGGAGTTGAGTAAAATGTATATTTTTTAGGCTATAAGGATTGGCCAGTTTTTCAAAAGGCGATTCACAACGAACCTACTTTAACCCTCAGACACGGCGTTATAAATTTGTTGTTGCCAGAATGGCAATGACCAAGTCGTAGTGCATTACTCAAGGCCCTGTGTTATGCCATATTATAGTGTAGTACGGTAGTTAACTTTTCAATGACTATTACAGCGTTCCACTGGTGGAACAGTGTGCATTGTGGACAGCGCAAGTAGCTGATCCTTTATCAATGCTGTGTGGAGATGAACCGTATTGTTTTGCACCAGCAATTTTAAAATAGCTTGGTATAATTCCATGGACAAGGCAGGAATATTCAAATTATATTTGTTAAGTGTTTAGGAACGATACAACACCGCATAGCTCGAGCATGTACGAGCATGCCGAGATGTAGGTTTTATTGCATTAATCAAGCCAACGTTGCCCCCTACTGGGCATAACAGGACATAGCTGGAAAGCTACCTCTACAATATCAAAATAGGTTAAGGCCGACACAGGCTACAGAAGGCCTAATTAAAATAAAAAAATAAATAAACTTTTTCCCGGGATTCCCGGGAAATGGCTCGTCTTTTCCCGGGATTTGATTCATGTCATTTTTGGGAAAAATATTAAACCCTAGTAGGAATGAGTTTACTATTGGGGGGGACATATATCGGAAACCTGACAGATTATTAAATACTCTGAGCAAAGCTTAAAAAAATACTATTTGATCTTTTACTTTCTTCTATTATTGCATGTATAATTTACATATGTATATGTTTTATAATCGTAAGATGTGGACAAACCACCAAACAAAATGGCTTGAGTTTTTTTATCAAGCATAATGACCATGTCATTCCAGGGCTGTATACGCTTACTTTATCAGGTGGCCGCACTGCTACTAGCAAGCTAAATATTTCAGTAGCACAAAAATAATTTAGTAGTACACATACAAGTTCAAAGTTTGAGATATTTTATTGGTCGAAAACATTTAATACTGGTCAAAAATGTATTTATGTAGGTTGACTGTCAACAGAAATGGTTCTTTAATTAAACAGCATTCTCACATGAAAAAACCCTCACAAATAATCAGGGGTGGCAAAAGTACAGACATTCTGTACTTAAGTACAAGTACTTGTGTAAAAAAATACTTTGGTAAAAGTTGAAGTACTGGTTCAACTTCTTAAGTAAAAGTAAAAAAGTACAGGCTCTGAAATGTACTCAAAGTAAGAAAGTAAAAGTAGCTCTTTGGAGGACATTTCTACCTGCTATTGTTGTGTAGAGCTAACCGAACTGTATTAATATAATATTGTAATTAATATTGTAATAATATAAAATAATACATGAGAATAGAAATGTTATTCCAATCAAAATTTAATGAATCTGTTATGTATGTGTAACTGTGAAAGTGAACTTAACCACAGCTCTGTTCTCTGTGTCCTCCATAGTAGAGGGTGACTGTGCCTCCACCTAAACACCAACATGAGGATACTCAGGGGTTACAGTGGGATTCAGAAGGTGGAGGAACCCTAAGATCAGCTGTAGTGGCTCTGCATGGGGAGAAGAATCACAGCTTTCTATTGTGAGCTGCAGTAAATGATGTTGGTGTGCAGGCTGTGATCAGCTGACCTGCTGCTGCTCTGAGGTTTACTGCTCTGTGTGGATGAACTGAACTCACAAAGATGTAACCCAGTATTTCACAGCTATCTGAGCTGATCTCCATCCCCTACACTGACAGCATACAGGCTGTAGAAATGTTGGATTCAGTGAATGAATCTCAGCATCAGCAGCTTTGATTCAGACTCATCTCTGCTGCACTGATGTAACCTGTAACTGTGACCATGAACACAGCCTCTGTGCACCAACACAGAGCTTTACTGTAAATACAGTACAACAAGCTGATCTTTTTATTACTAAACTACAGTATTTTCATAGAATCTTTGAATTACACAAAGTCAGCATACTTCAGTTTATTTTCCAGTCCTTACCTTTAAATCTAACCTCTCTTCTTCCTCTCCTGTCCTCTTTCTCCATCTCTGAGTGAACTTCTCTCTCTTTGCTCTCCCTGAAATACAGCAGCTCTTCTTTTAGCTAGCAGACACACTGTGTGACAAATTGCACACACTTTGTGTGTTTGCTGATATTTGTTGAGCATTTAGAAAAGTTGCATTTACCTGCCACAGGTTACTCCCTTTATGCTCATTCCTCTTCAGTGGCGCTAGCTAAGCTGTTTATGTCCCGCGAGCACAACTTACGGCCCGCTGTGACCCCTGATTATAGCTCTATAAATGAGACACTTAATTATATGGGTTTGCGTACTGAATCCCTTTGTACCTGATAAGCCCCGTGATGGAGGACACGCCAGTACGACTGTTTCTTATATGTGTTATAGACCCTTTTACTGTTTGTAAACAATGATGACGTAGGTAGCGATGCGCGCACATTTTGGAAACGGAAATATGGCAGAGTTAAATAGCGTTTCAATCTATGATCTTGATAACTACCTGCAAAAATTAATTTTGACCACCGGCAACCGACTCTGATCCTTGTGGTATGTTAGCAAGTGGCTCAGCATCCGTGGACAAATATATATGTGTATTTGGTGGAAAAACCCAGCGTATACACCGGAGAGAAGTTGCAGCACATATAAGTCACTGGATGCTTACAATTATGTTGTTTGCGGCCGTGTACCAAATGCCAAATATCATGATACAGACTTGGAGTTTTGTGTCTTGAAGGCAGAAGTTCTTCCAAGTCAAAGACAAGGAAACAGGACCATTGTGTATGAGGCTCGGGTCATTGTAAACAAGTCAGAGAACTACATCCTCACAGCGGATTGTACCTGCATGGCAGCGCCAGTACTTCGTCAAATTGCTGTTCTAGCTTGCTAAGAGTTTTCCGACTGCAGATATTATTGATTTACAATGAAAAAAATATATACTGTTCCAGTCACACTGTGAGACACACTCAACCATTCATATGTGAGTCTGCTCAGACGTTTGACTGGCACTGCATTTTGTAATCTATAGTGCGATTAAATATTAATTTAAAAATCAGGACTCTCTGAGTCCAGCAATGCCTCACCTGTAAATAGCCACACTACAGTTTAAAAGCCAAATAGCCTACCAGCTAATACTGTTTACTTTAGATATTAGTATTTATCTAAACCTGACATCCCGGTTTAACCAGAGTAGATAAATAACTTTACCTGATATAAAATGGGTGCTTCAAACACGAGCATTTCTGATCGTGTCCTCAGTCCAGTTTTTTATCAATACATTTGATGGCTTGCAATCACAGATGCATCCATTTTCTCTCAAACAGCCGTGATCCCGTGGGATTCGGTACAACTTCAGTCCACTTTTTTGGTAGAGTAGAAATTCTGACAGCCAAACATGCAACAGCCAGACATCTTGATGTTGATATTACTTTTAAATCATGTTTAAATGCTGCACAGTCTCCTTTTTCTTATTGACTTGAATGGAGTAACAGTTCACTTCTGCTGCTAAAATGCACGCGCATCCTTTGATGACGTAGGCTGTAAAAAGGTCTATTATTCCTCCATTTAAGCTCAGATCGTTAGATGTTTGACGGCGCACTGACTGGAAATACATACTTCTCTCTGACATGTTAAAAAGTAACAAGTCTGTTTGAAAATGTAAGAAGTAGAAAGTACAGATACTTGTGTGAAAATGTAGGGAGTAAAAGTAAAAGGCAGTCAGAAAAATAAATACTCAAGTAAAGTAGAGATTATTCACTTTACAGTCCTGCATTTAATAACTGGCAAAACAGGTTTTGGAGCACACAAAAAAGGTTAAAAAACATTGGCCTAGGCAAAACAGCCAAAATGTTTTTCCGCCTCTCATTTGCAGCCACAAACTGCTTGCAAATTGACTTCTTGTCCAAATAAGTCAAGTTTATCCTGTATATGAAAGTAAACTGACAAGACGTTATAAACAAGCCATTTTCATGGCAACATTCCCGACAGTCCCTTTTACCTCATTAACATAAGTTTCTGACTCCTGCTGCTGTCTCCGCCTCCCAAACACTCTGTTCAGAGGGCGGCGGGGGCATGACATGACGCTATGTTGCGCCTTCAAAATAAAAGCATGCAAGTCACAGATTTCAAAATGAAGTTTTTTTTTTTCCTCCACTGTGTAATTTTTGTATGGGACAAATGCGCCTGTCTCCAATACCAGTTCCTATGCCTATGCCAAGAAGCACCATAAATGAAAGTTTGACATCAAAAAACAATCAGAAACAGACTTCATGAGGGCCTGATGTCTTCTAGTGGGCCCTGTGCTCACTGCCCGGTACTGTTGAACCTGATTGCCATTTTCCACAGAATACCACAAGTGGCAGCTCCACCACAGGCACCCTGTGCTTTTCAGAGAGTAAGTTCAATGGATAATTAATCTGTAATAACTCTTTATTTTGGTCTTGGCAAATGAAATAATTCCAGATGTTTTGATGTTTCATCAGTGATCTTTGATAACTGAAAGACTAAAATATTTTGGCTGATTTAGCGTCTGCATAATCTTCTGCCCTGGCGTGAGACTGCTAAGTGCTGATGCTGTGCTGACTCACGTGACTGATGCTTCAGGTTAACTGTAGTTTCATTTATTTGTCTTTGTTGACTTTGTTCTTTTAAATGTTCAGGACTAATTTCTCCTCAGATCATCAAAGACTCACAGGATCAAAGAGGAACTTTACAGATTTCCTCCTCATGTTTTTTAAAGGGGGAAGTCTCTGGAGTTTGAAAAAAATGGCGGCTGGACTTCTGTTTCTTGAACACGTTTCACCTCCAATCTGAAACAGGCAGGCAGGCTGACTGGAAAAGATCCAGTAAAACTACAGGACAAGGTACTGTTTAAATATGGAGTTTTCTGTATTAGATGTCTGGAGGAGTTTTTCTCCATTTCTTAGTCACTGCAATGCAATCCACGGGTTTCTGAAAGAGCACACGTAGGCTGCCATGACAGACTGCTACTTCCGCTGTACGGTTTTATACTTCCGGTTACCCAAAGTTACAGCCAGAGGTAATGACAAAATTCGGTTACTTTGTGCTGTAACAGGCGGCTTTATTAGATCATATATTTTGCTTTTTTTTTTTTTAAATATATTTTGCTTTTTTATATTATATATATATATATATATATATATATATATATATATATATATATACATACACACAAATACACACATACAAACTGTGTCTCCTGTGTCATCCTTTGTTTTCCATTAGTTCCTTCACAGCTGTTCAGGGGAGTCACTGCCCGATACCCACTCCCGGTGCAGCACGTTGACAGGCTTTGCCGTCTTCTGTGGGAGTGAAGCCCATCTCACACTCGCAGCGGTATCCTCCCGGGGTGTTCGTGCACTGGCTGTTCTCACACAGGTTTGTATTGTGCGTGCACTCGTCTGTGTCTGAAACGGGAAAAAGAAAAATCGATGTTTTACAAAAACTGTGCCCTGGACTCACAGACACTTTAACCAGAGCGTGAAAAACCGTCTCCATTGAAGCCCTCTTTGCAGGTACACCTGTAGGATCCAGGTGAACTCCGTGCACTGCACAAATCACAGCTAAGAAAATCTAAACACCCACTCACCCACGCATTTGAAGCCGTCTCCCACCCAGCCATCTCGGCAGCGGCATTTGAAGCTCCCGGGGATGTTGATGCAGGCGGCATTCATGTCACACTTATGGGATCCTTTTTCACACTCATCAATATCTGAAAATAAACTTTTACTTAGGCAACAATCGGGCAGTGACTTTGTTTTCTAACAACGGCAAAATAATACAGCATTAATAATAATAATAATAATAATAATAATAATGTGGCATGTGTTAACTTTAGAGGCTCAGACCGCTCAGCCTGGCCTCTGATACCTGTGCGTGTACCTGTGCAGCCTGTGGATCCCTTTGTAACAAAGTATCCCAGCTTACAGTGGCAGACGAAGGAGCCTATGGTGTTCTTACAGTAACCATGGAGACAGATGTTTGGGCTCAGATCACACTCATTCACATCTGAGACGGACAGACAGGTTATACATGTCAGCACCTTGGACAGCGACAGAATGAGGCTGACAGATGCTGGAAGCTCGTCTATATTTATAAAGTGTCAGGGACTGAAGAAAAAAATCATGTGGAAGAAGCAGAAACAAAATCACAAAAGAGGAAAATAGAGTTAAAATTTAGATCCAAGAAACTCAGAGGCTCTGCCCCCCCCCCCCCCCCCCCCCCTCACCGATACAGGTCCTCATATCCATGGACACCATGAATCCATCAAAACACAGACAGCGATATTTCCCGGGAATGTTGGCGCACTGGCCTCTGCCACAGATGTCTGGAGTCTCCTCACACTCATTGATGTCTGACACACAGACAGAGGATTCACTTTGATACAAGTAACAGCAAAAAGGCCCCATTTTTATTCTCACTTCATTTGTTTGATCTCTTTATGCTTGTTTTTCTTTTACCTGCACAGGTCCTGAGGTCAGGCTTGAGGGCATAGCCCTCACTGCAGCTGCACTCATAGCTGCCCTCTGAGTTGGTACAGCGGCCCTCACAGCCTCCATTCATTACGGCACATTCATCAACATCTGCGACGAGAGCTCACAGTTACAATTCAGTCTCAATGAGACAAATTCATCCCGGAAACAACAAATAAAAACACAAAATGCACAAAACCAAAAATATATTTACTGGACTTTACAACAGCACAACATATCTTTGAGTACAACATCATCTGCCACTCTGCAGCCGTCTCACTGATGAGCTTTGGGCACTCATCTGTGATACTTCAGCTTATTTGGGCTGTTTGAAGTAGAAACCAGTTTCAGCTGCTCCCTTATTCACTCAGGCTCATCACGGCAGGCAGCTCCACATGTTTGATTTGAGGTTTTACGCCGGATCCTGATGCAACCCCAAAGGGATCTGTGTCTCTGGTCTGCCGTCCAATAGGAGCTTTCTCTCGTTGTGTGAATGTGTAAACCCCCACACTACTTTTGAATCATGCATGCAATTTAACTGTGATTCACATCATCTCCAGGACAGACACGCACACAGCGCTCCACACACCAACGCAGTGCTGTCGGTCTGGCGTTGCCTGGTAACCGGTGTCACAGGAGCACTGATAAGTTCCCATCGTGTCGACACACCGACTGTTCTTGCACAGGTCGTCACTTAGCTGGCACGCATTCACATCTGCACCTACAAAAAAGCACAGAAACTTTAAACATTATTATATATTAATTATTAAAACCTCTCCATCGTAGGTGGAGACTAGAATGAAGGAGTGTGTGGGTGCTGGCAGCTTTACTCTCAGAAAAATGTGATTGTGTCAATATAGATGCGTCTCTGTGCCCATATTCAATAAGTCAAGAATCCCAGTACCTCTGTAGAAAGGCCCGCCAGTCGGAACAACTCCTCCGAAGCCGGACATTCGGGGGCACATGGCTCTGTACTCAGGTGAGGCTGGTTTGGGACATTCCTGACAGTCATCACCCCAGGCAGCACCCACTGAACAGCAGCACGTTTTCTGAGGGTGTCTTCCAGGCAGCAGCTCCCCGCACTCACCTTCATGCCATTTCAGGTAGCACGGCTCGCCGTGCATGCCTGGGAAAAAATAACAGCAAAAAGCAATCATTTATTTTAATGCCAGATTGTGACGTGGTTAAAAAAACAGTCTCATCAGCTAAGGTCTGATTTCCTCTTACCCACACATGTGCGACTGGTGGTGTCCCAGGTGAAACCTTCAGTACACTCGCAGTGGAAGGAGCCCTGGCTGTTCACACACCGCCCACTTGTGCACACTCCAGGGATCACCTCACACTCATTAATGTCTACATGAAGTGGCATATTGTGAGAATCACGATTACAGCGTAAAAAAAAAGACACTTTTTTTTTAAAAAGGGAGGATATATGAAGGTGCATTACAAGGACTAATTCTTCCTCAGAGGTCAGTGCTGGGAGCTCTGCAGATTCATCCTGGATCACTCAGGCATCAGATATTCTTACCTTCACAGACGAGGTCCTTTGTGAGAGCAAATCCTCGAGAACAAGCAGCATCTGCAGAGACAAATGAGCTCAAGATGTGATAAAAGAAATCTCTATGAAGCGCTAGATTATCTTTGATTTATATTTGATTTAAAAATGCCAGAATCTTCACATGCAAAGCATTTGTAGTTGTAATTAAAGCCATCTCAGAGAACCACGGCTGTGTGAACATGTGCAAACTGACCCACGCCGCAGGGTTCACACGGGCTGCCCCAGGCAGCTCCCAGCGTGGAGCAGCACTCAGACTTTAGTGTGGCTCCGCTGATGCTGACCTTACAGCGGTTGTCCTGCCAGCAAGCACGCTTCATGCTATCTGCAGATTCAAAGAACAACAGACAGAACATGAGTGGAGTGTCATCCAAATCAAGAAAAAAGTCAAACCTTATGATCAATTAATATTAGTTAAACCTTTAAAAAGTTTATCTGTGACATCATCTGAAGATGATAATCCTTCTGGATGGCTCCTGAAAACCTGAAACCTTACTCTGGTGATCATGAGCATCAGTCACTGCTTCAAGCAGTCAGGAATAATAGAAAAAAAAACTGTATTTATTAATATAAACATGCAAATCATTAGGAGATACTGTAACTTATGTAACAAATTCTTCCTCACTAAAATAAAAAGTTAGATTCAGAGGTAACAAAGTTACTTTCTCATAGTCACATAAATTGGGATGCCCTGTGATACGTACCTGTTTAGCTAAAGTGAGGAAGTAGCTCTGTAGACCAACCTGTCACACAACTAAACTTCTCACACTGTACATTTGAAAGTGCAGCAGCTTATCTGAGTTCATATTTGTGCAGTGATTTAAGGAGTTCGGTTATTATCCATGTTTCATGTAGATAACCACTGAAACTGCTGACTCACCAGCACAGGTCTTGCCGCCTGCGTCAGGCTCGTAGCCCGTGTTACAGATGCAGCGGTAGGTTCCTCTGAGGTTCTCACACAGGCCATTCTGGCATATGTCCGGGTCCAAGGCACACTCATTGATGTCTAGCAAACATCAGATGTTATTCAGAACATGTTTTTTTTAAACAGTATCACAGTTACATTCAAATTTAGGGAAAAGCTACTCACCTGCACCATCAGCTGTGAAGCCAACACCACTGCTGCACAGAGCCTGGAACTCAGCTGGACAGAAGATGTTGTGAAAATTTCCTCACTTTTACTTTTGGCTTCAAGTAACGCAGTAATTTTTAGCCTTTATCTGTTAGCTCAAGAAACAAATCAGTACCTGAGTTCGTGGCGGGGCAGGGTTGGCAAGGCTCCCCAAAGCCATGTTCAGGATTGGCACAGCAGCACTCTGACTTGGTCGCTGCACCCGCAAAGGGGCGCGAGCAGGCGTCCATCTTGACAGCGCCGTAGCAGGTGTTCCTCACGTGTGTGTCCACGGGCACGTGAACAACCGGGCCTGGTGGGCACTCACGGCCGAGAGAGCCCTCAGAGCAGCCGCCAGATGTCTGACAATCGTCGATGTCTGATGGAGAGAGGTCAGGGGTCACTTTCATAAGTAAATCTTATTATCAGAGGCTTATGAGATGCATAATGCTTGTAATTATTTCCTGTTTCTTTTCCATACAGTCTGTATTAACACCTGGCAGCATTTCATTGGACGTCAGTTAGGTATGTATTGTATGTGAGTCAGATGGATGCTAACATTAGAACAGATTAAAGTATGCAGGTTTGTTTTTCTGCACATGGCGACCGCAGGTCTGCAGGCCAGCTCCACTCATCAGAACTCCACCCACAGGAAGCAGTGATGGAGGGAGGTTACTGGCCACAGGTGGTGACAGGAGCAGACATAGCTACCAGTGCTGTTGGTGCATTCTCCTCCATCACACACACCAGCAATGGTGCTGCATTCATCGATGTCTGTTGCAGTAGCGTGCTGCAGTAACAGTTTATTACACTGGAGTTTCCCCCTCAGAGTCACTTCACTGCTCTGGCTAAAATGCAGGCTCATGATCCAAACCTTTAAATAGCAGGAACAATCCCAGAGTGAGCCATGAGGCTCAGAGAAGGAAAGCACATCAGTGTTAACCAGTGCACCAAGCTAACATCAAAGCTAACATCAAAGGTAACCTCCTGCCTTGCTAAATATCGGCCTGCTTAGCCTGGGTATCGTTTAACTTCCATCAACTCGCTGTAATGTGAATCAGCTCAGTTGTGTGAGTGCACGTGCTCCAGTGTGCATGTGTGTGTTTGTGTGCAGATGTCAAGACTACTTTAACTTTGAACACATCCCCACTTTTTAAGCGCCTGTTGAAATTTGTCAAAATAAACTTTTAGATGAACTTTTTGTTTGTTTTATTTTGTTTTGTTTGAGGGGACCGGATTGTGGAAATTCCATTTAATACTCGTGGTTATTGTTATGGTCCTTTTTTTTAGCACATAATGAAAAGTCTAGATTCATAATTGGTTACTTGCAGTCAGGCCTTAGAAACACGTGACAGCTGCACACATTTTACTGACAGAATGATTTTTCTGTTACTTTTTAAAGAAGCAGTTGGACCAGTAGATGCAGGTTAGCAACTATGACATCAGGAGAAAATCGACGTCTTGCTCATGAACACTTCAGCAGGACAGACGGGAAGATGCATCATCTGTTTTATTACGCAGATTATTTTATGTGGTGACCATAATCTGAGACTATCTTTCTTAATTCTTGAATTTTAATGCAGAGCTCATGGTGTCAGTTAACGGCACCTCCAAGGACCGTTTTGTGTCTGGTAAATACTCCATTGCTGGAACTCCGAGTGAAGGAACTCACGGATAATACACAGGTTTCCTCCTGGCAGAGTCTTCCAGCCTGGACAGCAGTGAGGATGGGACCGAGTGCCACACACATTGGGTCTGACAGAGAAAAGAAGAACAAATAAACTCAGTACTCAGCCAGATCTCCCAACACATTTCACTAAATCCATAAACCAACACACACATGGGAGTTACTTTCCGAGGAGCCGGAGATCTGCACAGTCGCTGCTTTCAGGAACAACAAAATAAACTTTTTGGTATGTGATGGGGTGTGCTGCCTACAAGCGGTTTATACTCCAGTGTGATCTGAAACTGCTTTGTCTTTGTATTTCACTGGCAGTGAGACACACAGATTCTCACCCTCTCAGTGTCTCCTGACTGTGGCGTCGAACCCGCAGCACCTCCCTCCGGTTCACGCTGCCGGCTCGGTACGGTCCATTCTCAGTCTGACTGTGAGCCACATGAATTGCCCCAAAGCACATCACCGCCCATCCCAGCACCACCCGAGCCAGCTTCCCTGATCCCATTGGTCGGTTATACTACTGCTCACTCTGTGACTGCTCACCTTATGGACCCAGACTGAGCAGCAGGATCTACACCTGGATACAGACCAAATCCTGGTGTTCACTCCACAGTGAGACAGGAAGAAAGGACATTAAAGTTCAGAGAAGTGAAACACAGACGTTCATCTAACACACCTTTTCCATCATTTATGCTTCTGCATTAAAGCTACATTACAGGTACATCACATGTACACAAAGCCCTCTGAAACCTGAGGCTGTAAGCTGACAGGCACCTCCTACAATGTAATTACACAACATGAGAACCTCTGTTTAAGAAAACTCACTGTTGACTTTCTCACTAAATACTTTGCAGCTTAATCAGCCACTGATTTTATATATTCTTTCCTTTTTTTGATGCTTGGTGGTTACATAAGAAAATGGAAACCATATGATTTGAGGACTGAACAGAGAATTGCACTAAAATCTGTTTTTAAAGCTGTTTCATAACAGACACACAGACTGACTGCAGGGAGAAAAAACTGAAGAGAGGAACATGCTCTGTGTCACTGCTGTTTACCAGCATTTAAAGAGCATAATAAAATGTTCTCAGGCTCATTTCAGATTAAAGAAGCTGTTTTAAATGGATGGATTTTTAGGTTCTTTTGGCTTAGTGAGCTAATGCACCACAAAGAAGCTTCTAGACTTCTGTCACTGCAGGGAGGGAAGGAAAAATAGAAATATGTGTGGATTTACACAGATTATCTTTGACTTTAAGTTTTATTGTTGAAAGATGCCTCTAAGAACTACTGAAGCACTCATTTACACATTCTTCTGGCTGCTTTGGGACCAGAGGGAGCAGAGAGGCAGGCTAAAGGTGGGTGCCACAGGTTTAACAGTGAACTGTGGGCCCCCAGTAACATTAAACCTCAGCAAACACAGAGTCCAGGCTGGACTGGAAAAACAAGAGAAACACACAGCCTCATGACTGCAGTTCATTTTAATGGAAGATGAGAGACGGATGAGGAGTGAAGACAGTGAAACAGGCAGAGAAAGGACACAATACAGAAAAATCTCTCAAACACAAACATGTTGTGATTCTTGCTGCATGGAGGTCAAAGTGGAACAACAGAAATGTGTGATCAGTTACTGACTGAGCGCTACTGCAGCTGTGCCAACCAAATAAAGCAGGTAAAGCATCCATCATGCATTATCATTATGAATCACTGGACTGCTGGTGCACCTATGTGATAAGCACTGCTGCAGTTAAATTAACCTGCTGTTAATTCACTACAGAGAACCATAAATAACTTTGAGAGCAGGATGTGCACAAGTGGAAACCAGCTCTTCAAGTCATCTGCTGCAAGCTGACCAAAAAAAGGCAAATAAGATTTTAAGATACTGAAAAGCACTGAAAAGAAATGTGCATGTAACCACAACTTTATGAATGGATGAACAAACAAAAGGCAACAGCAGCTTCTACTATCTGAAACACAACAGATGGAAAAACAGGTGAGTTTTCATTCCACTATACTCACCAAGAAAGCTGAGCCCACACGAAAACTCAAACAAGGCGAGCAATCAAAATAAAAACATGACTAGGCCACGCCCCCTTTTTTAAAGACCAAAAAGGTGGTTTAGAAAAAAGGGAGAAAGAAAAATTGTAACATCCACACTCCATCTGTTAACAGTTGTTACATTTTTTCATCCATTTTCCATGCATATACAGAGACAGTCTCCACTTGTGAAACAATGGTCACTCTCAGAGCCACCAGATGTTAGTGCAGGCAGGAGGTCACTGATACCTTGCAGCAGTTGGAGAGCCTTGGCATCGACGAGCCCCTGAATGGAATATCGAACCTTCTGTGAGAAAAAGAGAAAAGTTAGGGAACTGCCCTGTTTGGGAGAGGGGAGGGGACACAGAGCAAGAGCTGTGGGGTGGGGGAGTAGTAACACACTGCAGGACAAACCCACATCCACACTGTGGCTGACACAGCTTCACTCTCATTACTCTGCACACAACTCCCCTCCAGGCCAACCATGGCTGCAACACAAGTCACGGGAGCAAATTCTCTCAGATTCATAGATCGCCTCAGCCTCATTTTTAGAGCTCTCAGAGTTCAATCTTGATTGCAGAAGGAGCCACCAGCTTTTAGACTGAGCCGCTAATGTTTCTGAATTCTCAGTGTTAAAGTGTTTCTTTGCTCAGATAAACTCACGCACACACACACGCACACACACATGCATAGTAAAATAAACTAAGCAGAACAACACTGCTCGAAGTTTTAGGAAGAATGAATCAAATGTTACAAGCTTCAAAATAAAAAACTAAATGAAAATCTTTTAAATGTACATTAGAAGAGAGCTCATTAACGTATAGGGGAAATCCACAAATCAGCTTACAGTCTGATCTACCAATCAGAATGCTCCTCTACATTTAAACCCACCAACTGAAAAAAGCTGCCCAAAGCTGTCAGCTGGACTGCAGTAACTGCTGTAAATCCCTGTTAAATCTTCCTCGGTGCACCTGTCAAACAACTGCTTCTCAATCAAAGACTGTATCATCCATAAATATACTTTTTGAACTGTGAGCATCACAAGGACCTGTTCTACACATCAGTGTGGTTTTTATATCCCTGAGGTCAAAAGTGTGGTCATGGGAGCAGTTTAAAAAAGGAGCTCTGTCCTGGTGTTGAGAAAATCTCCTCCCTAAAATTACAATTGATCTCTATGGAGGAGCAGGAAGGTACTCCCTCTACTTGGACCCACACAGTTCAAAAAGTTTACATCTGTCAGGGTTCAAACACACACTGTTTGAAAGAAGAGGAGTGGTTCTACATTTTGAGGGTAAAATGATGGCTGTAGAGTTAAAACTGTGGACACAGTGGCAGTTTAAATAGAAACTTTTCAGATGAATAATTCTAATTCCCGCACTCTGACAGTTGGAGCTCTCACTCTACTCGCCAACATTCCATCCAATACACACCCATTCTAAAGTCTGAAAAAAAAAACCATGAAACTTAAACTGGGACTGAAGAAAAACCATCAAAGATATTGAAAAGATAAATACAAGATCAATAGTTCAATGTCTTGGCATCGTTTTAAAGTTTGAATGGTGTCTGTAGCTGAAAGTATGTGGAAGTAGTTAGAGTTGAAAGAGGAGGAGGTTGAATGAGGATTTGAACAGTATCTGAACCAGCATTCACACTACATAAAAAATCCCCATTAAAACTGTCATGTGTCATTTGCATATAGAATGTTGACATTCTATATGACTACCATCACAAAGCACCTTTGATCTTTAGCATTTATGTAGACCAGAGAAACTTCAGGAGAACATTTTGTTTCTGGAAGCCAGTTTGATCGCAGCATTGAAACGTTCGTCCTCTGCTGAGAAATATTTGGAAAGTTTTGGAAACTCTACAGCGTCAGGATCGCAGCATGTCTCACCACCAAAGACAGAGCGACTCCACCGACTCGCTTCATGCGGCTGGACAGCCAAATGAGCATGAACAAGATGCGAAGCACAGAGAGATGCAGTGCAGGCTCCGAGAAATGGAAGCAACCTACACAGAGATGCAGGGCATGCTGCAGGATGGAGAGAAAAATAATGAAGTCCGGTTTTACCGACTGTTGGGGAGAAACAGACAAATATTGAAAGAGTCCAGAGAAGAAGAAATGAAACACCTACAAGTCCAGAACAGGCTCAATGACTTGGAGGTGATGTACAAGGGGATTCAAGGCAAGCTGGAATACGCTGAGAGAAAAAATGAAGAGCTGCAAGGAAAGCTGGATGAAGCTCTCCAAAGAAACGGAGAACTGTTTCATGAAAAGAAAGAACTGGGAGCAAAACATATGGAGCTGCAGTGGAAGCTTCACGAGGCCTATGAAGAAAACAGAATCTTACAAATAGGGCTTGTTGGAACAGCGAAACCTGCAGAAATGCAGAAAGAGGAGGAGGAAGAGGAGGACCAACACCCTGAGCTGCAGCACAAAGTCCATGAAATGGAAGCCTCACTAACAGAGATGCACTGCCAGCTTGAAGACTCCCTGAAAACGCATGAAGGCTTGAGAATAATGCTCGATGGACAATTGTTAAAAAATGCAGAGCTGCAAAATCTGTGTAACAATGTTCATCAGACAAATACTGAACTGAACGAGGCGCTGCAGCTGAAGGTGAAAGCACAGAAAGCCATGTATGAGGCTGAGAAAGTGTGGGAAGAGAAGCATCAAGAACTGGAAGAAAAGCAAGCAGAAAGGCAGGAAAAGATCGAGGAACTTAAGAAAAGGGTCACAGAGCTCGAAGAGCAGAACGCAGAAAACCTCAGTGACCTGAAAAAGGTCATACTGCAGCACAAAGCTCTGCAGGAGCGCTGCCTAAGAAAGAAGAAGCTCTTCAGGTTTCTCTGGCATCAATCTGCTGCTTCTTCAGTCCCACATGGATGACACTGGACTCGTCTTCCTCCTCTCGCCATCCTCTCCATCCCTTTCTTCTCTCTCCCTCCTTTTTCTTCTCCTTTCTCTTTCTTTTCACCTCCTTTACCCTTCTATCTTTCCCTTACTGTTTGTTCTCTATTCAATTCCCTTATCATCCTGAAACTGTTTCTTCATCCATGAGAACCCAGAATAATTAGATATGATGATAATAAAAGCATTCTCATGCATCTAAAATCACTTCTGTTTGTGGATGTCTCCTTTTTTCCTTTGCTTACAGTCTGTGTGCAAAGCTAGACTAAATGCTTAGCACACAAATATCAAAGTTGTATAAAATTTGTAGTGAGCAAAAAGCATTTTTACAGTATGAAAATGATGATTATGCTAATCCTCATGAAAATGACCACAATTATGGATTTCATGTAACCGATCTGAGACTTCCAGCAAGCCAGTGAAGGAACGGTCCACAGCAGCTCTGGCCTCACATTGACAGCTAAAACAGCACCTCTGCTTTGTCAGCTACATGTAACACAACAATAGAAGTTGCCATTCTAGTGCATTGTTGGCCATGTGCACATTTAATCCTGCAGAGGTCAGAGGTTACTGTGACAGGGTGGATTTACTGGGGAGAGTCACAGTTTCAGTGATGCCACAGTCGCTGTGTTTCTCTGCAGTGCTGTTCAGAGATCAGCTGCTGTGAGTCTTTCTGTGCAGGTAAACAGTAACAACAGTAACCAGAAGCAGACGTGTTCTTAGAGTGAATCTGTGTGCATGTGTATACACCAACCAGACTGTGGAGATGCAGGGATGCTGCACTGAGCTGCTGATGGTTTGGACCTCCCTGAAGCACAACAGTAGAACCTCATTCTGGTCGCTGTAACAGCTCCTTTTAAAGTTCTTTATTTACAGTCACATTAATAGAACACAGCTAAAGGTTGAAGTCAGGCTGGCTGAAAAGAACACAATCATCAAACTCTCCAAATCTCTCATGTCTGATGTGATCATTAGGTATGTAACAGTATTTACATTTAAGTTTTCGTTGAGCTGTATATTTGAACTTGCTCTTTTGCACCACCTAGTGGTGGACTATAGAAAGTACAATTGTTTGTAGCTTGTGTTTCCACCCGAGCCCACTGTACCGATGCACATGCTATGCGGGCTGCGGCGGCTGGTTAGCTCCACACAGAGAGAAAGAAACGCGGAAAGTTGATAAGTGAAGAAAGAAGGGAGAAAGAAGGTGGAGAAGAAAAAACTAAGATCGTTAAGGATTGTTTAGCCCCTCCTGGATGTCAGTTCACGAGGTTTGTGTACTTATATGTTTTATTATCTGTGATTAATATCTTCGTTGACTGACACAAAGTACAAGAATGAGTTTTGATATGGTATTTTTTTGTTGTTTTCTTCTGTCGTGAGCAGTTCTCACGGGTTGTGAAGACAAGAATAAACCCTGTTTTATGATTCTACGTCGTGCGCTCGTTAATCCGTGAGGGTGCTACAGTGAGAACTCTTCTGCTCCGCGCGGGTAGATGAAAGGACGGTGCCGACAACAAGTAGCAGAGGCGCCATGGTCAGTCACGGCTATGCACAACAAGGACACAGCCATCGCAGGAAGGTTCAGGTGCCCCCAAAATAAATGTCGCCCCAGTTAAAGGACTTACTTGAGTTACTTACAAAAAATGGACTGTTAAAGGAATTAAAACCAGCTTCTCAGTATTGAGGAGCAAAGCAAAGGACTTGAATATTTTCTCATTGTTATATTTCTACCGCTTGAGTGACTGAAATTTATACAGTATTAATTTGATGTTGTGATAAGTAATCTGTGCAATGTGCATTCACTGTGTTTAAGTAAGTGCCAGAAGATACAATATTAATGGCTTGGTAAAGACGTGATTTAAAGAGTTGCAATAATTACTGTGTTTTAAGATCACAACAGTCAGTTCAAATAAGACCAATATTCATTTACTCCTCCTTACCAAATCAAATTCAGGCTGCTGCAGTCAATCCTGCACTTAAGGTTAATTTAAGAGTAAATAATAAAATAAACTCCAACAATGGCAGAGTTTGAGGCTAATCCAGAAGTTAATGAAGATGGTGACGTGGAACAACTTACTGCAGATGAAGAATTACAAGCAGCAAAAGGCACAGCTGATGATGTCTCTACTACCTCACAAAGGGCACAAAGGAGCCAAAGAGTCCGTACGCTGACGGAAAAGGGCCAAGAACTGCACGATGAGCACAAAAGGAAGGCTGCATATCGTTTCAGTGTGCGCTATGAGAAGTGGAAAGCTGTTGTTAAGGATGCCAAAGGAGCCATAGATGGTCAGTGCTCAAAGGGTCTGCTACAGGAACATGTCTCCAAGGTTTCAAGTGCTTCTAAAGATGTGAATGCTGCCTATGTAGAGTTGAGACACATTGAATCTCCAGATAATGATACAAGACGGAGAATGGACGCGTGTGAAGCCATAACAAAGACAATTATCGGAGCACTAGCAAGGTGCCCAAGTAGAGCTGAAGTTCAAGGAGATGAATGCTTGAGGGAGACTGAGTCTATATCTAAGTTAGTAGCCTCAGACAGGATAAGTGTAAGGTCAGACAACACTAAGCTCTCCTCTCGTTCAAGAGTTTCCACTAGACACTCCAGCAGGCTCTCGGATAAAAGACAAGATGCAGCTGCTGAAGTTGCAGCAAATGAAGCTGCGCTGCAAGTTCTGCTTGAACAAGAAACTCATATGAAGGAAATTGAAAGACAAGAAACAGAAATAGCACAAAGACAGAGAGCTCTAGAAGCTAAGCGCAGAGAAGTGGAGCGACTTGAGACAGTAAAAAGGCTAAATGCAGCAAGGGCTCGACAACAGGTGTATGAACAAGGTGAATGCTCAGATGAAGAAATATACAGCCTACTTCATCACAGCTCTGACAAGAAACATGAAGTCAAGTCTGGAAACAATGACTCACATTTCAACCGGTGTCCTTCCCCACAAAATGTGACACTCCAACAAGAAGTGAATACAACAGACCTGGTCAAGGCATTTGCAGAGTCTCTCAGTGTAAGTCGTCTTCCAGCACCAGAGCCAACAATATTCAGCGGTGATCCTATTAGATATAATGATTGGAAGATTTCCTTTCAGACTCTAATCGGCAGAAAAAATATACCAGTTGAAGAGAAGACTTATTACCTGAGAAAGTATGTAAGTGGACCTGCAAGGAAGGCAATAGAAGGATACTTTCCGCTTGGCACAGAGTCAGCATATTATGCAGCATGGACAGTTCTCGAAGAGAGGTATGGCAATCCCTTCCTTGTAGCCAAGGCCTATAGAGATAAACTTGATGCATGGCCCAAGATAAGCTCTAAGAGCAGTATGGAACTTCAAGCGTTTGCTGACTTCCTCTGCTGCTGCAAGACTGCCATGTCACAAATGAAGGGCCTTGAAGTGCTCAATGACTGCAATGAAAACCAAAGGATGCTTGCAAAACTCCCAGATTGGCTCATTTCACGGTGGAACAGAAAGGTTATGGAAGTGCAAGAGGAGAGCCACACCTTTCCAACCTTCAGCCAATTTGTGGATTTCATCTCACGAGAAGCCAAAATTGCCTGTAATCCCATAACATCTCTTTTCACTCTGAAATCAAGTGAAATTGAAGGAGCAAAAACACCAAAGAACAGAAGCCATGGAGCGAAGGTACTGGCAACTAACTCAAATGAAAGATCTGTCAGTACTAGTTGTATGTACTGTGAGAAGTCAGGTCACAGCCTGCTTAAGTGTAGGAAGTTCATGAGTGAAAGCATTGATGAGAGGTTAAACTTTGCTCGAGACAAGCAGTTATGTTTTGGCTGCCTGAAGTCTGGTCACCATTCTAAGGATTGTGAGAGCAGAGCAACATGTGATACATGTGATAAAAAACATCCAACATGTCTTCATGACAATCGTACCAGAAAAGAAAGAACAATGAGAAATCAAACCAACAGTGACAACACAAGACAAAGAAACCCAGACGCTTCACAAGACAACAGTTTCACACCAACAACAAGAGAAGCAACATCTAACAGAGTCGCACAGAATGTTGATGACACTCACACCTCCTCCATTGTTCCAGTATGGGTGTCAGCTGAAGGTGAGCCAGAGCGCGAAGTTCTCGTGTACGCGCTTCTTGATACGCAGAGCGACACGACCTTTATTCTTGAAGAAACGGCACGAGCTCTGCATATAAAAGGCGAATCAGCTCAGCTAAGGCTTACCACCATGTCTTCAAGAAACACAGTTGTGTCCTGTTTCAAGCTCTCAGGTCTACAAGTAAGAGGGTTTTACTCAAATAAGACAATTTCCCTACCTGTAACGTATGCAAGAGACTTCATACCTGCAAATCGAGATCACATTCCAACCCCTCAAACAGCCAAGGCATGGCCTCATCTTGAATGCATTGCAGATGAGCTTGCTCCAATACAAAGCTGTGATATTGGCCTGCTGATTGGCTACAACTGCCCCCAAGCACTTGTTCCTCGTGAAGTTGTGTCAGGAAATGAAACCCAGCCATTCGCACAAAGGACTGATCTGGGGTGGAGTATTGTGGGTTATGGCAATCCATGTCTCGATTATGGAGATGGCTTTGGAGTGAGTCATCAAGTCGTTGTGAAGCAAGTGGTGCCTGATGTTCAACCCTATTCAAACATCACCAACAAGGTCCACTATGTTTACAGAACTCAGATAAGGGAAACGGTCTCTTCTACAGAGGTCCTAAAAATGTTGGAATCTGACTTTGTTGAGAAGGCTTCAGAAAATGTAAAGGTCTCTCAAGAAGATCTCAGATTTCTAACAAAGATAAAGAAGGGCATTAGGCACAAGGAGGATGGTCATTTTGAGATGCCACTCCCATTCAAGAGCGAAAGGCCTAACCTGCCAGATAACAAGGCATGTGCTATTCATCGTCTCAAATGTTTAGAAAGGAGGCTGAAGAGGAACAAGCAGTACTACATGGATTACAAGAATTTCATGGATGAGATAATAGCCCATGGGGATGCTGAAAAGGTTCCAGACCAAGACACTGACAAAAGACCAGTTTGGTACATCCCACACCATGGGGTGTATCATCCACAAAAACCTGGAAGGATTCGCGTCGTCTTTGATGCCTCTGCTAAGTTCCAAGGCACTTCACTAAATGACCATCTTCTGACTGGTCCAGAACTAACAAACACCCTGCTCGGAGTCTTGTGTCGCTTCCGTAAAGGCCCAGTGGCCTTCATGTGTGATATTGAACGCATGTTCCACCAGTTTCACGTGCGTGCTTGCGACCAAGATTACCTACGGTTCTTGTGGTGGGAGAACGGCGACCTTGAAACTCCATTCACAGTCTACCGAATGAAGGTACACCTATTCGGTGCAGCATCGTCTCCAGGTTGCGCCAACTATGGTCTCAAGCACCTTGCAGCTGAAGGAGAAGGAAGTTTTAATGAAGAAACCATCAAGTTCATCAAAACCAACTTCTATGTTGATGATGGACTAGCAAGTGTCGACACTGAAGATCAAGCAATACAGCTTGTCAACGAAGCACGCAAATTGTGCAGCACGGGCAACCTTCGGCTGCACAAGTTTGTCTCAAACAGCACCCGAGTTTTAGCTTCGCTTCCAAAGGAAGAATGTGCTGCGGTTGCCAAGGACCTTGATATAGCATTTGAGGCAGTGCATATGGAAAGAGCACTTGGCGTACAATGGTGCGTGGAATCAGATCAATTCCAGTTCCGAGTGGTTGTCAAGGAAAATCCACTCACCCGAAGAGGAGTATTATCTACAGTTGCCTCTGTGTTCGATCCATTTGGGTTCGTGTCACCTTTCATTTTGCTAGGAAAACAAATTTTGCAACAAATGTGCCGAGACAAGCTCAGTTGGGATGAAGCCTTACCTGATAGCCTTCGTCCCCAGTGGGAGTCCTGGCTGCGTGAACTGGGAAACCTTGCAGAGGTAAAGATTCGCAGATGCTACATCCCTCCGAACTTCAAGCCACAACACTATGAGCTTCATCATTTTTCTGATGCGAGTGCATCTGGATATGGCATGTGCACTTACCTGAGGGCAGTAAGCCCATCTGGCGAAGTTCACTGCTCCTTGGTGATGGGAAGATCGAGAGTTCCACCATCCAAAGTCACAACTATTCCACGGCTTGAGTTGTCGGCTGCCGTTGTTGCCATTCGCATCAGTGACATGCTGAAAAGGGAATTGGAAGTGGAAATCTCAGAAGAAAGGTACTGGACTGACTCCAAGGTGGTACTCGGATACATCAGTAATGAAGCCAGAAGGTTTCATGTATTTGTTGCAAACCGTGTGGAACGCATCAAACAAAGTACAGAGTCAACACAATGGTGGTATGTAACCTCCGAAGATAATCCAGCAGATCACGCCTCAAGAGGCCTTACAGCAAAACAACTTGTAGCCTCAAACTGGTTCAAAGGTCCAGATCTTCTCTGGCAGAAGGTCATAACCAGTGGTGAAATCAAGGTGGGAGAGTTATCGAACAGTGACCCAGAGGTCAAGAAGGTTCAAGTCCACAAGATACAAGCAGAAGAACAAAGGTCACTGTTGGATCGGCTACACAAGTTTTCAGACTGGTTGAGAATGATTAAGGCTGTTGCCAGACTCAAGCGCTATGTCAAGGAAGTGAAGGATCACAAGAGGTCATGTGACATTGTCACCCTGCAAGAGAGAAAGGAAGCAGAGGTAACAATAATAAGGATAGTTCAAGAAGCGGCGTTCGCTCAGGAAATAAAAACCTTACAACATCATGAAGTGATGCAGACCAATGACAGGGTCAACAAGCTACACAAGTTATGTCCATTTCTTGACGACCATGGCATTCTTCGGGTAGGCGGACGCTTGATGCATGCTGCCTTGCATCCTGATGTCAAGCATCCTGTGATCCTGCCAAGAAACAGTCACGTGACTGCGTTACTCGTCAAACATTATCACGTGAAGACTTACCATCAAGGACGAGGAATCACTATGAATGAGCTTCGAGCTAACGGATTTTGGATACTTGGATGCAGTAAGATTGTTTCATCCTGTATCTATAAATGTGTAAAATGCAGGAGGTTCAGAAGACCCACAGAGCAGCAGAAGATGGCAGACCTCCCGGAGGACCGGATGGAAACTGCACCACCATTCACCTACTGTGGGATGGACTGCTTCGGTCCCTTTTTTGTCAAGGAAGGCCGCAAGGAGTTAAAGCGCTATGGATTGCTAATCACCTGCATGTGCTCCAGAGCAGTACATCTCGAGATGCTTGATGATCTGTCTACAGATTCCCTCATCAACTCTTTACGTGCATTCATAGCCATCAGAGGTACAGTTCGACAAATAAGGTGTGATCAAGGCACGAACTTTGTAGGCACCAGAAATGAGTTTGTTGAAGCATTTAAAGAAATGGATCAAGCAAAACTGGGAAAACTGGACTGCGAGTTTCTCATGAACATCCCAGCGTCAAGCCACATGGGTGGCGTCTGGGAGAGACAAATCCGCACCATAAGGAGTGTACTCACATCAATCCTGGAACAATCAGGCAAACAACTCGACAGCTCCTCTCTAAGGACGTTCCTGTATGAAGTCATGGCAGTTATCAATAGCAGACCATTGACTACTAACCAACTGTGTGATCCATCAAACCCAGAACCTTTAACACCAAACCACATACTAACCATGAAGTCCACGATCATCTCCCCACCTCCAGGAAGGTTCGTGAAGGAAGATCTTTATCTCCGTAAGAGGTGGCGTCGTGTTCAACTCCTCACCAACACTTTCTGGACAAGGTGGAAAAGAGAGTATTTGTTGAATCTCCAGAGTAGACAGAAGTGGACCAAAGAGCGTAGAAATGCTAAGGTCGATGATGTTGTCCTCCTGAAGGATGAGATAACTCCACGCAACCAGTGGAAGTTGGCAAGGATCATTGAAGTTTACCCTGGTAAGGACGGAAGAGTGAGGAAGGTGAAATTGTTGATAAGTGATCCAACTCTGGACAAAGAAGGAAAGCGTACCTCCAAACCTGTTCATCTGGAGAGACCAATTCAGAAGACAGTCGTTCTGATAGAAGCAGAAGAAGATTCTCAGCCTCACTCTGCCTAAAATATAGTTCATAATCCTTAATTCATAAGCAGTTCATTATTTCATTGTTAATAGTTTGTTCCTTTAAAATCACAAGTGATTGGTGGGAGTGTAACAGTATTTACATTTAAGTTTTCGTTGAGCTGTATATTTGAACTTGCTCTTTTGCACCACCTAGTGGTGGACTATAGAAAGTACAATTGTTTGTAGCTTGTGTTTCCACCCGAGCCCACTGTACCGATGCACATGCTATGCGGGCTGCGGCGGCTGGTTAGCTCCACACAGAGAGAAAGAAACGCGGAAAGTTGATAAGTGAAGAAAGAAGGGAGAAAGAAGGTGGAGAAGAAAAAACTAAGATCGTTAAGGATTGTTTAGCCCCTCCTGGATGTCAGTTCACGAGGTTTGTGTACTTATATGTTTTATTATCTGTGATTAATATCTTCGTTGACTGACACAAAGTACAAGAATGAGTTTTGATATGGTATTTTTTTGTTGTTTTCTTCTGTCGTGAGCAGTTCTCACGGGTTGTGAAGACAAGAATAAACCCTGTTTTATGATTCTACGTCGTGCGCTCGTTAATCCGTGAGGGTGCTACAAGGTATTAACTCATTATTTATCAATGTCTTTGCACAGCGAGTCAACAGTGATGTATCTGAACACATTAGCAGCTCTTAGGCTACGTTCTGATTAGTGTGGGTTGGTCACACGGAGACAGGAGTGTTTCACATGTGGCTCGGTGACAAACTGAATACGGTTTCCCTTTAATAAACAGTTGGTTTAAGAAGCAGGGCGAACGACGCGCCTGCACACCGTCGCAGTTCCAGCCTGTTACAGTAACATCTGTAACCACTGGAGGGCGATCAGGTACAAGAACAGCTCCGTTTTCTGCACTGGGCTGAACACAAACATCATTTCTATATTGATTCTATATTATCAGCTACTGAATTATGAAGATTAAAAAACCCTGATGTTTAAAGAATCTGATGGTAATCATCTCCACACCCAGAAGTTTATTAAAATTAATGAATGGCTGTAAAAGCAGACCTGAAAGAAATGGAACTGATTTTAGGAGCAAAACTGTTCTTCAAGCTGAATTGTGATGTGAGATGAGCCAAACACATTTTCCTTCCAAAATGAGCTCTTTTGTCCTTTTATTGATTTATCGGTGTTGTTTTTCACATTCATGTATGTGTGTTGTATTAATGCCAGAGTTCACAGGCTGAGAAAAAAGCAAGACAGAAACAAGAGAAAAGGGAGAAAATAGAAAAGGGGACAGAGAGGACAGAGAGGACAGAACACCAGGACAAAACCATAATGGTTCATCAACTGCTGCATCTGTAAAAAAACACACACACACAAAAAAAAAACACCTGGAAAAACAAATTTATGTGAAATAAACAAAGCATGACTACACAAACCAACAGTTTTGTTGTGTTTGTGTGAGTAAGAGTGTGAGTTTCTGTGTCTCTGTCATCAAAATTTATTTCTAACGAGGGCAGAAAGCTGCAGCTCCGCCCACCAGCAGCCAGAGGCAGGTAGAGAAAGACCCGGGAGACCCGGGCCGCCAGCAGCCCACCAACAGCATGGAAGATACAAAGGAGCAGGCGCCAGTTTGTGGAAGCTGCCAGGTTCCCTCATCATATTTGAATACACCCTCTCTGCTCTGTCTTCATTATTTTCTTCATAGTGGATAGAAAACAGCTGCTGCGCCTGCAGAGTGGGGTCACTGAGCATTCACTGGTGCAGACCCAGAGCTAGAGAGCCTGTAGAAGCACTCCAGTGTCAGTAGATGGCAGCACTGGACCATACTGACTGCTATAGACTCCATCTAGTAATCCTGCAGGTACCACAGGACACCTTTTGTTTGCAGCATATAAAATCTCCTGCAGCAGTGGTTGCTGACAGAACAGATTTAAAGTCTGTGGGTTCATGAAAGTTCAGGACCACAACACAGAAACAAACCCAGCAGCAACAGGGCCGTCTCACTGATGTCCTCAATGTGAAGAGTGAATCACAGAGACACACAAAGACCTGAGCTCAGAGATGCACCTGTCAGCTTCCAGCCTCATCTCTTCATCAGTGATCAGTCATTCACTCACACACTGTTTATTATTATTTAATAAGACATTGATACAGGACTCTAAAACTCTCTGTTAATGATGTTCATGATATAAAAATGCTTCTGAATATTAAAAACACATTCACTCACAAAAATAATCTTGCTTGCAGAGTTTTAAAAGCCTTCAGTGACAAATACATCACAGGGTTTGTTGCCTATGACACGAACAACTTCAGATGATCCAAAACTTCAGTTATCCTGACAGTTATTTATCAGCCGGGAGTGCTGGAAGACACAAAATGATGAAACAGGGACGCAAACAGACACATTTTTGGCATTTGTCTCTGTGTCTGTCCTTCCTTGTAAAGGGACTGACCCATTTATGTAGGGTACAAAACTGAGACTGTGAGCTGTGAGGGGGAAGTATGTACGTATAATAATAATCATATTAGTAATAGCTTTAATTCTATAGCTCACGATTATGAAGCATTCCATAAAAAACTGCAGAAAATTGCACATCCCAACCCCGTGTATATGACTGCAGTAAATGCAAACATTTATCCTTAAATTAATTTATATTTTCACATGCAATGGAATAATCCAGCATCATGAGGAACACTGTTTCAGGTTTGGACTGTAATGTAAAAAGGTTACTGACCTTGGTTTGTTATGTGATTCAGCAGTGAGATCAGAACTAAAGAGACATGAGAAAAGTTCACATCAAAATCTGAGACAACATGTCTGCATGTTCAGTCTGCAACAGAACGGCTGAGAAGGAAAAGAATCAAAGCGCTGCGGCGACCCGGTTAAAGTTCAAACCCGACTGAGATGCTGTGGTGGGACCTCAAGAGAGCCGAAAAAAAAATACCTACAAATCTGAAACAACACTGTAAAGAAGAGCGGGCAAAAGATTTCTTCACAACAATGTCAGAGACTGTCACAAAGGAAGTCATACAGGAAATGATTACTGCAGGTTATTGCTGCTAAAGGTGGATCACCAAGATATTTATCACAGTACCAGCAGGATTTACACCCGCTGCAGCATTAAAGTGATACACACAGCAGTGGATCATGTCACACATCTGTATGAGGGCTGCACGTTACCATATACATCACTGTATCTACACAAATATTCTTCACTGTATTAATTTATATCAAATATTCTGGTTTCCTGTTGACCCTCTTCCTTCTTCTTGTCCCCCCCATAACACCCACATCTAAAAAGTCCAGTTATCTCTCCTGATTCTACACTAAACTGTGGATGGAGAGACAGCAGAAAGACTCTTTAATCATTACAGCGTACTTACAGAGCAGAGATGTCTTCTCCATCGTGCCTCTTGGGGAAATCAGCTCAACACGTCAAGCGGCTCACCGTCACACCAAGCCAAACCCTCCTCCTCCTCCTCTTCCTCTGTGACAGGGTGATGGTGCTGTGGTTATGTTATATTAAACAATAGTTTCTCTGTTTGACTGCAACAAAGAAGAGAAATAAAGTTTTAAAATGGTAAAACTAAGTGACAGCAGTAAAGATGAACAGCAACAAAATCAGCTGTCCCTCTGTGATACGTTCAATGACCACTCTGAGGAATGAGTTTGAGGCAAATCTGCTGATTTGATCTGAGAATCTATGAACAGTAAAAAAAAAGAAACAAAATAACCGATAATTATCTCAAACACTGATTGTGCTGATTGTGCTGCAGATTAGAGGAAAAAGTTGTTTTTTCCTGTAGCTGACTGTGGTTTGGCTGAGAGGAAGTGTGCTGGAGGTGCGATTACTGCATGAGTGACGGCCTCTCTCTGCTTTAACAGCTGTCTTGTGGTCAGAAAGCGAATAAACTTCTAAGAAACAGTGTGATGGGCTCTAGTTAGCATATGTCATCACTGCAGGACAGAGCTGCAAAGTGCAGACACTGAGTTCTTAAAGGGCACATATCATGCTTTTAAATCCTTCATATGTAAATCATTCATTTGTGGTCTCTATAAAGTAGACCTGCAGTGGTTTGGTCTGAACTCCTCGTTATTGTAGCTCCACACACCCCTCTGTTACAGGTTCGTTTTAGAGCGGCTCGTTTTGGTCTCTTTAAATGTAAGTGAGACATTTCACGCCCCGCCCCCCTCCAGGTCGTAGAGCGTTCCACTCCACCCCGTTCGGCCATTTTTGTAGTTTGATAGCAGCGATACGATTAGCTACCGGCAGAGAAACAAGCACTTCAAAGAGGCTCTGGTGCCGGGGGTGATGTAAGGAATCGTGTGGATTAATACACCCAAAAACCGAACATTTTGACTTGTCTACTTACTTGTTTTCTTCGTCACTGCTGTTGGAGCTTTAATGATGTACAGAAAACATAAACAGAAATAGTATCCATACCTGTGGGATTCATTTCCATCTTTGAACGTGTGCATTTGCTGAGCAAAGTACTCTGAGTTTATCTACGCAGTGATTTTACACAGTGAACAAGTCAAAGAGTGTTCAGCACATCTTTGCTTTCTCTAAGCTGATACAAGTTAATGTAACACTGACAGTAAAATGGTGCTTTCTACAGAATGGACCGTCTCAGGATAACTGTCTCTATACTGTCTTTAGAGTTATATATTTACTACATAAGGACCGCATAATGTTTGTAATTGAAGAACATGGCTGACTGGGGAGTCTGTCCACCTTGTGTGCTGCCCCCTGGTGGCTTCATTTATACAACACTGTGATTCAAAGTCTGCACATTGTACCTCTGATTGACACTCACACAGCAAACAAGGTGAGGAGAGAGGAAACGAGGCAGCAGGTGCAGCCTAAAGGATACAGCTTCACCTCAGGGCCTCGTTTTAAAGCTGTAACGTGTGTGTGCTGTGCTTAAGGATGCCAGGTGTAAAGCAACATTTTAATTTTGGGAGCTCTGGTTGTTTTGCATAAAGTTCAAAATCATTAAGTTACATGAATGTGTGTTTTTTTTTTATCTTTATTATTCATTTATCACCAGGACAGAGAAACTGCATGTATAGAATCAGCAGTCAAATCTGATATCGTGTGTTTTAAAAAATTGCGGACTTTGCCCAAAAAAGTTTCTTTTACCTCCATCTTTCCTGTTACTGAAGTCTCCCGTACATCTGAATATAGGACTGCACCTCTGTGAGACTGTCAGCATCATACCAGCTAACCAGGCCTGTGAAGCCAGAGAAATTAAACTGTGAAATCTAAATCTGAATTCCAGCAAACAGGCCCATGCAGGCCCACAGTGGGTGTGTGTGTGGAAACTGTGGGCCTGTGTGAGTAGGACAAACCCACACTTATCCCACTTAAGTGTGGGTGGGCCCACATAGGGTCCTTACATGTGCTTTCTGTGGGCAGATTTTGAGCAGATTCATGAAATCGGTAAGCCGGAAGTCCATGAGCTTTTTAACAGTTCCACAGCAAATACTGTGACGTAAGAGGAAAGAAAACGTAACAATGAATAGAGAAAACTGAACAGACTGAAAATTATGACCAAAAAAAGAATATAAAAATATCCAAATAACATCTCCTCCACAAAACGGGATGCAAGCTTTCCAGGTGTCCGCCTTGAAATCATGTCTGATGAAGGGAACTTTAACTGTAGAGCCAAGTGTGCAACGATCATAGACTCATAGACCCCTGAGCCACTACCAGCTTCCTCAGAATCTGGGTCAGAAAATGCTTCAGTCCTATCACTGAAATGATTTGCGTGGTGTATGGTTAGTATTGTTGTTTGAGGTGAATGATCAGGCGTTTCAGGCTGATAAATCAGTGTCAGCATTGTCAAAATCCTCCTCTGAGTGTATGCAGAATGTAATTTCTGGGTCAGAGATGTTATATGGATTTTCTTCCAGTGTTACATAGTCGTGAAGAACAACTGCATCATCTGGTAAGATCTCTAGTTGAATAAAATGGACCTCTGAAACCACCGAGGGATCTGTGGTGACTGGCTGGTTTGACTGGTCTGAGGCAGCTTGCTGATGAGGACTGTCCTGATCTTTATCAGAGTAATTGGATGCCCAAGACAACAATGTCATCCTGGCCATCAAAGTTAGACTCTACGTCATTGTGTTCTGATTCAGTGGTAGAAACATCTACAACTGATTGTTGCTGAACACCTGAACAAAGGTGACCTATTGAGGCCTTGAGAGTGCAAGGTTCCTAATTCTCCCATCTTCCACCACTGAGAAAAGGTTGTGAATCTTTTGTCATTGTAACCCGGTTAGAAAATGTGTTTGGTTTGGTTTAAAAGCGATTGTTCAAATCCAGTTAATATTAAATGTTTCAGTTAAAAACTGTTATTTATGTAATGAAAGGTTTAAATACATTTAATACTGTAATTTGTTTGTTTGGTTATCTTTTAAAAATGTGAAGTGTAACAAAGAACTGTTTGAACCAGCATTTATGGGGTTAATGCGTGAGTAAGAGAGGGCAGAGGGAGTGTCAAGAGTAGGAGAGGGAGAGAGAAGGAGAGGAGCTAAGAACGAGTGTGTCGGAACAGGACGGAAGCGAGTTTTAAGGCTAAGTACACAGAAGCGGGGATTCTTGTGTTTCTTGTGGGACTGTCTGCTCGACAATCTGTCGTTAGAGCACAAGTTCTTCCTGTTGCGAGGACGAGAGGGATGGCCAATTCTTCTGTCAAAGACTGTGTATGACTGTGGCCCGTATGCTAATGTTAGCCCGAGCGTTAGCGCGTGTGCTACGGCTAAGCTAACGAGCTTGATAGCAGTGAGTCAGCACACTACAAGTGTACAGACTGTTTGCGTATAGTTGGACTAACCCAGTTGAACTGTGCGAGAGGGGAAAGACTGTTTTCAGCCCGGGAATGGAGTAAATACCCTGCTCGAGGATTGACAGAGCCTCATCTGTACCTGTTCTGGAAGCGAGGTGAGCGAGGAGACGGTGGACTCTGCTGTGCCGGTGAGGTGAGAAGGATCTGCTTCAGAGCAATTACCTGACTGTTGGATTACAGACCAGCAACCAAAATACTAAGGTACCACTCATTTATTTTGGCTCATTAACGAGTGAAACGGCCATTGTGTTTTGGGCCTCCACGTACACTAGCCACGAACCAGGCCTGCAACGTTTTATTTGGTTTTAAGTAATTTTGAGTTTGCCGGCTTTAGGTGTGTGTGTGTGTGTATGTGGGTCCACATATGATATTGGTTGTGACTTTATACAAAGGGGTTCGAGTCAGTTAAATGTTGAAGACCGTTTAATGTAATTGTATTTGTTTTTTCTATCTTTTGATCAAAACTAATAGTTTTAAGTAAATCTGTTCATATTGTTTCTTAAAACTTGAGTGCCGTGAGTTTGTTTATAGCTTATAGATAAATAGAAACCATTTCATCTGAAAAGTGTGTTTACAGGTTTTTTGATTAAAACTCTTGGAGAGACAGAAACCCTTAAAGGTGAGTTTTAAAAAGTGTGTTTCGAAATGTTTTATTGGTACTGTGTAACCTAAATCCAAGGCTTAAATTGACACTGACTTAATCAGGGTTAAAACATAGTGAATATAGCATAAGAACCCAAAAGCCCTACCCCTATTAATATTTCTATTTACGGGGAGCGCTACATAAAATGGAGGCACCGCTGGGATGAGTCTTGGATTTCTCAGCTAAACTAAGTCTAAGCTAAATTGCAAAGCTCACTTACAGATATTTATAAAATGGATAAAACTGAATTAGTGTCAGAGCTAAAGAGCTGGTGCCGTGGTGAGGGTGTCGATGAGACTCATGCGCTGATGACCTTCGTCCCAGAAGAAGTGGAGATCAGTGTCATTGAAGAAACCCTTCAAACTATCAAGTCACTTGGACGGGTGCGTGTCCGTGGGAGGAACTTTTGTGCTAGACTAAATTGTCGGATGGTCTTGTGCGAGAGTAGAGAGACTATTAAGGAAGGGAGTGTTCCTCCTGAAGTGGTCCCTAGTGATGGTGGAGAGGCATGGCCTATTATCATCATAAGAGAAGTGGAGGCAGCTGCTGATACGTTTAATAGTAAACTAAAGGGCTTGCTGCAGGCTGAAGGAAAAACAATGGAGGACCTAAAATCCTTATGCCCTAGTGCATCCCCGCCCACAAGCTCCACTGAATCTATCCTTCGTGTTGTTGGTGATTTGTTGGAGAAGACCACAAAACCAGCTGATGGTGGGAGCTATTGCCGACTACGCATGTTCTCAGGAGCTCTGCCAACCCCGCCAGGTGAGGAACCGTTTGACCATTGGCTAGAGCAAGCATGGATTATGGTGGAGGAGTCCGAGTGCTCTGACAGGGAGAAAAGACGCAGGCTGATGGGAAGCCTAAAAGGGCCCGCGCTAGAAATCATAAAAGCAGTGCGGCATGCCAACCCCGATGCCACCCCAAAAGAGTGTTTGGATGCCCTTGAAAGTGCGTTTGGAAGTGCGGAGTCTGGGGATGATCTCTATTTTGCCTTCCGATTGATGCAACAGCAACAAGGAGAGAAATTATCAGATTTCCTCAAACGTTTAGAGCGGCTACTAGCTAAGGTGATTCAAAAGGAGGCCTCCCTGCTAGCGACATGGATAAAGCACGACTTGAGCAACTGCTAAGGGGTGCTATTGCCTCAGACTTAATGCTGATCCAGCTGCGATTGAGAGAAAGGAAAAAAGCACCACCAAACTTTCTGCAGCTTCTGACTGAGATTCGCACTGAAGAGGAGTACGAAGCATCCAGAAAGAAGCTCAGCACCTCAGTACACCAAGTACAGGCTAATCTTGAAGTGGACACAAAGCAAACTGAGATTCAGAAATTAAAGGCTGAAATCAAAGAACTTAAGTCAATGTTTGCATCAGTAGCAACCAAACCAGTTCACGTCAGAGATGAGTACACAGAGGCTACACCTGTAAGTACATCTTTTGGTCCAGAGAACAGGCCCAATGCGGAGCTGAATGCCTTAAAAAAACAAGTGAGACGATTGAAACAGAAAGCTAACAACAAGAAGTCAGAACATCCTGCTTTAGTTTCAGCCATGGAGATTTCTGGACCTGCTACACATGCTCAGAAAACACAGTCGAAAAGGTCAGAGGATAATTTCTGCTATCGCTGTGGAGAAAATGGACATTTTGCTACAAAGTGTCGAAACCCTGAAAATCAGGCCAAGGTCATCAAAAAGCTAATCCACGCTTTAAAGGTGACAAAAGGGAAAGGCGACATCCCCATTAGTGAAGTTAACTGTGGGGCAAAGAAAAGTGCTGTTACCACACTACAGCAGGTGGACATTCCTGAAGGTCTGATTGGCCCACCCAGTATAGTGCCTGTAAAAGTAAATGGAAATTCCTGTGATGCCTTGCTAGATAGTGGCTCTCAAGTCACCATCATCTTTGAGTCTTGGTATCAAACTCACCTGTCTGATGTCCCAATTCACCCAGTATCTGGTCTAGCCCTGTGGGGGCTAAGTGAATCAACACTCAGCTATCCTTACCGTGGGTATGTGGTGGTTGATTTCGAATATCCAGCAAAAATTTCTGGAGCCGACCAGACTGTTACAGTTCTTGCTCTTATTTGCCCCCAGCCTCGAACTGCAGATCAGACTCCTGTTATTGTGGGGACCAATGCCAGTCACATCAGACGTCTTGTGCAGCAATGCAGGGACAATGGCATTGACATCACCCAGACATTGGGCATACAAGCATCTTGTAAAGACACAGAGCTAATACTTCCTGGTATGGCGACAGCCCTTGAAGTGGAGGATGATGTTGGCTGTGTGACATGGCAAGGCCCTGGCCCACTGACTCTGCCCCCTGGTGGAGACTGCAGAGCAGTCTGCAAAGTCGAGTACAAGCACCACATCGACCATGAAATCCTGATGGTTGACGCCTCTCCTGAAGCGCCACTCCCAGGCGGTGTACTACTTCAGCCTATGGTAGTGCCTAGCGAGGAAGTGAACATTAACCATTTTAGGATCTGGGTTCGGAATGAGTCCTTGACTGAGACCGTCCTACCCGTGGGAACCGTCATTGGACATATGTATCTGACAGATGAAGTCACTTCTCTCACTCCTTCCAAGTCAGCTGCCACAGAGTTTGACGCTGATCTGATCAACTTCGGAGACTCACCTGTGTCGGAGGAGTGGAAGGAGAGACTCCGGCAAAAGTTATCGACAAGGTCCCAGGTGTTCTCTCTAAATGAGCTTGATGTTGGACTAGCAAAGGGAGTAGAGCACACGATCCGGATGTCAGATCCACGGCCGTTCAGGGAGCGCTCACGTCGCCTAGCTCCAGCTGACATAGAAGATGTGAGAAAGCACCTCCGAGAACTGCTGCGTGCTGGCATCATCAAAGAGTCCCGTAGCCCTTATGCATCTCCGATCGTGATTGTTCGCAAAAAGAATGGAGCCATACGGATGTGTATCGACTACCGGTTGTTGAACAGCCGAACCATCCCCGATCAGTACACAACACCTTGCATAGATGATGTGCTGGACTCAATGAACGGGAGCAAATGGTTCTCTGTACTTGATCTAAGGAGTGGCTATTACCAAATAGCAATGGCTGAGGAAGACAAGGAAAAGACGGCATTCATCTGCCCACTGGGGTTCTTCCAGTTTGAGCGGATGCCACAAGGGATAACCGGAGCCCCAGCCACCTTCCAACGTTTGATGGAGAAGGCGGTGGGTGACATGAATCTGCTTGAGGTCCTCGTCTACCTTGATGACCTGATTGTATTTGGCAGAACGTTGGAAGAGCATGAGGAGAGACTCCTGAAAGTTCTGGATCGTCTGGCAGAAGTTGGACTGAAGATCTCAGTCGACAAATGCCAGTTCTGCCAGCCAAAGGTAAAATACCTTGGACACATTGTATCGGCTGATGGTGTATCGCCTGACCCAGTCAAAATAGAAGCAGTTACAAACTGGCCACAGCCTACTCACCTGAAAGCTCTCCAATCTTTCTTAGGGTTCTGTGGCTATTACCGACGATTCATAGCCAACTACGCAGCCATCGTCAGGCCGTTGTCAGACCTAACCAAAGGCTATGCCCCAACCCAGATGGGCAAGAAGCAAGACAAAGCTCATACCAAGACTTACCTTAAGACGTCTGAGCCATTTGGTGACAGGTGGGATCAGTCTTGCACAGAGGCATTCCACAAGATTATTTTCTGCCTCACTCATGCACCGGTCTTGGCTTTTGCAGATCCCAACAAGCCGTACATCTTGCATGTAGATGCCAGCTTAAAAGGGCTTGGAGCAGTTCTCTATCAGGAGCACAGAGAGGGTCTGAGGCCTGTGGCTTTCGCCAGTAGGAAGCTTACGTCATCAGAGAAGAACTACCCCATTCACCAGTTGGAGTTTCTGTCCCTTAAGTGGGCTGTCGTGGATAAATTCCATGATTATTTGTATGGGGCCAAGTTCACGGTACGTACAGACAACAACCCCCTCACGTACATACTCTCAACAGCAAAGCTCAGTGCGGTAGGGCACAGATGGCTCTCTGCCTTATCCACCTATGACTTTGAGGTACAGTACCGACCAGGCAGACACAACATAGATGCCGACCTGCTCTCAAGGAACATGCCTGATGAGAGTGCTGAGGATTGGGAGACCATACCTCAGACTGGTGTGAAGTCCATCTGCAAACGAATCTGCATCCATGGGACTACCAGCAATCCGACAAGATATGTGGACCAGTTGGGAGCCTCTCCTGATTGTGTTCCAGACATATACGCTTTCCCAATGCACCTGGAGTTGCAATCACTAGGACAAATGTCAAAGCAGGAGCTGATAAAAGCTCAGGAAGAGGATGAAGTCATGAGATCTGTCATCCAAGCAGTAAAAGGTGGCAAATGGTCTAAGGAGAATGACTCCAGTCCAGAACGGTCTTTTTTCAAAAAAGAGATGGGGAAACTGATGATGAAAGATGGGTTACTCCACCGATTAAGTAAACGATCTTCTGGAGAAGAACTCACTCAACTCGTTTTACCAAGGGAGTTCAGAGGAGTTGTGCTGAAGGCCACTCATGATGATCTTGGACACCTTGGTATAGACAGAACTACAGACCTGCTGAGGACCAGGTTTTTCTGGCCTAAACTAGCACATGATGTTGAACAGTACATAAAGAACTGCGGAGAGTGCATCACTCGAAAGACCCCAAGTCATCGAGCAGCACCATTACATCATATCACGAGCAGTGGACCAATGGACCTGGTATGCATTGACTTCCTGTCCTTGGAACCAGATTCCGCAGGCATAAGCAATGTATTAGTAGTGACTGACCACTTTACACGCTATGCTCAAGCTTTCCCAAGCAGGAATCAAAAAGCACAGACAGTGGCGAAGATCCTAGTGGACAAATACTTCATACATTATGGCCTACCAGCAAGAATACATTCCGATCAGGGAAGAGATTTTGAGAGTCAGTTAATCAAAGAGCTCTTGAACATGATGGGAATTCGGAAATCACGGACCACACCGTATCACCCTCAGGGAGACCCGCAGCCCGAGAGATTCAACAGAACTCTTCTATCCATGCTGGGAACCCTGGGCTCTGAGAAGAAACGGCAGTGGAGCAAACACATTGGGTACTTGGTTCACGCTTACAATAGTACCAAGTGTGATGCCACAGGCTACTCGCCCTATTTTTTAATGTTCGGCAGAGAAGCAAGACTTCCTGTAGACTTGTGCTTTGGAACCTCTCCCGATGGCAAAGCTGAGGGTGGCCATTCACGCTACGTGGCTAAGTTGAAAGATGACTTGCAGAGTGCTTACAAGCTTGCCTCTGAAGCTGCCTATAAGACACATGAAAGGAACAAAAGGCTGTGTGATAAAAGAGTGGGATTCCAGACACTGGATATCGGTGACCGTGTGTTGCTGAGAAATTTAGGATTGAAGGGGAAACATAAGCTGGAGAGTCGATGGAGTCCTATACCATATGTAGTGATGGGGAAGATGCCCAACCTACCAGTGTATAAAGTGAAACCTGAAGATGGAGGAGGACCAGTCAAGACCCTACATCGTGATCATCTCTTGCCGATTGGACAACGGGTGAGAATGCCGATGGGAGAGACTGAGGACGTTTCCCATGTCCAAACAACGACAAGACCTAAGACACACAGGAGATCAAAGAAAGCCTCGCCTGAAGCTCAGGAAATTCTTCAAAAGTTGCAGGAGAGTGAAGATTCCTCTTCAGATGTGGAGTATTATGGTCCTGAGAAACATTACAGTACTCTCCTGAAAGAAATCCTGCAAAAGGAAAGAGAAACTGCGAGACCATCAGACCCCATCCAGGATGACAGCTGGGAGGAGGAAACCCACAGCATGGATGAAGATGGTGATCAAGATTCAGTTCCTGAGGAAGAAAGAGACCCAGAGTCTGATAACCCTTGCCACAGTGAAGCTCAAATTTCTAGCCCAGAAATGGTTAGCAAACCTGTAGCTCGTCCAAAAAGAACAGTGAAACCAGTCATCAGATTAACTTATGATGAGCCTGGTATGTCAAAAGACAAGCCGATCACCATAGTGCATAGAGGTGTTATCATTAAGATTGGCCAGAGCTAATTGAATGTAGCTAATGCACCCTTTACCTCGAGCTTATTTTAAAAGTTGAGTACATTTTGTTTGATGAGGACATCAAAACCATTTAGATGGGGGAGGGTGTAACCCGGTTAGAAAATGTGTTTGGTTTGGTTTAAAAGCGATTGTTCAAATCCAGTTAATATTAAATGTTTCAGTTAAAAACTGTTATTTATGTAATGAAAGGTTTAAATACATTTAATACTGTAATTTGTTTGTTTGGTTATCTTTTAAAAATGTGAAGTGTAACAAAGAACTGTTTGAACCAGCATTTATGGGGTTAATGCGTGAGTAAGAGAGGGCAGAGGGAGTGTCAAGAGTAGGAGAGGGAGAGAGAAGGAGAGGAGCTAAGAACGAGTGTGTCGGAACAGGACGGAAGCGAGTTTTAAGGCTAAGTACACAGAAGCGGGGATTCTTGTGTTTCTTGTGGGACTGTCTGCTCGACAATCTGTCGTTAGAGCACAAGTTCTTCCTGTTGCGAGGACGAGAGGGATGGCCAATTCTTCTGTCAAAGACTGTGTATGACTGTGGCCCGTATGCTAATGTTAGCCCGAGCGTTAGCGCGTGTGCTACGGCTAAGCTAACGAGCTTGATAGCAGTGAGTCAGCACACTACAAGTGTACAGACTGTTTGCGTATAGTTGGACTAACCCAGTTGAACTGTGCGAGAGGGGAAAGACTGTTTTCAGCCCGGGAATGGAGTAAATACCCTGCTCGAGGATTGACAGAGCCTCATCTGTACCTGTTCTGGAAGCGAGGTGAGCGAGGAGACGGTGGACTCTGCTGTGCCGGTGAGGTGAGAAGGATCTGCTTCAGAGCAATTACCTGACTGTTGGATTACAGACCAGCAACCAAAATACTAAGGTACCACTCATTTATTTTGGCTCATTAACGAGTGAAACGGCCATTGTGTTTTGGGCCTCCACGTACACTAGCCACGAACCAGGCCTGCAACGTTTTATTTGGGTTTAAGTAATTTTGAGTTTGCCGGCTTTAGGTGTGTGTGTGTGTGTATGTGGGTCCACATATGATATTGGTTGTGACTTTATACAAAGGGGTTCGAGTCAGTTAAATGTTGAAGACCGTTTAATGTAATTGTATTTGTTTTTTCTATCTTTTGATCAAAACTAATAGTTTTAAGTAAATCTGTTCATATTGTTTCTTAAAACTTGAGTGCCGTGAGTTTGTTTATAGCTTATAGATAAATAGAAACCATTTCATCTGAAAAGTGTGTTTACAGGTTTTTTGATTAAAACTCTTGGAGAGACAGAAACCCTTAAAGGTGAGTTTTAAAAAGTGTGTTTCGAAATGTTTTATTGGTACTGTGTAACCTAAATCCAAGGCTTAAATTGACACTGACTTAATCAGGGTTAAAACATAGTGAATATAGCATAAGAACCCAAAAGCCCTACCCCTATTAATATTTCTATTTACGGGGAGCGCTACATCATGTTAACATGTTAACATGTTAATAGTGTACCTGCACTGATGCAAAATCATGTCAGCATAGTCAGGCTGTTGTGTTTCAGCCACAAAGAGGAGTGTATTGCATTTAAAGATGAATGTACAGTGAAGGGTGCTGTTAAATGCAGAGTGGTGTATGAACTCTCAGAGTGACAAGAAGTGAGTAAGGAAGAAACAGTGCATCATGGGACCCCCCCCCCTTCCCCCCCAGCAGCCTAGGCCTATAGCAGCATAACTAAGGGAGGGTTCAGGGTCACCTGATCCAGCTCTAACTATAAGCTTTATCATAAAGGAAAGTTTTAAGCCTAATCTTAAAAATAGAGAGGGTGTCTGTCTCCTGAATCCAAGCTGGGAGCTGGTTCCACAGAAGAGGGGCCTGAAAGCTGAAGGCTCTGCCTCCCATTCTACTCCAAAGTATCCGAGGAACCACAAGTAAGCCAGCACTCTGAGAGCGAAGTGCTCTGTTGGGGTGATATGGTACTATGAGGTCTTTGAGATAAGATGGGGCCTGATTATTCAAGACCTTGTAGGTGAGGAGAAGGATTTTAAACTCAGTTCTGGACTTTCCAGGTGAACCCTGCCTCTCGCCCTATACCAGCTGGGATAGGCTGCGACCCACCCCTGTGACCCTGGAAAGGATGATGAATGGATGAATTTGAGAAGCCAGTAGGGAAGAAATATGCTCTGTTTCGAGTTCCTGTCAGTACTCTTGGGGCTTGGAGGCTTACAGAGTTGCTAATAATGCACAACAGCAGGGCAGTCCTTCCATGTTCCAAATACAGCTGCATATAGATCATTATTCCAGGAGAGTGTGGAAGCTGCTCTTTAACTAACACTGAAACCAAACTTTGCTAATATAACATCAGGAGTATGAAAACATTAATGAAGCATATATTCTTAACATTTTTTACAACTTGTAACTGGGATTATTCTACTTGACAAAAGAAGTAACAGATTCATTAACTCAATTGCAAGAAACGTTACAGTGTTACAACTGCGACACTCTGTAATCTCTCCTTTAGGGACCGACCGTCCGTGCTGAGCGATTATTTGTCTGCTTCCTGAGCAAAGTCAAATTTGGCAGTTTTCCTGGCAGCCCAGTGTCCACTGCAGCTTTTCATGCTGTTATCTCATTCCCTGTGAACTCTGCTGTTGCTCTCATCCCTATCCCTGTTTCATTTAAGTCAGAGCAGGAAAAATTCCATATTATCTGTCAAAAAATAAAGCTGAAATTCTCACAAAAGTCTGAGCCGCCCTTTGTGAGACCGATAACGATGATCCAGGCAGTCAGTGACTTTCAGATCTGTGGAAAACAAACAACAAAAACACCTTTTAAATGATGTCTAATCCTTTTTATAGATGTGTGTAAACTTATTTGGAACATTACTGTCATAAAGGCTGGATAAAGAGAGAGAGCAGCACATTCATGATCTTATCTCCTTCAAAAAAACAAACATGCAGCCAACCCCTGTCTGCCACTTTCAAGCCTCTGGAGTGGATGTGTCATATACAAACAGGAGGAAGTGGTGCCCAAAAATCAGCATCCTGATGGGTGCAGAAAAATGTGAGACAGTACGCCGCTGGACCCTACTGTGTGTCTGCTTTCCTTTCCTTACAGGTGAGATTTTTTGTGCAAGCTAAGCAGTTTGGAGTATTTGTCACAGTGAGTATTATTGTATGTTTGGATTGAATTGTCTCGATTGTCATTGTAAATATGTACAACACAATTAAGAAGGTAAAAACCTGATCTGAGCCTCTGTCTAAGGATAGCTACCAGCTGATTCAGCTAAACAGGCTAAACAGCAGTGGCCATTACTACAAGAACAGAGACGCTGGGCTATAATCCTGCTGACAGCAAGAGAAAGGAGCATTCAACACTTATTTCTACTCTCTCTTTAACCATTGAAACAAATCGAAAAGAAAGAAACTGTGTGTGTGTGTGTGTGTGTGGGGGGGGGGGGGGGGGGGGGGGGGGGGCTAATGGGAAACAGCTGGGAGGAAAACACAGGAAGCAAAACTAAACCCATGGCACAAGAACCAAAGACATACCAAAATAGAACAGGAAGTAACAAAATACAAGGATGAACAGGATAAACAATAACACACAAACTCTGACAACCAAAGAACACAAGAGGACTCAAAACCAAGAGCCTAACACAACTTTACACATATAACAGAATATAAAAACACAATAAAGCTCTGGGCCCAGGACCATGACAGTGTGTCCATTTAAGATTTGTTTATCATCATCTCTTTATTATAATCTTTATCTCCTGCACCGCTGCTCTCATCTCTCACATTTCCATCTCAAGTCAAGCTTCTTCTCATGAACTGAAGTCATGGCTCTGACACACGGAAACATCCAAAAACAAGATTATTTATTCCTGATATCATCATAATTACTGATTATCAGCAGATTAAACACGTGACTCTCTAGTCAGCTGGTAAGAGCCGAGTACTGTGCCACAAAGTGATTTGTGGTATTTAAACTGCTGTAAATGAGTTGCTGGCCCATAATCTGCCAAACACATTTCAAACATGTTGCTCGTGAATGACATCAAGTCATTTTGAGCCAAGATGAACGTTCCTGTCACAACGTAGAAACTGGGATCATTTTTTGGCAACGTGACTTTATATAGCCTTTATTTATCTGACAAACTTTAGAAATCACATTTTGGCAGAGGATCCCTTTTTAGCACAACACCATCTGTGGCCATTATAGGGTACAGAGGGTTAACGAAGCCTTAATGAAGCCTTGCCTCACAGACAACTCTCCACTCATGTTTGTGGATGTGCCACAGCAGAGGTCACATGTACAGAGACGGTCCTTTGGACGCTGGGTGACATGTAGCCATTGATATCTATGCACATTATTACATATTTACACACAGATCTCCGCACAGATGTGCACATGCAGCTTGTGGATTGAACCCTGTTACATGCATCTCTCTGACACAGAGGGAACCGTGATGGTGAAACTGGGAGACAAAAAGTTTCAGGCTCATCAAAACAGGCCAAACAAATTCATGTCATGATCACAAAAGTGACTGTCGGTCAGGAGTGCACCTGACCCCCCCCCCCCCCCCCCCCACACACACACACACACACACACACACACCCTCTCAAGATTTATTGTGCTGATGTGTGCAGATCTCACTTATTTATGAAGACTTCTATTATGGGCTTTACTTTTCCATCCATCCATTTTCTTCTGCTTTTCCCGGGTCGGGTCGCAGGGACACCAGCCTACGTAGGGAGACCCTACGTATGTCACATATTACAGCAGATGATCAGCTTAATCACAAACCAAAAAAAGTATAACAATGTGCAGGAACTGTCATCTTGGAACCTCCTAAAACATCTCTCTTTGAATTTTGGAGAAACATCCATTTCAGGGGCTATCCTACCTGCAATTTCAAGTGACTTTTTTTTGTATGCGTGTGTGTGTGTGTGTGTGTGTGGGGGGGGGGGGGGGGGGGGGGGGGGCTCAATCAGCGCCGTGCCTCTATTATTGATCATATCATATGCACAGCTGTTAAATACAGAAATAAGAGAGAAATAATTTCCCTGCATCGCTTTGGCGCCCCCTCTTGTGCATTGCATATAGTGCATACTCACTTTTTGTGCCATTGTGTATGTGAATGTTTTATGCTATGCTTAGGTTTTGTTTTCACTGGAACACGTGTTTCAAACTTTGCTCCTAATGCAGCTCTGATTGGCTGCTCTAGGAGTGAACAGTTTTACTTTGACCTTTAACCTCTCTGCTCTCTGTTGTTTCCTCTTTTAGAGCAGAAAACCATCACAGCTGATCCTGGACAAAATATCACTCTGCCATGTCGAGCTCCAAACAACAGCTTCAAAGTCGTAAAGTGGAGCAGAGCTGATCTGGGGACAGATTATGTCCTTTTGTACCGGGATGAGCAGCTTGTTCCAGATTACCAGCATCCATCATTTAAGGACCGTGTGGATCTGCAGGACAGACAGATGAAGGATGGAGACGTGTCTGTGATTCTGAAGAACGTGATGATTAATGACACCGGAACATACGAGTGTCGTGTTGTCCAGGGGACCAGAAAACCTATGAAGCTTATCAGCATCATCAACCTGAGTGTTGTTGATCCTCCAGGTGAGTGAGCAGAGTTCAGTGTGTCTGTGATCAGAGGTGAAGCTGCTTCCTGGTTGTTGATGTTTGTTTCTAAAGATGTTGTTGATGAGACTTTGTAGAAAGCAGCTGGTCTGAGTGATGTGATCAGAGTGCAGTAGATAATGTCTGACAGCAGTTTGAAGAGGAAATGGATTCTGTTCTGTTCTTCACTCATCACCTACCTGACAGCTGACACCTCACACCTGTTTCTACCTGCAGGTCCAGGAGGATCTGCTGGTCTGATTGTTGGTCTGTCAGTGGCCGCTGTGATTCTTGCTGCTGCTGTTGGTTTTCTGATCTACAGGAAATATAATCATAGTTCATATCATCCTCCAGCTGAACTGCAGCCTGTTTGAAATGTCTCAGAGTTTTACCAGATAACTTTGAGTCTCCTGCTGCATTCAGGCAAAAGACAAATGAGGATATCCTGAAATGAACGTCCATCACATCTTTAATTTGGTGTTCAGTATACATGGAAATGATTTATGTCTTTGTTTCATGACTGCTGCTGCAAGGTTTCTCATCAGGTCCACTAACAGGTTTCAAGTGACACTGACTCTGTCTTCCTCACAATGACTCTCTAATATATCCCACCTACTAACAGGTGCCATGATGAAGAGATGAGTGTTTATTCAGTGGTCATGATGTTATGCTTGATTGGTGTACATGTGCAGTTTCTGAATTTAAAATCAGTTGAAACAGTAGAAAAACACTTTAGAGGCAAAGGAGCCTGCAGGCTGTTACAGGAACATGCTGGAAGAAACCAGATCACTTATTCACAAGACTTTTACATGAAAAGCTTTTCATAAACTTCTCAAAGTTTGCACATAACTTAAAACACATATAACTCAGACTGGTACTTTCTCAGCAGGTTGCCACATGCCACAAACTCTCTTTGGATTGCGCTGTCACATGGAGGCCTTCTGGCAGCTCATGATACCATGAAGCTCGCATCACACCTTCTGTTTATTGCAGGTGTTCCTTCTCCTGTCAGTTATATCCAACAAACTGTGTTCACATCAGTTTGTTTTTCAAATTCCCTTTTAGATTGCTTGGTACCATGTTGATCCCAGACAACAGTGGTTTAATCTGTTTTATGATTGTGTATTATTGTAAGGGGACAACTATTATGCTGATGCAAAGGTTGATACATGTGGAATATTTTTACACTGTTCTGTTAAACATTGTTGGATGTGAGAATCCACCATTTATTTCATGCCATTTGATCACATGCGAATGGTAAACTGTCACTTAGGTACTGAACATGTATCAGTTTTTCATGTTTTTTTTTCCACTTCCCAGTGTTCACAAGTAATTCAGGAATGGCCTCCAAACTGCAGTGTATTGAAATGTGTACTGCACCGTTTCTGCCACCAGGTGGTGCTAATTAGTAAGTGAGATGAATTGTTTGTGAAAAGGTGGTAGAAGAAAAACTCTTCTGTTGTTTTACTGGTTAGTTCATAAAAATGATTAAAAAGAAAGTTTTGTTGGGAAAGCAGAGAACGTTCTTGGTGGAGTGTGCAATCGCAGGTAGTGGATTGTGTGCTGGTGTAAAGCCAGAAAAATAGAGGTAGAATAGAGAATATGACAGCAGCCTACTGATCTCTGATTATGATCATGTAAATATGGCTGTTTAAAAAATCTCTCATTCAGATAATCTACTCAGAGAACAATGAAAGGCATCAATGTACAGAAAGATACATGAAAACACTGAAACCCAGTTTATGGACCTTCAAAGGTCTTTAACATGACTCGCTTTAATAATCAGGGACAGCAACCACTGAACTGGGATTATATCTGGGGTTATCAGCTCAGAATAAAAACTTTCTAACATCATGAGTCTGTGGAGAGTAAGACAGCGTTCAGGCTGTGAGTCACGTCCTCAGAAACATCGCTGTTTAAATAAAACTGATTATCAAACACTAGTTATAGTGGTTAAACAGTGTGTACAGAATCATCAGTCAATCTTTTGTTTTTGAATAGTAACTTGAACACAATCATTTGCTCTCAGGTGGCTTCACACCTGTAACCATGTGACATGATGAGCCATAATGAGCCACTGTCATCAGTTTAATAATATAATAAAGAAAGTCTCCTGCAGCACTGACTGTGTAGATTAAATTACATTTGATGCAGCTTTGAAATACAGCCAATGAAATACAGTTAGCATCAAACCAGAAGTGTTAGAGTACTGTATGCATGTAAAGTGCAAATGCCAGAATTACAGCAGAGTGCAAGACTGCAACATAGAAGCAACGCTGAAAATGTGCTGGACCAGTTCCTCTGGGAAAAAGCTCCTCCTGAGCCTGCTGCTGCAGGAGTGATGCTCCTGTATCACCTCCTGGATAGAAGGAGGGAAAAGAGACTGTGGTTTGGGTGAGATGCATTCGTCGTATCATACTTTGATGCAGTTGGTGAGAATGCTCTCAGTGGTGCAGTGATAGAACATCTTGTGGTTCTGCAGGAAGTAAAGGCCCTGACGTGTTTCCTTGATGATGATGTAGGAGTTCAGGTGAAATCAGATCACAGTGTCAGATGTTTCCATCTCACCCTGACCCCAGCATGCATTTTTTTTCTTTTTCTTCTACTGACTGACTTCCAGAGCATTCCTCCTTCTCTCCAGACTCTCTCCCACCTTCTCCCCACTCTCACTACAGATCACAGTGTCATCTGCAAACATTACAGTCCACAGAGACTTCTGCCTGACTTCATCTTTCTCACTCCTACATGCTCATACATGTCCTCCCACATGTCCTGCACCACCCTCACATACTTCTCTGCCACTCCAGACTTCCTCATGCAGCACCACAGTTCTTCTCTGGGCACCCTCTCATCTGCTTTCTCTTCATCCACAAACACAGTGCAGCTCCCTCTGACCTTCTCTATACTTCTCCAACAACTCTCTCAAAGCAAACATCACATCTGCAGTGCTCTTTCTCAGCATGAAGCCATACTGCTGCTCACTGATCGTCACCTCTTCTTAGCCTAGCTTTAATAACTTGTTCCTATAGCTTCAAGGCATCAGTTTTATCCCTCTGTAGTTGCTACAGCTCTGCACATCACCATTGTTCTTAAAAATCAGAACCAGCACACTTCCTCTCCATGCCTCTCACTCTGCAGTGTGAGGAAGCCTGTGTGACACAGTCTGGTGAAAAAGAACACTGCCCTCTCTCATAGACATCACCATACCTCCACAGGTATGTCATTTGGACCACTCACCTTTCCACTCTTCATCCTCTTTATAGCTGCCATCACTTCCTCCATAATCTTCCTCTGCTCTTCCTGATCCTCTAACTGTCCTCCATCTATCCTCCTCTCTCTTCTTTTCTGCATTAATGAGCTCTTCGGAGTACTCCTGCTATCATCTCAACACACTCTGCTCATCATAAACAGGAAACAGGAAACTGAACGACCACACAGAGCTCTCAACTGCAACCACAGGCTAGAAAACAAGCAGTCCTGCAAGAACACCACCCACAGCTACCTGTCATGTGCAAGCACACACCGACTGCAGTGTGACTATTTATAGATGCCGACTAGGTTTTTGCTAATGAGACAAGCAGTTAAAACTCGCTTCTGGACTTGGAGCTCTATGCTATTAAAGATGCTCCAAGCCAACCAGCACAGAGTCTGCTCTGATGCTGCTTACTGACCTCACACAATGAAGGTGCAGCACCAGCACCTTCAGTAGCATTTTCCAGTAAGTGATGCAGATGAGCTTAATTCATCCAGCTGACAGCAGCTCAAATCTCTGCAGATGCTGAGAACAAATTCTTGATCTCATGAGCAAAATGCACAAAGGTCCAAAACCTGCAGCTGTATTTTTGTTTCAGCCCTAAAAAGAGTCCCACTGAGTGACTCTACAGAGTTACTCTCTTTATAGAAATGACAGCACAGCTGACAGAACAAACAAAACTTTATTGACAGTGTTCACACTTACAAAGCAGGATCTTCCAGTTTAAAGCAGTTTTCACACATAGTTCAGTCACAGTGATGCGATAACCATCACCTGACTGACTGAAAGGGAAGTCTGAGTCTGTGCAGCTCAGAACTGATGCTCAGTGGTCACCTCAGCAATGTCATCACAGTCCTCAGCCAATCTCTGCCCAGTCTGAGCGGGTGGTGCTGTCACCAGGGATATGAGGTCATTTCCTGTTTAGATGAGGGTGGTGATGTTTGTAAATGGAGTCAGAAGGAACCGAGCATGATAAATATCTGAGGAGAGTCAGAGTGTTACCTTTGGCTCTGCTTCTATATAAAGACACCATGAGGAGAGTGGAGATGAAGTACAGACAGAACACCACCAGGTGGAGGACCACTCTCAATACAAGGTGGGGGAGGGCAGAAGCAGGAGGCAGAGCTTTGTGAGGGGGCAGGATTGTGGTTACTGGTTTAACTGCAGAGAGAATCCCACCTGTTCAGGTAAATATATGGAAGAAATAAGAGGTGAATCAGAGTGAAGCTCCTCACCTGTGACAGTGATCCAGCTGGATGGAGACTCTCCATGACCGCTGATGTCACACTTGTAGAGGCCTTCATCAGACCTGGAAACATGCTGGATGGTCATGTGACCTGTAGGCTGCTCCCTGATGAGGGAGCCATCTTTATAGAAAGCAGCTGGGAGGTTGGAGGGAGTGGTCTTTGTTTGACAGAGCAGAGTGACGTCATCTCCCTCCATCACAGGGAGGACAGGACTCTGCAGGATCACTGATCCACCTCAACACAGAGACAAACTACAGCATTTCATCCATTTACACACAGCTTCATCAACACTAACTCCACACACTCAGCTTACCAGAGACTGTGAGGTTAACCATGTTACTGATGGCACCCTCTCTGGACTCACACCAGTAAACGCCACTGTCCCATGTTACTATGGCAGTGATGTTACAGGAAGAACCAGACCATCTTCCCCACACATCTCCACACTGAGTCCTCTGTTGTTTGCTTGTGTTCCTCCTCAGAGTCCATCCAGCAGAGCTGTCGTCCTCCTCACAGCTCAGAGACACAACGTCTCCTTTAAAGAACTGAGAGCTGCTGGGACTCACAGTCAGATGAGCTGTGAGGAAGATGAATGTTAAGTACAGTTAAAGAAATCAGCCAGGACTGAAGTATAGTTCAGCATCCTCTGGTGAACTTAGAAGGTCCAAATTAAGACCATTTTTCACGTGAACATATTTCCTTCATGCATATGGGGGTCAATAACGTTTCAGCAGGTTTCTGGGATAGATTACTGTAATGACTCTTGATAGGTTCAGATCATTTTAATAACTCAGAGAACAAACACACAACTCTTTTGAACTTGCGCAAGGAGGAGAGATCCGTTCCTTGAACTCAGCTCGCGGCTGAGCGGAAGTTATCTGTCCTGAAGGACCGCTTCCTGCGCAGCGCTTTTATTCGGACTTTCACAATAAGATCACGTGGGTTACATCAAACGCAGTTTACAGCATGTAATAAACAACATTCTTGTCTTTTTCCTTACCATATATGGTCGTAAGCATACTGTGACATGTGCGCATGTAACATGGCGTATACGAGACACGTATCCTATATGTGTTCTCTGCAGGCTTGAAACAGCCTGCAGGTAACTACAACTTCCTTTGTAAGAAATGTCACCACGTGTTCCCATTTCAAACATAAAAACAACAGTCATATGCACATAAAACAACTTATAGAAAATATACAAACAGAAGATGTGATAATTTATAATAAACAGAATGGAATTTATACCATAACTCCAACAACTCTAACATGCTACAGTGAACTGTAAAAGGTATCAGGGCAGTTATTAAGGTGTAGCTTATTTTAGGTTTGACCTTATAGAAGAAGGTTACTGACCTTGGCCTGTTGAGCAGCTGGGCAGAGATATTAGAACTGAAGAGAAATGACGCTCAGGTTAGTTTAGAGTTTAACATTCAAAAAAACAGCAGAGACACCATTGTTCTGGTCCAGCTGTGAACTGATGCAGAATAAGCAGAGAAAGCAGGAAATGGTTCTCTTTGTATCTTCTACACAAACTGATGTTTATGATGGAGGAACGAGACAGAGAGCAGCTTTAAGCCTTTTCAGAGATCAGGAAACATCATAGTTTACTTACGAAGCAGCCGTAACAGAGCTGGTTTCTTCATCCTGCCTCTCAGTGTTACTGAACTGCTCTCCTTTGATCAGCCCACACATGCTTCAAGTAAGACCCTCCTCCTTCCTCTGTTCTGGGGTGTTAGTTCTGTGGTTTCCCCCCTCACATCATTAAGAGAAAAAGCTTCTCTGGCTGCAGTACAGCAGTAAATACACAGCAGTGAGCACAAAGATGAAGAAAGGAGTGAAAAATAAAATCTAAATGGGAACAAGACACTGACTCCCAACTCAATATACATTTGGGCATATAAGGCCTGTCCAACATCTTCACCCACCACCTGATCCACCTAAGCCCTCTTCACCTGAGTGCCCAAGACCCGTGACTACAGGTCCCATGATATGTATATGTACAACCTTATACTCAACATTATGTTTGATATGGACAGATTGATTGGAAGACCACTGTTCAGGTTTAGATTAGGCAGGACATCATAGGTCACTACTGTATATTCTAGGTCACTAATGCTAACACTAACACCCCCATCACCACAGTGGACTCTTTTCGCTTCCTGGGAACTACCATCACCCAGGACCTCAAGTGGGAGCCCACCATCACCTCTGTCGTCAAAAAGGCCCAGCAGAGGATGTACTTCCTGCGGCAGTTGAAGAAATTCAACTTGCCAGCAAGGACCATGGTGCAGTTCTATACTGCCATCATTGAGTCCATCCTTACCTCCTCCATCACTGTGTGGTACGCTGGAGCCACCACTAGGGACAAACAGAGACAACAGCGCGTTGTGCACTCTGCTGAGAAGGTGATTGGCTGTAACCTCCCATCTCTCCAGGACCTGTACACCTCCAGGACACTGGGGCGTGCAGGTCGGATCACAGCCGACCACTCTCACCCTGGGCACAGACTTTTTGACCCTCTCCCCTCAGGCAGGAGGCTACGGTCCATACGGACCAGAACCTCCCGCCATAAGAACAGTTTCTTCCCCTCTGCTGTTGGACTCATGAACAATAACCCTAAGACTGTTACCACCACCCTCCACAAACGCTGATGACCCTATGTCTATGCACCTGTCTGATTGCACTGATGTACATATTAGTGGAATATAGTTTACATTCTTTTATCTTTTAATTAGTCTCTGCACTGTATATTTTGTAATTTTGTAATATTGTGTTATAGTTATAGCTCTAATATCTCTGTATATTTGCAATTTGTATACTTGTATATTGTCTTATAGTTTTTATACTTATTTGTTTTTTCTGTAAGCACGAAGTACCGCAGCAATTTTCTAATGCTGTGAACCTGTTCACCCATATGGCAATAAAAACCTTCTGATTCTGAATGGGATCAGGATCAAGACCTCTCATTAGATTATGAGAGATGTTTCTATTTTACTCTGCACAGCTTTTCTTGTATTTACAGTAAGGTTATCTAAATCTGTGCAGCCTTTTCCTTAGTCAAGGTGTGTACACAGGAAACAGAGCAGTGGTGTGCATTGTAACTTATACCATGTGATGCTACTCAACCAATCAATGCATTTATTCAGGGGGCATGAAGAGGGTTTGAAGCTGAGAAGGTTCACAGAGATTATTGTAATATGATTTACAAAGAGAGAAAAACTACCCACACACAGCTGTTTGTCACTGATATGTTTTAATTGATAAGAAGACTTCAAATTTTCCAGTCAAAAACATCAGTTAATAATTCTCTGTTATTCTGGATGAACAGTGGATCTCACAAAGAAGGTGTTCCCAGGCCAGCTGATAGATGTAATCTCTCCAGCGTGTCCTGGGTCTGCCCCGGGGCCTCATTCCGGTAGGTCATGCCCGGAACACCTCAGCTCGCTCCTCTCGATGTGCCGGAGCAGCGGCTCTACTCTGAGCCCCTCCTCACCCTATCTCTATGGAAGAGGCCAGCCACCCTTCTGAGGAAGCTCATTTCTGCCGGTTGTATTCACGATCTAATTTTTTCGGTCACTCCCCAAACATCATGACCTTGGGTGAGGGTAGGGACGTAGATTAACCTGTAAATCAACAGCTTTGCTTTCACGCTCAGCTCCCTCTTCCCCGCGACAGACCATTGCAGCGTCCACATCACTGCAGACGCAGCCCCGATCTCCGAGCCTCATCGGTATTTCTTTATACTTTATGGATGAACCATCAACCTGTTGCTCAGTGGATGACCTGAATCTAAACAGCCTTTTTCCAGCCTCATTGTTTGCAGGAGAGATGCATGATATTATTTATCTGCTGGTCACAATCACAATTATGATCGTAGTAATCAGTGAGATCAATACGGTCGTTACAACCACTGTAATCACTACTGCTGCTATCTGCCCAACGCGCCACCTTTCTCTCTTGTTCCCTTTATCCCCAGTATCTTTAGCAGCCTGTTCAACCCTCAGACTGATGAACCTCTGCCTGACTCTTCTTCTCCCTGTTTTAGCCACACACTCATAGCTGCCTGCATCACTGAAGGTGACTTTCTTCAGAATCACTGAAACATCTCCATTCTTCATTTCTGGCTCTCTCAGCTCCACCCGACCTTTATAAGATGGATGCTGATATTTTCCATAAGAGCGCTGCTCTCTGTGGTAGAACACGTAATCTGGCTTCAGCTCAGGTCTGCTCCACTCCAGCAGCTCGACAGCAGCATCTCCAACACTCGAGAACGACGTCCTCTCCCTGATGCACTTTGATCACCTCATCTGGATCTAAACAACAGAAAAATAGCCATTAGTACTAAGGCTCAAAAACATCCAGAGGAAGGGAGATGTTGGAGGAAAACCGAGATATGGTGAGTTCAGAATGTTTAGGTTCTCAATCCATCAGGTCATGTAGACTTTTTGAGAAAAGGCGACTGGACTTCTGTAAGTTTCTTGAAGACATTTCACCTCTCATCTGAAAGGCTTCTTCCCCCTCCCAAAGGGTCTGTGGGCCTACAGGCCCTTTGGGGGGCCAGGTGTTCAGGTGAGGGAGCACCTGTCACCGAGGAGTAGGGTAGTTTGGATGGGTTGGGGCAGCTTGTTTTGTCCCCTTGTCTGTTGTTGATTGAGTGGGTTTCAGCATGTACTGGACCACCCACTGCAGTGGGGAGGGTAGGTGCTGAAATTGAGTGTGGTAGTACCCCGGGGTGTTGTTGCCATGGTTCTTAGGTCTGCTTCACCCCTCCCCATGGTGAGGTGTGGTGAACAGGAGTGCATACTGAGCTAGTTGGAAGGCTGGCTCTCTCCTTCCAGGGCTATTCCTCTACTTCCCAGTCTTTGTCCCTTCTTCTTCCCCAGCTCCCTCAAACAACACAAACATCACTCATACATGTGGGGTCTCGGGTGGGGGCACACGTGCCACATAGGTCAACCATTCATGTGGCTTTGCTCACTGCACTCCACGGCCACATCCCCTCCTTTATAATTACACTATAGTCATTATGGCTCACACATTGGGCGGCAGGTGTGCTTCCTAAAGGATGGTGGGTGGAGCTGCTGAGGTGGACCCACTCACCTCTTCACTGCTGTCTGCCCCTCAGTCTACACTGAGGTGCTGACCAGCAGTCAGGAGTTCATGTCACATCTGCCCCCATCCATTTGTCCACACTCTGGAGGGTGGTTTGAGGTGTGTGTCTTTGTGCATTTTTCTTTGTGTGTGTGTTTATGGCTGGACCTGAGTCTGAGGGATTGCTGAGCCTCAGCTCCTGTTAGTAGCTCAGTCAGTTTAGATGAGGACTGTCGGTGGACAGCCATTTTCAGGTCTCTACAGAGATGTTCGATAAGGTTCAAGTCAGGGCCTGAGTGGGCCACTCTGGGACATTCACGGCGCTATCTCTGAGCCACTCCTGTGTTGTCTTCTCAGGCTCATTGTCAGTTTGGAAGGTGAACCTTCGGCACAAGCTGAGGTCCTGAGACCTGTGGAGCAGGTTTTTATTGATGATATCTCTGTACTTTCCTCCAGTCATCTTTACCTCCAGCCTGACCAATATCTCAGTACCTGCTGCTGAGAAACACGCCACAGCACTAATGCTACCACCACCATGCTTCACTGTTGGATATTATAGTAGGTGTGGTGCCTGGTTTCCTCTGAATACTTATGTAAATGTGATATTTCAGTTTTTTCTTTAAATAATTTTACCAAAAGAATCCTAAAATTCAGTTTCAATTTGTCATTATGGTGTACTGAAAACAAATGAATCTAAACGACTGTAGCCTCAGTCTGTAAGCCAAACTGAAGGAAGTCTGAATACCCACTGCATTTTAGGATGTCACAAGACACGACTGATAAATCTGAGAAAAAAAACCAGTGTGAGCTGCAGCCCCTGAAAACTTTCAGTATACGACGTTTTACTAAGGAGGTACAGTGTCAGGTTTGCAAATTAAAGATGTGTTTGTGGCTCATTAGTTTCTCTTTCAGATAGTAAAATTTAAATGAGCCATTTAGCAACGTTTATAGTTGGCAATTTACTGGAGACAGAAGCGGATACCCAGACAGATAACCATTCACACTTATGGGCAACTTAGAATCACCAATTAACCCCCCCAACTGCATGTCTTTGGACTGTGGGAGGAAACCAGTGCCTAATACATGCATGCACTGAAGCATGGATGTATTAAAGGCAACATTATTTGCTTAAAGCAAAAACAAAGTTCACTGACTTTGCACTAAAATACAGTTTTAAAAAGTTAAACATGCACTACCATCTTTCCTCTTATGCATGTCTCCCATGCATTACATTTCTGAGGGCCGTCTCTCCGTCTCTCATGTCTTTGGTATCATGAACACGATCAGTGTGTTTACATCTTAAATTGCACTCATACTTTATGTTCCAGCGGACCAGGCTTCCTGTTGTCTGCTGATGTTTGTCACCATTTCAGCTGAACTCCAAATGTTTCTAGTTGCAGACTCATCAAAATCCTGAAAATCCTAGCAGCAAAAATACAAATGGCAATAAAATATTCCTGTAAGGTTCACTGTACTCTCAGTGCAAGTCCATTTTGAGACACGGATGAGGAGTTTAGATGCTGACACACCCAGCAGAGACATATCTTCTTCTGCCCATTAGACTGTCATGTTATTTCCTGAAATTAAAAGCTCTGGTGTGCAGCACCGTATTTAATTATTCCTCATCGTGTTTCCCAGACTAGCCTTTGACGTGCCTCCATCCTCAGACCCCATCCCCCGCTTCCTTCTTTAAGAGTTTTAAACAACTCACTGTTTGAATAAATGTGAACTTAACAAATGAAGCAGCTGATGAAAGATGAAGTTAATTATTTTCAAAATAATGCCACCCTGGTACATTAACATCCCCATTCATTCCATTATCATTTACTCCACTAATATCCCAGCTGTAACTGAACCACGAGTGCAAACATGTATCACTGCACTGCAAATGGTTACAGCATATCTTTGAAATCACTATGATTGGTTCACACGTGGATGCAGACAAACAAGTCAGGTCCCAGTACTGCTCAGAATTAGACCTCTTCTTCACGGCACTCTCAAGGCACTTTTTATCTAATCTGCAGGAGCAGGCAGACTAACTAAAACTGAAATTAAATCAGGAGACGGGGCCCTGTGCCACCCCATCTAAACAGTCCTGAAACGCCCCTCAACACAGCTTACCTTTTAAAGGTGAAGTCACAATGATCGGGCAGCAAAAGAAGACGACCACGAGCAACACTGTAGAAGATGTCTGAACGACAACACGCTGCTGGAGGATGGAGGAAGTAAAACCAAATGCAGAACACAAGAGACAGACTGACAAAGTAAAACAGAAAACAGCAGGAGACAGGAACACAGACAGACACAGAGGGAGAACTACACACTGAGGCAAAGAACATGATTAAACAAACTTAAACTAAGAAAAAGGGTAAGAAACTGAAACCAGGAAACGACTAAACTTCAAAAGTCCGCTAACAGGAAATCACTGAGTCAGAGACCCAGGACTAGGACAGTAGTTTGATAGAGGAGGATGGGGTCAGGGTGAGATGGAAGCATATGATCTGCTTTGTCTGATCTCACCTGGTCCCTGAACACTGTCATTGTCATCAAGGTGACACGTCAGTGCCTTTACTTGCTGCAGAACCTCAACAAGACGTTCTATCACTGCACCACTGAGAGCATTCTCACCAACTGCATCCCAGTGTGGAACGACAGCTGCAGCAGACAAGAAGGCATGGCCAGTGAAAACTGCCCAGCTGCTCATCACTGAGGACAAAGCATCATCAGGAATGTATCTCACCCAAACTGCACTCTCTTCCCTCCCTCTATCCAGGAGGTGCTACAGGAGCATCACTCCTGCACCAGGAAGTTCAGGAGGAGCTTTCTCCCAGAGGAACTGGTCCAGCACATCTTCAGCGTGGCCTGTATGTTGCACTCTTGTAGCTATATGTGTACATGCCTTTCTGTACATATACATATACATATACATATACTTTGTATTGTGGGTCTTTACCCACAATACAAAGCGCCTTGAGGCGACTGTTTGTTGTGATTTGGCGCTATATAAATAAAATTGAATTGAACTGAATTGAATTTATACACCACTCTACACACTGCTCTCACTATCACCATTAAAACACCACTCTGCTGTAATTTACATGTATACAGTACTCTAACACTTCTGGTTAGATGATAACTGAGCTGCAGCTCCCACAGACGGTAAAAACACCAACTAGCTGTAAAACATGATCTTGTGCTGCCATCTGCTGACTAAGGCGCGCTGCAGCAGCCTCCCTGTCAATGGTTAGACAGCAGATCATTCTGGACAAAATAAACAAGCACAAAACAAAACATTTATTTTCTTGACTGCAATCAAATGCTCACACACATACCGCAGAGTCCTGGGGCCTGTTCCTGACAGAGAAACACTCAAAGAATCCTGAACTGAAATCCCTGCAATTCAGGAACAGCAGAGATGGTGACAGAGTCTGACTGATGGTTCTCTACACACTATTTAACCACTAAAACCAGAGTTTGAAAATCAGTTTTCTTTAAGCAGGGATGTTTCTAGGGATGGGATGCTCGAGGCAGACGCTTCGACATGTGTCGAGCTACTGAAGCACAGATGTTTCAAAACACTGTTCTGACTCGTGGTGCTAAACACCCACATCACACGACCGTGGGAAAGCGATCCTTTGGTGGGGTTCACCGCAGCTTCGATTGGTGGCTTACCTGCTGAGACTCCCAGAAAGCTTAAAGTCAACCAAACACATCAAGACGTCGAGGGTTTATGAGAGAAGATTTTAACATAGTGACACAGCAGCTGATAGTATGATTTAGTGAGTAATAGATTAGTTAAGTTAGTATATCATTTGATAGGTTGCTTAAAAGCAGACAATTAGGATTACATTAAATTAATTTGCTGTAAGAGATCCCGATCTCATTTCCATTTGGAAACTCCAAATAAAGTCAGGCGTATGATTGGTGCTAGGCAGCTGATGAGTGCTCATCCCGCCAATTTAATTAGCAGAAGTTAATCAGCAAAACAAGATGTCAACTCAGCCCAAAAACAGCTGAAAAAATAATACTTTTGAAAAAAATCTTTACATATGACAGTTGTTTGTTGAGTTTCTCTTCCTTAATGTGCATAAGCATAAGTAGATTAATAGGAGGCATTCAAATCCACAAAACCTGTGTGGTCATCACAAGAAACAGCAGCCTTTTTGCAAAATATTTTGTTTGTTGTGCATTGCACTAAATTAGTAAGTAACTGAAACACATGTTAATACAACAGGGGGAATATAGTATTTGGTGGAACACACAGTTGGTTGGCTGCCCTCTCCCCTCCCTGATGGACATCTACACCTCCCGCTGCCTCAGCAGAGCCAGGAACATCATCAAGGACAGCTCACACCCTGGCTTTGACCTCTGACCTGCTGCCCTCTGGCAGGAGCTACAGGAGCATCAAAGCCAGAACAAACAGACTCAAGAACAGTTTCTTCACCAGAGCAATCACCACCCTGCACTCACACACTCACCCACTGTGACTGTGCAACACCCACATCTCTGTGCAATATTAGATTATTCATACTGAACAATATCTGTCACTCCTATATTGTGTAATATCCAATATTCATTCACCAAGTGCAGTACTCACCATCTTCATTATTACATGTATAAACTTATATTTTTTACAATGTATATATTTTTATACATTCTCTTATTTTCTGTATATTTTTAGAATTAGAAAGTGTGACTTTCTACTGCATGGCACTGAACAGGAGTGGCCCTCCAATCTCATTGTACATTCTCTATAATGACAAATAAAGGCACGCTATTCTATTCTATTCTATTTACAGTCACAGCTTGTGGTCTTTGACAGGAGTTTTTCTTGCTTTGCTGTATGGAGATTTCTCCCAAAACACGCATAGATCATAATTATTGACAGTTTGGTGTAATAAGTAGCCTCGCTTATTAGTGTTCAGCACTTGTGTGTTTCATTGTTTCAGAAAACGTCATAATCAAGATATGAAAAGCTGAAGAAGTGACTCACAACCTTAAAGCTGTCTTCCTCTCCACAGAGTCATGATGTTAGGTTTTTATTCTGAGCTGAAAAATAACCCCAGATTTAAGCCCTCAGTTCAGTGATTGCTGTCCCTCATTATTAAAGCGAGTCATGTTAAAGAGCTTTAAAGGGGTTTCAGTGTAGATCGATGCATTTCACGGTTCTTTGAGTAGATTATATGAATGAGAGATTTTTTTAATCAACCATGTTTATTTTGTCATAATACACAATCATAAAAGAGATTATACCACTGTATCAACATGATACCAGATGATCTAAAAGGAAGTTTGAAAGCCAAACGCCTGAGAGAACCTCAGCACTGATCTGAGCCAGTAACACACTTTGTTGGATATAACTGACAGGAGGGACACAGAGGTGTGACGCTAGCTTCATGGTATCACGAGCTGTCAGAAGGCCTCCATGTGACAGTGCAATCCAAAGAGAGTTTGTGGCATGTCAGACGACAGCAAGATGACAGAAAAAAGTGTAACGTCTGGAGTGCAGAAACTGGCTGAGATCAGTCTGAGTTATATGTGTTTTTAAGTTATGTGCAAACTTTGGAAAAATTGCTGGAGCAGCAGCAGGAGACTCAAAGTTCTCTGGAAAACTCTGGTTGCTGTTCAGCTGGAGGCTGATATGGATCCTGATTCTGTTGCTTCTTTCTGTAGATCAACAAACCAACCACAACAACAAGAAGCACAGCAGCAACTAACAGACCAAAGATCAGTCCAACATATCCACCCTCTGAGACTCCTCCTCCTCCTGGACCTGCAGGTAGAAACAGGTGTGAGGTGTCAGCTGTCAGGTAGGTGATGAGTGAAGAACAGAACAGAATCCATTTCCTCTTCAAACTGCTGTCAGACATTATCTACTGCACTCTGATCACATCACTCAGACCAGCTGCTTTCTACAAAGTCTCATCAACAACATCTTTAGAAACAAACATCAACAACCAGGAAGCAGCTTCACCTCTGATCACAGACACACTGAACTCTGCTCACTCACCTGGAGGAGCAACAACCAGGTAGATGATGCTGATCAGCGCCACACTGTCATCCTCTCTCTGGACACGACACTGATATGTTCCAGTGTCATTAACTGTCACATTCTTCAGAATCACAGACACGTCTCCATCCTTCATCTGTCTGTCCTGCAGATCCACCCGGTTCTTAAAGGATGGATGATGCTCTTCTGGAAGAACCTGACCATCCCAGCATACAAAGACATACTGTGACTCCAGGTCAGCTCTGCTCCACTCGACAGCGATGATGTTGTTGTTTGGAGCTCGACATGTCAGAGTGACGTTCTGTCCAGACTCAGCTGTGATGTTTTTCTGGACTGAAAAAAGAAACAACACAGAGCAGAGAGGTTAAAGGTCAGAGTGCAATTATTAATTTCTGCAGTATGATCATCACAATGAGCTACAAATAGTCCCGGATTGATGCATCTCACACTGTAATGTTGAAACGACAGACAACCTGAAAAAGTATTTTATTTGTTTGTTTTTTGTTTTGTTGAGGGTATTTGCTTTGTTCCTGAGTTTGTTCTATTTGTTTTATGTTATGTTTTGGGTTTTCTTTCTGTTTGTTAGGCCAGGTTTGAATCTTTATGACACTTATTCTGTTATGTTTACATGTTGGCTATTTTCTTGTAAAAAACAATAAAAGTTGTTGGAAAAAAAAAAACAATGAGCTACAAATAGTGACCGTAGGGTGTAGGTGATGCTTTTCTGCAGGTGCTTAGCGGTTGCAGCTTTCCTAGCAGCTTCTTCATGATTCCCATTCACCTTGAGGTGACCATTTGTTGTGATTTGACTTTGCTTTCTGTTAATTTTGTGTTCATAGGTAACACTAAAACAAAGATCATAAGTGTGTCTGTGTGTGTCCGTAGCCTCAGTTTATATATTAACTGATAATTATGTGATTTGGGGCATTTCAGTTCCTGTTACAAAGTAACGTGAAAGTAACGTAACGAATAGGTAACAAATTACTTTCACCGATGATTACATAAGGCAGTGCATTACGTTTGTTGTGTGCAGCACTGGGTGAAGTCGCCTCTGCTGTGTTTTGTGGTTTTTGTTAAGGTCCTTCTTTGCCGCTGGTGAGTCCATATTTTTCTAGCTTTTGTTTGTTTTCCAATTGGTGTGCAAGTGTTGCTGCAGCTGAGTCCTTCTATGGTTGTTATTTTTTCTTTATTCTTGTTTAATTAAATACTCTTTTTAAAGTTCAGATCTCTCTCGATATTAATATTCCGGAAGTGTCGTTTAAATTCCAATAAGTATTGTAAGGGAAGAGACAGCACAGTCACGTGCTGGGTTAGTGGTGTGCGTCCATGAGACTGCAAGTGCTGTTTATTTATCCTGTCATTTCCTTTATTGTTGATATTCAGTTCCATTCTTGTTGGTGTGTTGAATGTTGCTGCTGTTAGTCACTGTTAGTTACTGTAGTGGCGATAACTTAGTGTGATGTAGTTTTCTGATCCACGATGTAATGCCACACGGTCACGGTGAAGCAATCTCCACCATGCGGCCGGTAAGGGACCGTCTCTAATTTGTCATACTGGTGCAAGTGTGATGCATGTACCCATCCGCTGTTCAAAATGGGGAGCTCGCCCTTTGTTGACAGTCCCTTAGATTGCCAGCATGCCTTCCGCAGTGTGGATATTGTTCATGTTCAGTGATGCCGTTCTGGCAATTATGTACAACTTTATGTTTTTTTCCTCCAACAGAAACCACACCATCCCACAGCATCCCACTCCATCTGATTCCCCACTCTCCACAATCACTGTATGGATGTATATTCGTGGATTAAGACTACTGTTAAATAATCAAGTGGACAACAACTATCTAGTGGACAGTGGATTCATGTAAGACTGAGCCATCGGTTCTGACCGGACCAGCCTGCTGAGATCGTAGACAGACAAGTCAGCCCCTTATTATCTTTGTTCATTCTCTCAGAGGTCAAATGTGGTTGTACTCCAGTACACCTAATGTGTAACACATTACTCCAACACTGTGTCTGTGCCTCACTAAAAAAGCCACACACAGAGCACTGACCAGGCTCCATCCATGAAGTATTTTGAAGTGCAAAAAACACAGTTATTATGCTGTATTGATAGTGATACATTAATATCTTTGTAACTGTGTTTATGTTTTATGTGAATCGACTTGCCACAATAAGCACGTGTTACACATCTGTGGAGGTTCTGAAATGTGCTCAAAGTAAGAAAGTGAAAGTAGCTCTTTGGAGGACATTTCTATCAGCTGTTTTGTGTAACGGGAACTTAAACTCATTATTCAGTACTTATAAGATGCAAAATAAATCCCGTTTTCTAAGGCAGCTTGAATGCTCTGCGACACTGACAGCTGACATTCAGGTGTTTGAGAGTCCGTTAAGAAGAGGCTGGATGTCCTAGGCATGCTCCATCAGAGCTCAGAGCTCACGTCGGAGCCCGAGGAGGAAACCGAACTCGCGTGAGTGTGAACATCTGAGCAACTTACCTTCAGTGGCAGAAACCAGAGCAGGGACACACAGCAGGATCCGGAGAACGTTCATCGTTGCCATGCTTTGGTTGTGTTGGCTTCCTCCACGTGTTGTTGAAGGAAGCTTCACGGTCTGAGGGACAACGTGAGAGTGGGACAGGCCTGACTGAGAAAAGGCTTTTCTCAAAATTACTGTCATTCTCAGTTTTTAGTCATACCTCGACCAGTTTTGAATGAGATTTCTTTATTTGTCACGTTTGCTGGGAAACACAGTCTGTTTTTGACCAAACGTGAGTAAACAGTGAGGTAAAAAGAAAAATAAAGGGTTAAAAAGTGATAATGAAAACAGTTCTTGTAGAAATCTTTGTAGAGCCATGTGACCATTAATCTCCCTCCATGATTTTCATCCCCTCGTTTTGTTCCATTAACAGGCCTTCAGTATATTCCAAATAACCTTCAGATCTAAAGGTACAAAGAAGCGCTGAAGCTGTAACACTGCTGAAGGAGCTCCAACTGTATCTGCATAGCACTTAAAATGACACCACATAGCAGAGCAAATTATAAGAACGGTCACAGGTATAAATAATGAGGTCAGTGTTACAGATTTGTTGACGTGAACAAGACTTGCAAAAAAAGAATCAAGTTGAGAAGGAAGTGAATTTTACCTTTTGTATGTGCATAAAACAAAAACAATAACACACTTTTAAATATCTAAGATAGATTTCTGTAGTCCATCTGGAGGAATTTGTAGTTTCAGCTCAGCAACATCCACCGTCACATTATTGAGCAGCCTAGTTTAAATGCGTTCTGATTTACTTCTTTGAAACCTTTTAATGGCATGAAGCTCACCTGTGTGCCTCAGATGGATCCACAGGAGCTTTGCTGCAGGTTTTCTCTGTTAAATATGCAGAAAACCTGAATCGGCTCCCACTCATGAAGCAGCTGATGCCGTGGAGGTCAGAGTCAACACTGTGAGGCTGTTCTTGGAAACACGGCTGACACTCAGAGCTGTGAGATCTCTGTGCAAAATGTTGAGCAAAAGTTTCCATCTGACCTTTTTGTAGCTTCTTTGGTTAAAGATGAGGCTTCATGTCAGTTCTGTTACTGCAGGATGTAACAACAAAACTACAGTTATAACTCAACCTTCACGGCTTCTAATTAACCTACAGCTGTTCCTAGAAATGAAGACGAATGAAGGCCGATTTCCAGTTCAGCTACACCCCCGCGTTTGTCAAAGTGGTCCTTTTTTTTTGTTTGCTTGTTTGTTTTTGTCACAACAACAGCGTGGTGCACGTGTGTGTATTTCGATGCAGCAAGTTTCCCTTGATCAGGTTGTGATAAGCTGCTCAGTGTGTGATTGTGATGCTTGGTTGCAGCAGCTGCAGAAGCTCTGCACAGTCATATCTACACCTCCACGCTTTGAGTCACAGACTTGAACTCTGATGTGAATTTTTGTGTTTGCAGTTTATTCTTTGGGAGCTTGGTGGCCCCTGTGGATTTATTAATCAGCAAATTTGTTCATGTCTGTTTTTAAGATTAGTTCTTTATGATAAAGCTTATATTTAGGCTGAATCAGGTGACCCTGAACCCTCCTTTAGTTACTCTACTATAGGCCCAGGCTGCTGGGGACTTCCCATGATGCACTGAGTGTTTCTTCTTCACTCACTTCCTGTTCATTCACTGTTCACTGTGATTATTCTTACATAAACACACAAACTGGAGGATAAAGTAGGATCATCCACTGCCGCGGGCTCTGTGAGCTCAGAGGATTTTAGGATAGATATTTTCTGAGCTTCCAGCTGCTGGTAAACAGGTTACAAGTGATGAGAACAGTTAAAAAGCATTTCCTGTTTGCAGCAGTCCTCTCTGAAACATTAAGGCAGCTCCACTGAATAAACGGTGCTAAAGATGCTAAAGAGATCCTGAGGGAGTTTGAAGTCAAGCACAGGGTTAAAAGCTGTGGTGCTGTACTGACTGATGTGACTGTGGTTCAGACTGAAAGGATGCAAACATGAACATACCTCGTGCTTTTTCTGGGTTGTCATGTGACGTTTGGCACAGCTGCAACATCTGTCTGCTGTATTGAGTGAGGTCACTGAGACCTTGGGGTGGCGCTGTCACTTGGTGTTGGCTCTCACTGCGGTATTGTATCACTTCCTGTTCCTGTTTCGGAGCACAGTGTTTTGCTGTCTGTTAGCTGTTATATCTGTATAACTCGATTTATCTGGATAATAACATATTTTAGTGTAATCTTCACCTACTTTAAATAGCATACTCTTTGCTGAATCACCTGTATTCACATTATTCACTTTATTTGTTTTTAGAAATTCGCTAGCTTAGCTCAGCTAGTAGCTTAGCCCTTAGCCGACTCACTACCAGCATGGCTTCTTCTCCTGTCTCTCCTGCACTTTCCTGCTCTGGGTGTCACATGTTTAGTTACTCCTCGGCCTCCTTTAGCAGTAACGGTACTTGTAATAAATGTAGTCTGTTTGTAGCTCTGGAGGCCAGGCTTTCTAAATTGGAGACTCGGCTCCGCACCCTGGAAAATCCTACATCTAGCCAGGCCCCTGTAGCGGGTGCGGACCATGGTAGCTTACCCGCCGTTAGCTCCCCCCCAGCAGATCCCGAGCAGCAGGGAAAACAGGCCAGCTGGGTGACGGTGAGGAGGAAGCGTAGTCCTAAGCAGAAGCCCCGGGTACACCACCAACCTGTTCACGTCTCTAACCGTTTTTCTCCACTCGGCGACACACCCGCCGAGGAACAAACTCTGGTTATTGGCGACTCTGTTTTGAGAAACGTGAAGCTAGAGACACCGGCGACCATAGTCAAATGTCTTCCAGGGGCCAGAGCAGGCGACATTCATGGAAATTTGAAACTGCTGGCTAAGGCTAATCGTAGATTTGGTAAGATCATTATTCACGTCGGCAGTAATGACACCCGGTTACGCCAATCGGAGGTCACTAAAATTAATATTGACTCGGTGTGTAACTTTGCAAAAACGATGTCGGACTCTGTAGTTTTCTCTGGGCCCCTCCCCAATCAGACCAGGAGCCATATGTTTAGCCGCATGTTCTCCTTGAATCGCTGGCTGTCTGAGTGGTGTCCAAAAAACGACGTGGGCTTCATAGATAATTGGCAAAGTTTCTGGGGAAAACCTGGTCTTGTTAGGAGAGACGGCATCCATCCCACTTTGGATGGAGCAGCTCTCATTTCTAGAAATCTGGCCAAATTTATTAACCCTCCTAAAAACTGACTACCCAGGGTTGAGACCAGGAAGCAGAGTTGCAGTCTTACACGCCTCTCTGCAGCTTCTCTCCTCCTGCCATCCCCCCAAAACCCCATCCCCATAGAGTCGGTGCTGCTCCCAGACCACCAAACACCAAAGCTAAAATCAGCAAAAAGCTATTTAAGCATAAAAATTCAAAAACAATAAATAATACAGCTTCATCAACTGCACCAAAGAATAAAACAATTAAATGTGGACTATTAAACATTAGGTCTCTCTCTTCCAAGTCCCTATTAGTAAATGATTTAATAATTGATCAATGTATTGATTTATTCTGCCTTACAGAAACCTGGTTACAGCAGGATGAATATGTTAGTTTAAATGAATCAACACCCCCGAGTCACAGTAACTGTCAGAATGCTCGAAGCACAGGTCGAGGAGGAGGATTAGCTGCAATCTTCAATTCCAGCTTATTAATTAATCAAAGACCCAGACAAAGTTTTAATTCTTTTGAAAGCCTGACTATTTGTCTTGTCCATCCTAATTGGGAAAATCAAAAACCTGTTTTATTTGTTATTATCTATCGTCCACCTGGTCCTTACTCAGAGTTTCTGTCTGATTTCTCAGACTTTTTGCTGGTGGGGGGGTTCCCATAATGCACTGTTTCTTTTCATTCACCTTATTTACTTTGTTTATACCCCACTCTGCATGGAAGAGAGCCAGAGATTAATAATATCTAATGATTAAATACAGAGTGGAGTATAAACAGAGTGAAAAGAAACACTCACTGCATCATGGGAACCCCCCCCCCCCCCCCCCCCCCCCCCCAGCAGCCTAGGCCTATAGCAGCATAAACTAAGGGGTTGTTCAAGGTCACCTGATCCAGCCCTAACTATAAGCTTGATCAAAAAGGAAAGTTTTAAGCCTAATCTTAAAAATAGAGAGGGTGTCTGTCTCCTGAATCCAAGCTGGAAGCTGGTTCCACAGAAGAGGGGCCTGAAAGCTGAAGGCTCTGCCTCCCATTCTACTCTTAAGTATCCTAGGAACCACAAGTAAGCCAGCACTCTGAGAGTGAAGTGCTCTGTTGGGGTGATATGGGACTATGAGGTCTTTGAGATAAGATTATTCAAGACCTTGTATGTGAGGAGAAGGATTTTAAATTCTATTCTAGATTTAACAAGGAGCCAATGAAGAGAAGCCAATATGGGAGAAATCTGCTCTCTCTTTCTAGTCCCTGTCAGTACTCTAGCTGCAGCATTTTGTCCCACTAAGTTTAATTTTTGTGATTGAAAGACAAAACAATATGAAACTTCCCTGGAGGTATTACTACATGCAGTTTTGAGATTTTATTTGCATTTTACATAAATAAATAAATAAATAAATAGTGATAATGTAGTGTTTAATGCATTGAATAATAATAATAAATTAATTAATATGAAGGCCATAAAAATTACAGTTACATTCTTGAACTAAATATTTAAGGCTTCATGATGATTTACTGGAGCCAGTTTATAACCATACACAAAATAAATTTCAAATGCACTGCTGTTAAGCAAACAACCATTAGTGATTGACATTTCAGGTGTTCTCAGAATGAAATCAGTGGCTTCTCTTTTCAAACACAGCTTTGGAGTGTAAAATGTGAAAGGTGGCAATGTTTAAAATCACCAAAAAACAGTGATTTATGGATTAACCTGGGTTAATTCACTTTGAACCTCAAATACATGCTATCAGGAGGAGAGCATTGGAAAATTGTGTTTATAGATGTGAGATAATCAGAAATTTAAAAATTTTACACCATATTTTTTTTGGTCTTGATTTTGTATGTTTCAGACAGATGACATGTTGGCCCGCAGGAAGTCCCATCTCTGCAAGGTCTGCCTTTATTCCTGAGGGAGAAACCGGACAGCTTTCTGAGGACATGTCTGGTAAGGCCAATTCTGTTAATTTCTTTAAGCTCAAGCACTAAACAAAACTACTGCAGCAAACCCTCATTTTTGTACTTTACTGCTTTTAATATATCCATTTTGTGCATCCTGTGTGTGTGTGTGTGTGTGTGTGTGTGTGTGTGTGTGTGTGTGTGTGTGTGTGTGTGTGTGTGTGTGTGTGTGTGTGTGTCATATACATTACTCACAAAAAGTTAGGGATATTTAGCTTTTGGGTGAAATTTCACACAATTTTGCACAAGTTGCTGTACGAAGTACGATTCATTTATAACACAGGAAAACACAACAAAAACTAGAATTTTTTTATTTTATTTTTATTTGATGGTATAAATACAATTATGTATAAATATGATTTAAAACGCTTCATCTGTTTTGGTTTTGATTTGATGCCATATTAAATGATCTTAAAATTGTGTTCAATTCAAGATCATTTTTCTAGCATCAAATCCCAACAAAGGTCTCCTCAGGGTGCTTTCTGATGTAATGTAAGGACCCTGGTGTGTTGCCAAGAATTCCCCCAACATTTAGGTGATGCCCTGTGAGCAAGCACTAGGCGACGGTGGAGAGGAAAAACTCCCGTTGAACAGGAAGAAACCTCTGGCAGAACCAGGCTCACAGGGGCGGCCGACTGCCACGGCTGGTTGGGGGAAAGAACACGGGGAGACGAGATGAAGTCAAGATAATAATTAAATATTAATTATTCAATCGACCATTAAAAGAATCTGGAAAACTGAATATAACATATGTGTTGCCATTGTCATTCAGAAAATCAGAATGAAAGCTCAAGTAAATCTAACAACTGGAGATTTGTTTCCCTCATAGTCTAGAAAGTCTGACAAAATTTCTTTACAGCAGCTATTGTTTGCTTGTATTTTTTCCTAAAGCTGAATACCCAGCATCTAATGTGTTGAATTTAGGCTTCTAGCAGTCTATGACTAAAAACCTTTCCGACCACACAATATTTCTATGGTATAGATTTCAGTCAGGCCCAGAGATTGAAAACACTTCAGTTCCCTTGGAATATCAACGGATCTCATGAGCTGATGAGCTGCTAAGATTCTATTCCTTACTGCCACTGAAACAGTCCTTGGGACCTCAGTATGTTCCTTTGGAACCATGGAGTCGACTTGATTCTCTTTTACTTTGAGATGCTTGCAGAGATAAATTGCTCTCTCCACCTTGAATGTGACCTTTTTGATGTTTTCCATGAATGACTTTAACACTGTGTCTCTGGCTCTGAACTGTCTTTCAAATCTGGTGAGTGAATGACAGTTTTTGCTGTGCTGTTTTGGGAACCTATAGGTGACCTCAAGTTGGTCCTGGTGAAGCTCAACCAACTGGAGTGCATGTTTCAAATCTTCCAGAGCTCGACTGATGCAGTTTAGACTCTGACGCCCGTTGTGCTGCTTCAGAGATGTGAAAGCACGATTGTAATATGCAATAGCTCCCCAGCAGTGATCGTTGTCTATGGCTTTAGTGTACATGTCGATGCTCCCTGTAAAGTTCCCCTGTTCTCGCAGGTCATTACCAAAGGCAATGTAGTGGTAGCTGTTTGATGAAGGTGATTCCCTCCTTCTGAGTTTCTCCCTGGCTGTGTGCAGGTCTGCTTTCAGTTTACTTTTCAAGTCTTCAATAGAGTCTGTTTCATTGAAGCTTGTGAGTAGCCACATACCCCAAAACTCATGCAGAGCAGACAAATATGAAGCTTCTGGGTTCTTGTTTTCTTTGTACACATCATCTAATATGTCCAGATAAACATTGAAGAGCTCTTCCTTCTTCTTAATGTGTGCGAGTTCACACTCCAGGTAGTTTGATAGTTCACCTTCCACTGAGCTGTCTCTGAACTTTTTAGCTTTGTTTATTTCGTGCTGTGAAGCTTCAGTCAAAATATCCTCGAGCATATCGGCTGATACTGTATTATTGTGGCTTCTCTGATATGACCTTAGCTGCAGCACAAATGGATGCAGATTAAGTGGAGTAACATCTGAGGAAGGTTTCCTTGGTAAAAGCAGTAACTGGAGCAGCTTTGGCAGATGACTGAAACACACAATCAGCTGAGCAGATCCTGGAGATCCTTGTCTTCCTGTGCGTCCAAATGCCTGCTCCTCCACACGAGCATTCTTGGGCATGAAGGTCTGCACAACAAACAAACCTCCAGCCCTCTTCATGTCATCAGAAACCTTCAGGTCGGTTCCACGGCCTCCGAGGTTTGTTGCTATGATGACTTCTCCTGCTTTGAGCTCCTGGGAAAAGATTGAACTGTTGTCCATGTTGTTGCTTATATAAAGACTTTTGTTCTTGACTCTGTCTCCAAGATGATTATGGATCATCTTGGCTCGTTTGATGGTCTCACAGATGACCAGCACAGCTCTTGGGTTCCTGTATGATGTAGGCCTCGTTTGTGCTATGATGACATCACAGATTTTTTCAGTCCATTCTTTTTCATCCTCCAGGACCACACCTTCAACCTCAAACAGCTTCCTGCGTTTGAATGAAGGAATCTGACAGGTTTTGATGTCATAAATCTTTTGCAAAGTCTCAGTCTCTGCTTTTTGGCTGAGAGTCCCAGACATCCCATAGATCTGACTTCCATTCTGGTTTCTATACTTCTGCAGTAAGATGACATTGGACATGTAGTTTGTAATCACGGTCATGTTACTCATCTTTAACTCGTGTTTCAGTTCAATGAATTGCTGCAGTCCATCAGTCCACGTTCTCTTGTTTTCAACAACCCCTGTGCAGCTGTAGTCCACAGGTACGATTCCGTGTTTCTCCATCACATATTCATGGTCTTCTGTCATGACTTTAGCTTTAAACGCATTTTCAATCCAGACTTTTAGTTTCGATTCAACCAGCTCTGAGAGGAAACCTGGGATGTAGCAGCTGCTTTTAGTCTGGCTCAGGTCACATGGTGTAAAATGAATTACACTCTTAACTTCCTGTTCTACAGCACTCAGCAAACTGTTTGGATCAGAGTATATGTACTGACAGAAGCCACCATCCAGTAAAAGCAGAGACACTCTTCTAGTTTCCAGATTTTCACTCTGCAGCTCTTTGTGAAGTTCCTCGATTGCACCATTGCTGTTTATGTGAAGAGAAAACCGGCATGATGGGAATCTTCTTTCCACTGCCTTAAAGAACTCAGCCAGCTGCTTCACAGTAACACTTTTAGTCATTTTAGTTAAGAGGCTCTGGTTCTCTCTCAGGTCTTTGACTGATCCTGTTTTCAGTATACCTGTGTCCTCTGCTATCTGACGAATGATGACCTCATCACCATCTTCGACCATCGTGTTTTCAAGGACTTGATAAAAACGTTTTTTTGGTCCCACAGTTGCACCTGTGCCTGTTTTGTTGTACAGATTAACAGTGGCCCGTATACATGCCAAGAGTGGGTTGAGATGCTGCAAAGCAGGCATGTGACTGCTTAAATTGACTGTATGATGACCTTTGTCTAACATTACAGAATCTACTTCATCCACTATTGCACACTGCAAGGTCCTCTGTCCTAAAATGTCTAATCTGTGAAAGCGTTGCCGGAGCCAGTCACCAGCAAACCTTTCTGCAGTGCCGTAAACAACTTGACACTCGTAGCACTTTTTTAAATTTTCATTTGTTTTGTTACAGTTGTGGTCTGCACGGATCTTCAACTCTTTATAAAACTTTTGCCATTCTTGAAAATCTCTCTTTGCAAGAACCGGTGAACTCGACATGATGTCGACTGTTTCCCCTCTCAGAGCCCTGAAAGCTGCAAACATGGCTACGATGCAGGACTTACCCTCTCCAGTCCTGACCTGAAGTAACCGCCCTGTTTCTGAAAGAGCCAGAAGACTCCAGCTCACCATCTGTGTCAGCCGTGGCCCAAATGGCTTCTTCTTGTTTTTAGTTTGACTTTTTTCCACTGCCAAACAGAGTCTCTTTAGGATGTTTTTAAGTTGACTATTCTTTGAGCCGTCATTTGGAATATCACGTCCTTCGTGAACTGTTGATACGATATCCCTGACATCAGCTAAAAGGTTTTCATCAACCTGGTTCAGCTGTTCTTGCTGGATTTCAAGGATTACTTCCTCCAGGGTCTTCTCTCTGTCACCAGCTAAATATTCCTCCAAGCTTTCATCGGTTGCACTTTTGTCCTGGATCAGTTCCAGGAGCGTTTTTCCATCTTCAGATTTCCAATCTGACGTAATAAAATTAATCTCTATGTAGTGCAACATTTTTATCATCCATGTGTTGAGATGTGACTTCTCATTTCTCGATGATTCAAATCTCTTTAAAAGAGCATGGAACAACTCAGCGACCTGCTTCGGGCTCCATTTCATGTTTGTAATTAGTCCTTTTAGTTTCTGGAGGAGAACTTCTTCATCATCCTCCATTTTAAAAATAGGATCAGAAAAATCTGAAAAATACATTTTTTCTTTGAAATAAAATGCGATGCGAGCTTGAATAAATTTCTATACAAGACTAATTCGTCCCGTACCTAATACTGTAATTCGTCCCGTACCTAAGACTGTAATTCGTCCCGTACCAAAGACCCCTGAAGGTGACGTCATCATTTCATGTTTTGAACGCGCGCTCTGTATGTCACATGACTGTTGGAATACGCATGCGCACCAGCTCATATGCTGTCGACTGAAACGGCAAAGGAGTTAATCGGCTTTATTTCAAATGAAAATGCTTAAGCCGCGTGAAAGTATCGCTGAAATATCTGTGCCAACCACTCCTAAAATAAAGCGTGCCATCTTATTGTGGTGGTAGCATCAGACTGCTAATCCCCATTAGCCTTTGCTAATCCCCATTAGCCTTTGCTAATCCCCATTAGCCTGAGCCAATCCCCATTAGCCTGAGCTAATTAGCATTAGCCTGCTAATGCTAAATCTCATAGTGGAAAAAATTCGATCAATGGTGTTTAGGGCCCAGCTAGCCAGATCCATGTTGCTCTCAATCTTATTCTTATTCGGACAGTGTGTAAGACACGCTCTCACAGCAAGCAGCAAGCGGAGAGATGGGGAGGGCAGGGAGAGAGAGAGAATGCAACCGTCTCCGTCAAGACTGCAGTTTTTTTTAACCTGGCCTAAATGGTACCATATCGGAGGTGGAGACATTGCAAGGATGTTTTAAAAAGCAGCGAGGTAACAGTACCTCACCCGTCACTTGTGTAAATGACATGAAATTATGGCCCAAGTAAGGTACATCGACATTATCAGTTACCTTGTTTTTTTCCGAAGGTTTTGATGGCGAGAAATCACGTAATTATAAGAGCACCAGATTATTGATTTTATTGCTCTGAAGGTAAAGTAATGCTGAACAAACAAGGCAACGTTATTTTCCTTAAAGCAGCTGTAGAGTCGAGCCAGCGCATCGGCCAAGCTAAGCGTTAGCATGGGTCAGAGCCGGAGCGAGTACAGGCACGAGGAAGCCGTTGTAGATGTAACCCAGCAGCTGAGAGCGGATGGAGGGATGAGCCACCTGAAAGAGACAAAGACACGCTTAGTGTGTGTGTGTGTGTGTGTGTGTGTGTGTGTGTTTGCATGTGTGTGCGTTTGCACGTGTGTGCGTGTGCTGTATGCTACCTTGGCAATAGCACTACAGAAGTCCAGTGAGTGCAGGAAATGGACCACAGCAGGAACCTGTTGGCCCAAACACGAGGTAAAAGTGAGATCATTTTTCATTCATTTACTCTCGTTCAGTCAGCCCCTGATTTGTATACTCACTTAATATAGTTTTATATTTTCATATAGTTATCTAACACATACTTGTCCATATTTGATTACTCACATTTTACAGGCAACCACTGTAGTCAAAGTAGTAGCACTTGACATTTATTTTACTGTGCACACAAGTGCTCCACTGACACACAATAGGATGAGAACTCTGGCCAAGTGGGGGAGGTAGGGCAAGTCAAAATCTTTGCTTCAGTGGTTTAAAACTGAAACCTGACAAAGACAGCAACACAAGCACTCCACACATGTAAAAGGTGCACGTACAGATGGGCAGGGAGCATCCCTTCTTATTCCTCTTGCTTCATTTGCTGTCACGGATTCATTCATTCATGATTTCATCCTGTCACCCTGCTGCTGTGAGGTTACCTGCTGCCAGTCCGCCTGCTCCAGATGGTGCCAGTCCTCACTGTAAACCTGCAGACCTGTGGCCAGCACCTACAGTACACACACACACACACACACACACACACACACACACACACACACACACAGGTTTCCATATAATTATGTAGCCTACAAGCAGAGAATCAGTGCAGACAGACAGAGAGTGACTGGAAGGCTAGAAGATAAAATATGGTTCCCCGATCTTTTTTTTTTTTTGGTAGATTTTGTTAGTCATTTAATAAGATTAAAAAAACCTTGAAATAAAGAGAAACAGATGGAAGCTTGTTTCTGCCACTGAAGAAAACATTCATTAGCAAGCGTAAAATTAAAAAATATGTAAATTTTGGGTTATTATTTTTGGACTTACTAACTCAAACTTCTGAGAAATTAGGATGAAAAAAGTGGCAGAAACAAGCTTCCATTGCAGCAGCCTGCAGATGCCACTTTGGCTTAAAAAATGTTTATAAATCATGATTTGTCTTCTTATACAGTAAACTGGATATACTGCAGTTTCTGGTCCCAGTAAATTCCTAAAGTTTTCCAGTTATTCCTTTCCAATCCAACTTTATTGGAAAGGAATAACTGGAAACATTTGACACTTAGATTGCTAATTGCAGTTTCAGTCAATGCTCTACTCCCATCCAAGTTCACAGTGGAGTTGGAAAAATTAGATCCTGACTGCTAAAATTCACATTAACATTGAACCCACTTGTGACATAAACTGTCACAGTCTGTCATATTTGTTGTTTTTGTCATGATTCTTTGTTTCTATATCCTCCAGTTCCTCCTGCCTTCTGTTTCCCTCCTTTTGTCTAAATGTTTCAGTGAGAACTTTTTGTCTTACATTATTAATCTGAATTTCTGACACCTAAATAAAAAAAACAAAAAAGATTTTAGGCTTCAGGACTGAGGTATCAGGAAAGACAAAGATGATCAGCATCAGCATCAGCGGTGGCACTGGTCGTCAACAGCTGCGGTCTCGTGTCCCGTTAGCAATCAGGCAGGCGTCCAATCATGTGCAGACTTGCTAATCCCTCTTTGTGTTGGAGCCAATCTCACACTGATTTGAGGTCAGCGTGTGGTCACATGGGCTTAAATCTGACACACACACACACACACACACACACACACACACACACACACACACACACACACACACACACACACACTGCCTCTGCACCAATAGAAAAGCTGGTGCTCAGAGGAAGAGGGCGGGGCTTTACTTGGTGTCAGTGAGAGAAATGAAAAAAAGCTCAAATGAGTGAGAAGGACTGTGAAAAGAAAACAGAAAACACTTGACAGTGAGCAAGCTGAGCTAGCACCACCTATGGAGGAAGAGAAAGAACACTGGTATCTGCCAACATTCGGTGTGTATCACCCAAGGAAACCAGAGCAGATAAGAGTCGTATTTGATTCAAGTGCTGAGTGTGAAGGCATGTCTCTGAATGATGTACTCCTCAAGGGCCCAGATTTAAACAATACTTTGTTGGGAGTTCTTCTGCGGTTTCGCAAAGAGGCTGTAGCTATCAGTGCAGATGTGCAACAAATGTTTTATTGTTTCATTGTCAGAGAGGACCACAGAGACTATCTTCGTTACCTCTGGTACAAGGACAGTGATCTCAACACAAATATGGTAGAGTACAGGATGAAAGTGCATGTGTTTGGAAACACTCCATCCCCTGCCGTGGCCATATATTGCATGAGACGTGCTGCAGAGAAGGGTGAAAAAGAATACGGTTCTGATGCAAGGCAGTTTGTGGAGAGGCAGTTTTATATGGATGATGGCCTTACATCAGTTTCCACACCAGAAAAGGCAATAGATCTCCTGGCAAGAACTATGCAGATGCTAGCAGCATCCAATCTGAGGCTACACAAGGTGGCATCAAACAGTGGGCAGGTGATGGAAGCCTTTCCTGTGGAAGATCGTGCAAAAGACTTGAAGGATTTGGAGCTTGGTGTGGACCCTCTTCCTCTACAACGTAGCCTAGGACTCTACTGGAACCTGGAAACAGACAGCTTCACATTTCAGGTATCCCAGGAGGAGAAGCCATTTACTCGAAGAGGTGTGCTGTCCACAGTGAACAGCCTGTACGACCCTCTAGGGTTTGTGGCTCCAGTAGTAATGCAAGGAAAAGCATTAGTCCGGGAACTCTCACGCGGAAGTACTGACTGGGACACTCCGCTTCCTCCAGACAAGCAAGATGAGTGGAACACATGGAAAGACTCTCTGAAGGCCTTGAAAAACCTGTCCATAAAGAGATGCTATATTCCTGTCTCACTGTCTTCAGCACAGACAAAGGAGCTGTACATTTTCTCAGATGCTTCGATAATGGCAATAGGAGCAGTAGCCTACTTGAGAGCAAGAGATTGTAATGGGAAAAATCATGTTGGATTCGTCATGGGAAAGTCCAAGTTAGCCCCATGCCCAGCTCCTACCATTCCACGCCTTGAGCTTTGTGCAGCTGTGCTGGCTGTACAGTTGTATGAACAGATCAGAGATGAGCTTGATATCCAAATGGATACTGTGAGGTTCTTTACTGACAGCAGGATTGTACTTGGATATATTCACAACTCCAAAAGAAGATTTTACATCTATGTGGCCAACCGGGTTGCTCGCATCAGACAATGTACCCATCCTGATCAGTGGTGCTACATCCCTACAAACCAGAATCCTGCAGACCATGCAACCAGGCGTACATCAGCAGAACAACTGCAACAGAGCAGCTGGCTGTCAGGACCCAGTTTTATAACTTGTGACAGTGCAGAGGGGGTTCCTGAACCCTGTTTTTGCTCTCTTGTGAATCCTGACACGGATGCAGAAATCCGACCTGAAGTCACAACCATGATCACCAGAACCATTGGGGCCCAATTAGGGTCACGACGCTTTGAGCGATTCTCAAACTGGAGAAAACTCTGTGGTGTTACAGCCAAACTGATTCACGTCGCAGCGTCCTTTAAAGAAAATCAGCAAGGAACAAAAGACAAAGGCTGGAAATGTTTCAGAGATAGGCCAACCCTGATGGAGCTCTCACAAGCCAAGATAGTGATTATACGTGCGGTGCAACAAGATGTCTTTAAAGAAGACTTAAAGTGTATCAAGGAGGGAAAGCCATGTAACAAGCAAAGCCAGCTCAGAAAGCTAAATCCTGTGACAGATGATAATGGTTTACTTCGGGTTGGAGGTCGCATATCGTGTACAGACCTCTCAACAGAAGAAAAACATCCTCTGATCATTCCACACACTCATCACATTGCCACACTGCTTGTGAGATTCTATCATGAGCAAGTATCTCACCAAGGACGCCATATAACAGAGGGAGCAATCAGAGTGGCTGGATACTGGATTATTGGTGGGAAACGGCTCGTGTCCTCTATTATACACAAGTGTGTTATTTGTCGCAAGTTGCGTGGGAAATTTCAAGAACAGAGGATGGCAGATTTGCCAGTTGACAGACTCACACCCGAGCCGCCATTTACAAATGTAGGCCTTGATGTGTTTGGACCCTGGACCGTCATTACACGTCGTACAAGAGGAGGGAGTGCGGACAGCAAGCGCTGGGCAGTACTCTTCACCTGTATGGCAACCAGAGCTGTACACATTGAGCTGATTGAGTCCATGTCAACTGACAGCTTCATTAATGCACTGAGAAGGTTTTTTGCTATCCGAGGCCCATGCAAACTCCTTCGTTCTGACAGGGGAACAAACTTTGTGGGTGCCTGTAAGGAATTGAGCATCAGCACACAAGATTCAGCAGTAAAAACCTACCTCCAAAACAAGGGATGCACATGGGTATTTAACCCACCACATTCATCACATATGGGGGGTTCATGGGAAAGGCTCATAGGTGTCGCTAGGCGCATTTTGGATGCAATGCTGCTTCAGACAGGCCAGACGCGCCTCACACATGAGGTCTTGAGCACCCTCATGGCTGAAGTCATGGCAATCATGAATTCAAGACCCCTGGTTCCTGTGTCTACTGACCCAGACATGCCTACAGTCCTCACCCCAGCAATGCTTCTGACACAAAAGACAAATCCTGTTGCAGCCCCCTCTGGAAAGTTCCAAATGGCTGACCTGCATGGTAAGCAGTGGAAGCAGGTCCAGTGTCTCGCAGACACTTTTTGGAAAAGATGGAAAGGGCAATATTTGTCCACTCTACAAAGTCGTAGAAAATGGATTCAAGGAAAGCCAAATATCAAAGTGGGAGATGTCGTCTTACTCAAAGACACCCAAGCTCACAGAAATGAATGGCCAGTAGGGGTGGTTGTTAAAACCCTGCCAAGCAAGGACCAGGCTATTCGCAAAGTGGAGGTGAAGATTGTGAAGGAAGGAACTGTCAAGGTTTTCCTGAGACCAGTTTCAGAACTTGTAGTCCTAATTTCTGAGGAAAATTGAACAAAAACAGAAGAGATTTCAGTTTCCTAATTAGAGACATTTCTTTAGTTTGATAGTGGCATGATAACATCATGCCAAGCGGGGAGTGTGCTGTTTTCTATAAAAAACATTGTAATTTAAGCAGTGGTAATGTGACCACATTTGTACAATGCTGCCACCTAGTGGACCTTTTATTTTATTTTTAATGGAATAGATTTGTAGCTAATCAGTGAAAGCAGTTGGCTACAGGGAAAGCAGCGAAGCACATGGTGCAAAAGAGTGCCCTTTCATACGCTTGTGCCTTGGACACATTTGTCTGTAAGTAGTTCATGCATTAGTTCTGACTATGTTTTCTAATATTTGTTAGTCTTCTGATGTTTTATTTTGGATAATTTTATAGTTGCTATTCTTGTTAAGCTAGCCTGTTAAGTTGGGGAATGTTCTACATGTATAGTTAGCTGCTTAGTAATGTGTCATGAGGAGTCCATTACAGTGTGTGTATATTAATATATGATTATGTTTCTGTATTTTTTCAGTTTTACACTGGCGACACTTCTTAATTAAACTGTGCAAAGCCAAGCAAGGACTTGTGAGTTTATTGGAGTATCAAAGTGTTAACTAGCTGTCTAGCTCTGCCAGAAACGCACTGCGAGGGCAGCATAAGGACGATGAAGGAAACATCTGTGCTGTGTCTGCTCTGTAAGTAGAATCTCTGTGTTTGTTTGAATTATTGACCTTTGACTGTCTGCTCTCCTGATAACTGATGATGGAGGAGAAGACATGAAAAACTAATCAGGCTGAATTCAAGTTCAAACACTATGAGGACCAACTGCAGGTCTGAACTGACTCTTTATCTTTATCAGGAGTCCAGGAAACACAGCAGGCAGTGAAAAGCTCAGATCATTCACTGATTACATGAACACAGCTGCACAGAGGACACATGACTTTACTGTGACACTGAACAGGAGAGACTGTAGTGCAAACTTTATTGAAACTTGTTGCTGCATCAACTCTATCAGAGAGAGACGAGTTTGTGTGTCTGTCAGCTGTTTGTGTGGAGTTGTTCTTTGTGTTCACCTCAAACCAACCTGAGTGTCATTTCTCTTTAGCTCTGATCTCACTGCTGAGCTGCACAACAAACCAAGGTCAGTAACCTTCTTCTGTCACAGCTTCAACCTGATAAATGCTCACTAATATGACCTGTTTGGCTTCAAAGCAGCTGGTTCTTCCTGTACCATCAGCTACACTGACCCTCATGACAGTGGAGTTTACTGGTGTGAGTCCAGAGAGGGTGCCATCAGTAACATGGTTAATCTCACAGTCTCTGGTAAGCTGAGTGTGTGGAGTTAGTGTTGATGAAGCTGTGTGTAAATGGATGAAATGCTGTACTTTGTCTCTGTGTTGAGGTGGATCAGTGATCCTGCAGAGTCCTGTCCTCCCTGTGATGGAGGGAGATGACGTCACTCTGCTCTGTCAAACAAAGACCACTCCCTCCAACCTCCCAGCTGCTTTCTATAAAGATGGCTCCCTCATCAGGAAGCAGCCTACAGGTCACATGACCATCCAGCATGTTTCCAGGTCTGATGAAGGCCTCTACAAGTGTGACATCAGCGGTCATGGAGAGTCTCCATCCAGCTGGATCACTGTCACAGGTGACACACTCACCTGTCTGTGTTTCTGCAGGTTTCAACATTCACAATGTGACCATAACTTAATGACTGTGTTTGCTTTATTTTAGAGAGACACACCACCACACCTCCACCTACATCCACACCTCCATCACTCTCTCCTCTTGTTCTCTCTGTGATGCCATTTTTTTGGATCAGTCTGTGTTGTGGTTCTACTGGTGTTACTGGTTCTGCTGGTGAGACGATGTGTTCACAGGAAACCTGAAGGTGAGACTCAGACTTATTCTCAGATTTTATGTTTATGGACTTTTTTAAGATCAAGTCTACAATCATGAAATCCATAGATTGCGTTACATATTTAAATGTTATTGTTCATTTTGAATCATTTCAGTGAATAAAGAAGAGCCTGGAGAAGATGACATCATGCAGAGTCATCATCATCCAATCAAACAAAGAAGAGGTAGTGTTGAGGGCTGGTTTGTGAGGTCAACAGCAAAAACACTATGGTTGCCGTGACACTGCTCCCAAAGAACCAATCAGCAGCTGAAACAGCAAACATGTGACTCTGGCTCAGGTTGTTTAGGCTCCTTGTTGTCATAGTGATGCTGCAGACTGAATGGACAAAATGTTCTTTGTTCCAATAAATGGACTTTATCAAAGTCGTGCATGTAAAACCACAGCAGCAACTTCCTGTTGTTGGTCACAGTTGATCTGAAACAGTTGAACGTTGAACCACAGTGTTACTGCTTTGGCCAACAACAGTGTTCATGCTGTGAGAGCGTGTTTGCTTTGTGGTCGTCCACCTGCCCTTTTCTCAGAAACAGCCCCCAGTTCTCTGTGGTCAGTCAGTGTTTCTCAGCAGAGGTGTTAAGAGGAGCAAAAACTGTGAAAGCTGAATATGTAGCAGCTCATCAGGCTCATGAAGGACACAAAGAAAGTTACAAGTTTTCTTGTTGTTGTTTGGCTGTATTGGACAAACTAATGAGAATTAAAATCCACTGAGGAGTCGAGGAGACTCACAAACAATCACATCCACACACATTCATCTGGTTTCACTGAAATCACATCAACACTCTGAGAGCAGAAATTCTTCTGGATTATGGAGGAACAGACGACCAATGACTCCATGATCCAAAAATCATCATTGACTCTCTTCATGATGCAACATTACAAACAGAACAAATGTTTTGTCTCATTTAGCTGCAGTGTAATGATACAGCTGTACTGCTGCAGTTGTTGTTCCTGCAGTCATTTAAATGTGTTTTATTCTGCAGACACTGATTCAGCTGCAGTCTACTCAGCAGTGACAACTGAAGACATCAGTTATGGACCAACAACCATCAGATCAAGGAGGCCCAGGTACAGCTGCTCTGTAACAGAGCCAAGCTAGCTGCTGTTTGCAGCCATCATGCTAAGCTAAGCTAACCAAACCACATCCTGAGTGAAGCTCAGTCCCAGTTCATATTTACCAGTGTGAACTGGGACTGTGTGATGCAGACAGGTGCAGGTTGGAGGTCTTGATTGAACTCCAAAGCTTGTAATCATGTTTCCTGTTGTTTGAACCCGAGATCACTGATGGTCACTTTGACCCTGAGGTTGAAGATTCTCTGGTCTGATGAAACAAGAACTATTTGTCCACACTTTATAAACATTATGGAAACCAGGACCTGCTCATCACCTACCCAGTACCATCCCAGCAGTGAAGCATGGAGCCAGACTTGAACCCCACTGAGCATCTCTGTAGAGACCTGAAAAAGGCTGAGCACCAACAGCCCAACCTGACGGAGCTCGAGAGGAGTTGAAATGAAGAACGACTAAAAATCCGTCCAAGTGTGCAAAGCTTGTTGCATCATACTCAAAAATACTCGGTGCTGTAATTCCTGTCAAAGGTGCTTCAGCTAAGTACTAAATAAAGTTTACTATCACGTTTCCTGTTGTTTGAATTGTGTTCATGTTCACACCTTAAAGCAGACAGACGGCATCTACCCCACAGTTTGAGCTACACTGTTGTAGGTGGTATAAGAATGGACATGCAGTTTGTTGGAGGTTTTGTACCCTGTGGCCTGCACAGGTCAAACAAACTGAACACTGTAAATAACATGAAACTGAAAACTGCATCATGTGGATGCAGCTTTCATTTCCAGCTGTTCCAGTGTTTGTTTTCTCCTCTCAGCAGGCGGTTTCCTCCCTCTATCTCCACTGCTGCTGCTTTGTGTGGCTGTGATGCTCACACTAAGAGGTCGCAGTGTCAGGGGAGGCTGGCGTTCTGCACTACCCCCTGGTGGATGATTGAGGAAATGCATTAGTGCTGCTAAATCAACCAAAATATTTCACATTTTATTAGATTTTAATTTCAGTAAAAATAATAGTATTAATAAACCAGTATGTGGTGACTTTTACAGAAAGGTGACACACACACACACACACACACACACACAAACGAGAACATCTTTGTCCACTGTGTAACAAAATGAACAAGATTAAGTGGACTCCACTCATCACTTGCAAGCAGCTTTGCAGCATCATGTCTCTCATCAGTCAAAAACATTCAGTTCCTCCTGCAGCTCATCCACGGGTCAGTACTGTACTGCCACAACCATCATATGGAGCAATAAGGTTTTATGTGCATTATTAATAATGTGTATTGTTTTAAAGAACACTTCATTATGTTGACATTTAACTACTAGCTTACTGGCTGCTTCTCTTAAGTACTAAAGTCTGTACGGTGTCACATGTGCTCATCTGTAAAAATCATCAGATTTCCACCATCAACCAAACAATGTGCTCAAGAAGATCCCGACAGCAGGTGAGGTCCTGATGAGGAAGGAGCGTCAGCGAGTGGTTCAACAGCAGCTCAGCTTTTTAAAAAGGGGGACAGGGTCTGACTCCTCTGAAATCTGACTGGGCTGTACTGTATGAAGCAACAGTAACAACAGCAGCAGCTGTCTCAGTGAACTTTATTTTTATAGTAAAAACTCTACAGCATAATAAACAGGAACTTACTGAAACAGTGGTATAAATACACACGGGGAGTGAAAAGAGGAATAGTGCATAAAAACAGCATCAACTGAGTCAACAGGTCAGAAAGTCTCTAATAAAAGAACAGAGGCAGTCATCAGTGCAAAAAAAAAAAACAAGAATCTGCTCATATTCAATACTGATAGGACGTACATTTGAAAATGGTTCCACTCTCATCAAAATACAAGAAAAAGTGACGTATTCCCTTTAAAATATGATTCAAAAAACATAAACACAGGCTTCTGGCTATAAAGTGCTAATACTACGCAGTCATATGTAAAGGGTTAATGCCAATATGTGACCCACCTTCAATGGGAAGCAGTGAGTAATATCACAAACTACCCACTATTACAATTTTATTTAAATTTTCATATAAATAAATACATTTCTATAAATATATAACTACATACTTGTGAGTGCTATCAAACTGGATGTCTGTTATTACTGTGGCCCTCCTGTAGTACCACCAGGGGGCAGCGGCCCACGCTTTGGGAAGCACTGTCCTAGACAAAGGTTGTTACATATGGAGCTGCCAGGTATGAGGAAAAGAGGAAGCCCACAGAAAGGATTCATGATGTAGGACAGGCAGAGGGCTGGTGTGAAACTGGAGGACGCTGGGTGTAGATGGAGGTAGATGACCTGCTGGGGTGACCCCCAAACAGAAGCAGCTTAAAGAAGAAGAAGAAGCAGGTGTGCTCTAATAAAGCTTCACAGTACATGTAGTGCTTAGAAAACATGAAAAAAATAGATGAAAGATTCATACAATCAACTTTAGAGGCTATGATACATAAATATGAATGATGTGTGTTTTTAAACTGAAGCAGCAGGTAGTTGGAATTTAAAAGCAAAGTTAAAGAGAGGCTTTAGCTGAGCAGGAGGCAGCAGGATGGACGAGCAGGTTTGGTCCCTCCTCACAGCATCAACAGTACTTTTGTCATTCATAACCTTCTAATACTCAAATACTAATACTTTAAACAAACTCATCTTTTCAAAGAAGAAGAAGTTCGTGAAGGTTATCGATCAGACAGTGAGGAGCTAAAAAAAAAAAACCTCGATTTTTCTGTTACTAAAAAAATTCCCTTAATGCACGTTCACATATCAAACCTGGAAATGTTTGCTGACCTGACTGTCGATGTTTGGCACCAAAGAAAAATAACATTTAAAAAGTTGTGTCATTTTTCTTTTGGAATGAATCAATGTTTAGATAATGTTCTTCAACATGCAGCCCCCAGAATGATGAAGTCTTTCACAGAGATGCTGAACACCAAAATCAGGAAAATCAGGATTCAGGTGTAAAAATCTCTGAGATGATTCAACAGAAGAACTGTTTGATTTGATTTCTGAAGATCATAAAACCGAGAGACCAGCTATCAGTGCCACAGATCCATCCTCCTCCTTCCCTGCATCCTCCTCCTTCCCTCCATCCTCCTCCTTCCCTCCATCCTCCTCCTTCACTCTTAGCCCGAATTAGTTGAGTTTACTAGAAAATCGTGTGGAAACTCGTTGCCTTAAACCGTTCTAGTTTTTACACAAAGATGAAACTAAACATGTTTAGTAGTCTTTACTAAAATTGATTAGCTCATATAAATTTCTTGCTATTTATGTGAGCTAATCAATTTTAGTAAATACTACTAAACATGTTTGATACATTGTACTAAGGTTCCAAGTTAACACAACTAAACATGTTTAGTTTCATCTCTGTGTAAAAACTAGAACGGTTTAAGGCAACAATTTTCTAGTAAACTCAACTAATTTGGATTAAGAGTGAAAATAACTTTTAAGCTAAACTGTAAAGCAAATAAGCAATTTAACATTTAAAGCTATTTATATTTTGTTAATTAATAACATTTCCTCTGATGTAATTACCCTTTTTATGTTCAAGTTGTATTGAATGTAACACTAAATTGTAAAGAGAATAAATTAAATACATTTCAGTATTCCAATATTTTATTTTTCACAGAATACTTATGCAAAAGACAATTTTAACTGTAGTTTGTCATCATGCTTTTCACAAGTACAAAAAATGTATTAAAACAGTAGCCATTCAAAAAAAGTTTGCCATCCAAAAGGCAAGTAAAAATAGGCATATGTGCTTGATCTCAATTCTACCATGTTTAGAGAATGAATAAAACTGCAGCAGCATCCAACAAAAATATTTGCATCCTTTTGGGAAAACTGGAAACCTTAAAGTAGGACACAATCTCCAACTTGGAAAATGAACAGATCAACTATGTTTAAGGGAAGATTTTGCATGTTTTATGTAAATGTACAGTCTGCGTTGTTAGTAAATGTAACCAACTGAAGCAATAAATTCCTGTGCTGCTACTGACTGAAAAAAACCTGTAAAATAAGCGGTGATGTTTTTGTTGAGGAAGAATTACGTTATTTTGAATTTTCTGCTTCAAATGACTACATTTACCATCAACATAAACTGGACATTTACATGAAAAGTGCTGAATTTTCCTTTAACTGTATCAACTAAATAATACTATGGAGCCCTGAGCATATACTTCTAAATCCTGTCTTGTACAGTACAAGTGGCTGGACATTGATGTCTCTTATAACACTGTAAACTGAACATTACAAACTTTCTTAAGAAATAAAAGTTGTGGCAGCACTGCTGCACTGAACTGCATTACATAACGCAGATGGAGTTGATAAAGTTGTCCTTGAGTATTCAACCCCCTGACTGTTCACTGATAACACAGGACATTTCTTTACATCGCAAGCTGGTTTTTCAATGTTTGTAACTTTGGTTTTAGTTCAACGTGGCCCAGCTCAAGAAATACCTGCTGGATGAACTGGAACATGAACTTCATAGAAATGGGGTAACTGAGATGCATTGCATATGCAAGTCCAAAGAGAAGACACGCAGCTTTTGGCAGGTCTTGAATGTTGTCCATCACCACTTCTCCCTCAATGACAATTTTTAGTGAGGCTGGACTGAGATGCAGGGAGGATGAGGGCACAGCACCTTCAGGTTCAACAAGGAGGATCCCAATGTCAATGTTGCAGAAGGAGTCATCATCATCTGAGGCCTTTATAAATGACAAGAGCACAACAGTGATATTTCAGTGACCATCAATAATTGATAAAAAAATAACTTCCACAATCAAATTGAAATTTCTGTCATATCGTCTGTTTTATCATACTGTGCAGCCCTAGTTTCCTAGTGTAAATGTTGAATGAGTTTCAGCTCCACAAAAGAACATCTATCCAGCATCTTCGTGTGCTAAGTGGAACGATACCTTATCCTTTGAATTGTTTAAAACTATGCTCACAAGTTTTCTTCAATCACTGGAACTGCCATCTGTTTTGTGTATGTCTATGCCGAAATCCTGACATGAACCCAACACAGCATAGCATAAGATGTAAATTAAGATTAAAGGAATAGTTTGGTTTTTTTTTTAAGTTGGTTGCATGAGGTGCTTACAGATGGTCAGCATATTTACCTACAGTAGATGGTGGTCAGCCTTTCCCCACTTTGGAGAAGCAGCAGGTGGATCAGTGTAGGTAGATAAGCAATGTACTGCTGCAACTTGTATTTTTAGATGAGAAAATTAAGTTATAGCACTCTCTCAATGGCTGGCACAGAGTACATGTAAAACATGTAAAATGATAATGTGCCAATAAATATGTAAATAGTAATATTTGTGTGTTTATTAAAATGTTTGTTGGCTATAGCACTGGTTTGGACAACTTTTTATAATGCACACGTTTAGTTTACTCTTTATTGCTTTTTATGATAAAATATGAATTTCTAAAACAGGGAGAGAGGCTTTGGCTCTATATTCTAATTCCTCTAAGTGTAAGCTTTCATTAGAGCCCTCATTGACGTCTGTAGGATGAAGCATTCAAAAGTTATTGCATTTTCAGGGTTATCCAAATTCATCCAAAGTGTCCATTTGTAGTGTCCAAAAATGTCACTCTGAAAAACGCACAACCTATACCATATGAAATATGCTGTAAAATGCTCATTTTCACAGCTATTGTTTTCAGATTTGAAATGGGAATAGCCAAGACCTTCTTCTTTGTAGTTATGGTGTGTTTTAGTCCATAAGTATCAACTTCAGCTGTCAACACTCTTGTTTTTTTAATCTAGGCGAGAAAAAAAATCTTCAGATCTGTCTGTTCCAAAGAGTATAACTTTCTGATAGTTACACTTAGAGAAAATCTTACTTTTGTATTAAAAAATATAGAATGTTACCTTTACAAAATGCCCAAGCTTTTTCACACAGTCCTAAGGGTTTAAGAACAGCTTTAAGTTAAAAATTTGAGTACATTTTTAGGTGTTTTTGACAAAAAAAAACGATCTCTCTGCAGTTTAACTGTGTTATCCTGTGCTGATGGATGCTCATTGTTCCACCCATCTTATTTTCTACTCATACACTGACCTCATATTCTGCTCTTGGAGCTCTTAGATATGAAGATTTAATATGAAGGCACAGCTCCTCTTGTTTTCCCAAATAAATAGATATTTTGCTCAGTAGAACTTATAATAGAGGATCAACATTAATCCAACTGACTTTAAAAATACTGATGAAAATTTTCTGTGGACTGATAAAAATCATGTCTCCATGTTTTCAGTGAGGAAGCTCACAGGATTTCCTGCAGTGAATGAGATCAAGTTTTCCTGCTGACCTCATTATCATTCAAATGTTTGAACTGTGAGAAAATATCTAGAGCTCACTTTTATTTCCAAGTGTCAATAATGCAACTTTTAAAATGACAATAACCACAGTTACTGCACCTGAGTCAGAGCACATGTGACTGAAAGTGATCAACAGAAGCTTCACGGCAGCTTTTCTCTGTTAAATCTGCAGGAAAAAAAGGTCACAACCAATGAAACAGCTGGAGCTGAGGGCCCTCCAGAGGTCAGGGGTCAACACTGTGAGGCTGCTCTTGTATTTATGAATTCCAAATATTTATTCTGTTCTGTAACAGTTTTTTTTTTTAACTAATTCAGAAAGTTACCTGACAGCAGGAACATAAAAATGGATGTGTATTGCTGGGAAATGTAACTGACGCACACGTGCATGTAACTAATGGGACTTTAAACCTGAATGCAGTTCAGGAAGTTATGAATGAGTCAGCGTCTCAAACAAGCATGAGGTGAGGGCACATATTTTCACTTCCTTTGTGCTGTTTGTAACTAAAAGAACTGAAAAAGACTGCACGACTAAAGTGAGACGTTTCCCGCACACACAGAATAAAGCTGTTTTCATTTCCCTATGTGTGTGCACTGATGTGTTGTGAGCTGTAGGGACTATAGTTTACTTAAAAAAGAAGGATTCTAGTACTCGAGCACTGGTTCTGCTCAGAAAAGGAAAAAAAAAATCTCAGTCATTAACACACGTGCCATCATCAGGACAAAAACTGTTCACCTGAAGTTTGTGCTGAAAGGCCAGCATTATTATACAGTATTATAGATATAGAGCTATTGCTGCTGCAGTCATTACTTACTCTTTGGCACTCAATGATGTCCACACGATGACTGTGTGGGTGATTCTGGGCCTCTTCTGACACCTGTGGTTAAACAGACTTGACGTAGCCTGTCAGCTCTCGCTCTCTCTGCCTGGAGTCTGGAGTTTTAGTGTTTGACACTTGAAGTCAGGATTTTCAACTGGCGCGTCCTCTCCTCAAGATGGATTTCCAACTCTGAGAGTCAGAGCGGCCCCACCAAAACCTGATGTAGAATAGAATAGAATAGAATGCCTTTATTGTCATTATACAGGATGTACAGTACAATGAGATTGGAGGGCCACTCCTGTTCAGTGCCATGCAACAGAAAATCAAGCTCTCTAAAATAAAAATGAAAATATTATAATCAAGAATATACAGAAAATAAACAATGTGTAAAATATACAAAAAATAGAATGTATAGAAATATATACCTACATTGGTGCATCTGTACATTGTAAGAAAAGTAAATAAGTGTATACATATAATAATGAAGATGATGAATATTGCACTTGGTGAATGAATATTGCACTAGTGAATGAATACTGGATATTACACAATATAGGAGTGATAGATATTGTTCAGTATGAATTATCTAATATTGCACAGAGATGTGGGTGTTGCACAGTTACGGTGGGTGAGTGTGAGTGTGAGAGTTCAGGGTGGTGATTGTAAGTAAGTAAGTAGGTAAGTAAAACTTTATTTATATAGCACCTCTTAAGGCAGCTGCCACGAAGTGCTTCACAACAATAAAACAAAATACAAAGAAAACTTTAAGCAAATGCAATATTAAAAAGATGAGTTTTATATTTTATTTTATTTTATATTATATTTTGCTTCGTGATGCCAGGATAAAGGGACCACATAAGAAAGAAAGTCAGTGAGCAGCTTTCCATCAGGTTTTAGTGGAATTTGATTCTTGTCGGGTCCATCATAAAGGCAGGAGTTTAGGACAGACTGCAGGTTTGTTCAGTGTGGTTTGTTCACTCTTCAGCTTCACATTAGTTTTATTTCTGAAGCATCGGTTCATCTCAAAGCCCTTTATCTTTACAATAAAGCTCCTGAAACATTTGCAGTGCACTGATTCGGTGCTACACACCTGCATCGACCTGCATCACAAAGTTCCTGATTAAAGGAGATTCATCTGTACAGGAATAAATAATCCCACCCATTATCAGCACTAACAAGCTCACACTTGAAAGCATAATGTTCAATACAACAATGTAACAAAGCCATCAGGTGCTTAGAATTAGATTATGTTTCTAATTCATAAACTTTTTTGTTCAATATGATTTCTAAAAGAATAAGATTAAAAAGCTCCGCTTTAAAAAATTTAAAAAAAAGAATGAAAACTTCCAGCTGGTGATCATGAAGGAGCTAAAGGCACAACTTTCACTTTGGACTACTTTTCACACGCTTAAAAAAAAGGCTAATAGAAGTAAAACAAACATTAAAACTGAAACTGAAAATTGTTTGGGATGCAAAGAAAAACCCACAAATAACATCAGCTGAAATACAGGACTCTCTGAAAACTGGCAGTGCGGCTGTTTCAAGATGCACAATAAGGAGGCACTTGAAGAAAAATGGGCTGCACGGTCGAGTTGCCAGAAGAAAGCCATTACTGCACAAATGCCACAAAGTATCTCACATGTAATGTGCCAAACAGCACAGAGACAAGCCTCAAAACTCAAAGCATCATAACTGGATAGTTTTATTCTACATTAATGTCTCACTTAATATAGTTGGAAATTAATCATTCTCTCAGCTGTATTCCTTGATGCTGAAATGTGTCATGCTTGTTTTAACAGCTTATATTGAATAAAAGACTTAAAATTAAAGCACAAAAAGGAGAAAAAGTTCGTTCTCCGTTTAACCAGCTGCTTTTACACAGCTGTGCTTCGCGCTCACGGTTGCTAGGCGACAGGAGCTACGGAGAGGTGGGGGCAGGTGACGCTGATATGAAGGCGAGCCGCTCACTTCCGGCCTTTGTGGTCTTCGTGGGCTGCGAAGGCTAGGTGGGCCGGGTCCTTCGAAGCATGCGGCCCCTGAATTTTTGACATTGTGCGTCGATATAATCTGTATGCTGGGAACTCGTGCACTGAGAAACGTTCCACGGTGCAAAGTGCGTTAAAATTTTTAATTCGTTATTTTCCCCATAATTAATTAATGGAAATTAACGTGTTAAAGTCCCACCCCTAATATATATATATATATAATATATATATATATATATATATATATATAATATATATTATATATATATATATTATATATATTATATAGATATATATATATTATATATATATTATATATATATATATATATATTATATATATTATATATATATATATATATATATATATATATTATATATATATATATATATATATATATATATATATATATATATATATATATATATATATATATATATATATATATATATTAGGGTGGGACTTATATATTATATATATATATATATATATATATATATATATATATATATATATATATATTTCAATTCAATTCAATTTTATTTATATAGCGCCAAATCACAACAAACTGTTGCCTCAAGGCGCTTTGTATTGTGGGTAAAGACCCTACAATAATACAGAGAAAACCCAACAGTCAAAACGACCCCCTATGAGCAGCACTTGGTGACAGTGGAAAGGAAAAACTCCCTTTTAACAGGAAGAAACCTCCAGCAGAACCAGGCTCAGGGAGGGGCAGTCATCTGCCGCGACCGGTTGGGCTGAGGGGAGAGAAAGACATGCTGTGGAAGAGAGCCAGAGATTAATATCAATTAATGATTAAATGCAGAGTGGAGTATAAACAAAGTAAATAAGGTGAATGAGAAGAAACAGTGCATTATGTGAACCCCCCAGCAGACTAGGCCTATAGCAGCATAACTAAGGGATGGTTCAGGGTCACCTGATCCAGCCCTAACTATAAGCTTTATCATAAAGGAAAGTTTTAAGCCTAATCTTAAAAATAGAGAGGGTGTCTGTCTCCCGAATCCAAGCTGGAAGCTGGTTCCACAGAAGAGGCGCCTGAAAGCTGAAGGCTCTGCCTCCCATTCTACGCTTAAGTATCCTAGGAACCACAAGTAAGCCAGCAGTCTGAGAGCGAAGTGCTCTGTTGGGGTGATATGGGACTATGAGGTCTTTGAGATAAGATGGGGCCTGATTATTCAAGACCTTGTATGTGAGGAGAAGAATTTTAAATTGTATTCTAGATTTAACAGGGAGCCAATGAAGAGAAGCCAATATGGGAGAAATCTGCTCTCTCTTTCTAGTCCCTGTCAGTACTCTAGCTGCAGCATTTTGGATCAGCTGAAGGCTTTTCAGGAAGCTTTTAGGACAGCCTGATAATAATGAATTACAATAATCCAGCCTAGAAGTAATAAATGCATGAATGAGCTTTTCAGCATCACTCTGAGAAAGGATGTTTCTAATTTTAGAAATATTGCGCAAATGCAAAAAAGCGGTCCTACATATTTGTTTAATATGTGCATTGAAGGACATATCCTGGTCAAAAATGACTCCAAGATTTCTCACAGTGTTACTGGAGGCCAAAGTAATGCCATCCAGAGTAAGTATCTGGTTAGACACCATGTTTCTAAGATTTGTGGGGCCGAGAACAAGAATTTCAGTTTTATCTGAATTTAGAAGCAGGAAATTAGAGGTCATCCAGGCCTTAATATCTTTAAGACATTCCTGCAGTTTAACTCATTGATATGTGTCATCTGGCTTCATTGATAGGTAAAGCTGAGTATCCTCTGCATAACAATGAAAATTGATGCAGTGCTTTCTAATAATACTGCCTAAGGGAAGCATGTATAATGTAAATAAAATTGGTCCTAGCACAGAACCCTGTGGAACTCCATAATTAACCTTAGTGTGTGAAGAAGACTCCCCATTTACATGAACAAATTGGAGTCTATGAGATAAATATGATTCAAACCACTGCAGTGCAGTACCTTTAATACCTATAGCAAGCTCTAATCTCTGTAATAAAATGTTATGGTCAACAGTATCAAACGCTGCACTGAGGTCCAACAGGACAAGAACAGAGATGAGTCCACTGTCAGAGGCTCTAAGAAGATCATTTGTAACCTTCACTAATGCTGTTTCTGTACTGTGATGAATTCTGAAACCTGACTGAAACTCTTCAAATAAACCGTTCCTCTGCAGATGATCAGTTAGCTGTTTTACAACTACTCTTTCAAGAATCTTTGAGAGAAAAGGAAGGTTGGAGATTGGCCTATAATTAGCTAAGACAACTGGGTCAAGTGATGGCTTTTTAAGCAGAGGTTTAATTACAGCCACCTTGAAGGTCTGTGGTACATAGCCAACTAATAAAGACTGATTGATCATTTTTAAGATTGAAGCATCAATAATTGGAAAGACTTCTTTGAACAGTCTAGTAGGAATGGGATCTAACAAACATGTTGCTGGTTTGGAGGAAGTAACTACTGAAGTTAACTCTGAAAGATCAACTGGAGCAAAAGAGTCTAAACAAATACCAGCAGTGCTGAAAGCAGCCGAACATGAAGAATAATCTTTGAGATGGTTATGAATAATTTTTTCTCGAATGTCTAAAATTTTATTTGTAAAGAAATCCATGAAGTCACTACTAGTTAACGTGAAAGGAATACTCGGCTCTACAGAGCTCTGACTCTTTGTCAGCCTGGCTACAGTGCTGAAAAGAAACCTGGGGTTGTTCTTATTTTCTTCAATTAATGATGAATAGTAAGATGTCCTAGCTTTACGGAGGGCTTTTTTATAGAGCAACAAACTCTTTTTCCAGGCTAAATGAGCATCTTCTAATTTAGTGAGACGCCATTCCCTCTCCAGCTTTCGGGTTATCTGCTTTAAGCTGTGCGTTTGTGAATTATACCACGGAGTCAGGCACTTCTGATTTGAAGCTTTCCTTTTCAGAGGAGCCACAGTATCCAAAGTTATACGCAGTGAGGATGTAAAACTATTGACGAGATAATCAACCTCACTGGGAGCAGAGTTTAGGTAGCTGCTCTGCACTGTGTTGGCACATGGCACTGAAGAGCATAACAATGAAGGAATTAGATCCTTAAACTTAGTTACAGCACTTTCAGAAAGACTTCTACTGTAATAAAACTTATTCCCCACTGCTGTGTAATCCATTAAAGTAAATGTAAATGTTACTAAGAAATGATCAGACAGGAGGGGGCTTTCAGGGAATACTGTTAGGTCTTCAGTTTCTATGCCATATGTTAGGACAAGATCCAGAGTATGATTAAAGTGGTGGGTGGGCTCCTTTACATTTTGAGAGAAGCCAATTGAATCTATCAATAGATTAAATGCAGTGTTGAGGCTGTCATTCTCAGCATCTACATGGATGTTAAAATCACCCACTATAATTATTTTATCTGAACTGAGCACTAAATCAGATAAAAAGTCTGAGAAATCAGACAGAAACTCTGAGTAGGGACCAGGTGGACGATAGATAATAACAAATAAAACAGCTTTTTGATTTTCCCAATTAGGATGGACAAGACTAAGAGTCAGGCTTTCAAAAGAATGAAAACTTTGTCTGGGTCTCTGATTAATTAATAAGCTGGAATTGAAGATTGCAGCTAATCCTCCTCCTCGACCTGTGCTTCGAGCATTCTGACAGTTACTGTGACTTGGGGGTGTTGATTCATTTAAACTAACATATTCATCCTGCTGTAACCAGGTTTCTGTAAGGCAGAATAAATCAATACGTTGATCAATTATTAAATCATTTACTAATAGGGACTTGGAAGAGAGAGACCTAATGTTTAACAATCCACATTTAATTGTTTTATTCTTTGGTGCAGTTGATGAAGCTGTATTATTTATTGTTTTTGAATTTTTATGCTTAAATAGCTTTTTGCTGATTTTAGCTTTGGTTTTTGGTGGTCTGGGAGCAGGCACCGACTCTATGGGGATGGGGTTTTGGGGGGATGGCAGGAGGAGAGAAGCTGCAGAGAGGCGTGTAAGACTGCAACTCTGCTTCCTGGTCTCAACCCTGGGTAGTCAGTTTTTAGGAGGGTTAATAAATTTGGCCAGATTTCTAGAAATGAGAGCTGCTCCATCCAAAGTGGGATGGATGCCGTCTCTCCTAACAAGACCAGGTTTTCCCCAGAAACTTTGCCAGTTATCTATGAAGCCCACGTCATTTTTTGGACACCACTCAGACAGCCAGCGATTCAAGGAGAACATGCGGCTAAACATGTCGCTCCTGGTCTGATTGGGGAGGGGCCCAGAGAAAACTACAGAGTCCGACATCGTTTTTGCAAAGTTACACACCGAGTCAATATTAATTTTAGTGACCTCCGATTGGCGTAACCGGGTGTCATTACTGCCGACGTGAATAACGATCTTACCAAATCTACGATTAGCCTTAGCCAGCAGTTTCAAATTTCCATGAATGTCGCCTGCTCTGGCCCCTGGAAGACATTTGACTATGGTCGCCGGTGTCTCTAGCTTCACGTTTCTCAAAACAGAGTCACCAATAACCAGAGTTTGTTCCTCGGCGGGTGTGTCGCCGAGTGGAGAAAAACGGTTAGAGACGTGAACAGGTTGGTGGTGTACCCGGGGCTTCTGCTTAGGACTACGCTTCCTCCTCACCGTCACCCAGCTGGCCTGTTTTCCCTGCTGCTCGGGATCTGCTTGGGGGGAGCTAACGGCGGCTAAGCTACCATGGTCCGCACCCGCTACAGGGGCCTGGCTAGATGTAGGATTTTCCAGGGTGCGGAGCCGAGTCTCCAGTTCAGAAAACCTGGCCTCCAGAGCTACAAACAGACTACATTTATTACAAGTACCGTTACTGCTAAAGGAGGCCGAGGAGTAACTAAACATGTGACACCCAGAGCAGGAAAGTGCAGGAGAGACAGGAGAAGAAGCCATGCTGGTAGTGAGTCGGCTAAGGGCTAAGCTACTAGCTGAGCTAAGCTAGCGAATTTCTAAAAACAAATAAAGTGAGTAATGTGAATACAGGTGATTCAGCAAAGAGTATGCTATTTAAAGTAGGTGAAGATTACACTAAAATATGTTATTATCCAGATAAATCGAGTTATACAGATATAACAGCTAACAGACAGCAAAACACTGTGCTCCGAAACAGGAACAGGAAGTAATACAATACCGCAGTGAGAGCCATAATATATATATATATATATATATATATATATATATATATATATATATATATATATATATATATATATATATATCTCAACTCTATGTTCGCCCTGCGTTAGCGACACCATGATTCACCATGGCAACAAGTAAACAAAGACCGGAGCTTCCATTTTAATCTCTCTCTCTCTCTCTCTCTCTCTCTCTCTGGGATTAAAATGGAAGCTCCGGTATTTGTTTACTTGTTGCCATGGTGAATCATGGTGTCTGATGCATGTCTTTCTTTACTCTCGCACGCGCTAACTCAGGGCGAACATAGTCAGAGTTGATTGAACTGACTCTGATCAGTTGCCGATATCAGAGTTGGTCAAATCAGAGTTTGTTTTTAAACTCAGTTTGTTGAACATGCTTCCTGAAATAGGGCCCAGACCTTCTGTTTGCTGCTGTCTGCTCATCACTCTGCTCATTAATAATACACTTAAATTATAACGCACTTTACAGCTGAGAAGCTCTCGGAACGGATCGCTATCCTAGCAGTTAGCTAGCGAAAGCCCCCCCGTGACCGAAAGATACGAATTGCTGCTTCGCGTGCGTGTGTGCGCGCGCTAGTGTCTTTCATTCAGGCGTGTTCCCATGGCGCTTCTGCGCGCGTGCTCGATAGTGCCGCGTCTGCGAGACCGCCGGAATTCTTTGATCTTATAAGATGACGTCATGCTCGGCTCAGACCGAATGCATAAGTACCGTCGCGACTGTCTTCATTGCCCAGAGAGCGTTTGTAAACAGAGGACCAACAAAACAACGAAAATCATTTTTTAAAGTCATAAACAAAGAAAACTTGTTACAATGACAGAACCCAACGATAAAATTACAATCTTGGTCACACCAGAGGACCTGTTACCAGTTATTAATAGCTACTTTGAGAAGCTCTCTGAATTACAGTGGAGCATGATAGAAGATGGTGCTTTGGATTCAGATGTCCAAGCACTTCTGGCTGACATGATTTCTGAAATAATTCAGATAGCTTCTGCCAGAATCCTGAGGCTTTCTCTGCCTCAAATTCAAAACCAGGCACTCAGGGGAGGAAGTCCAGAGGATATAACAAAAAAAATAAAGTCAGCATTTGGAGACTCTCTTTCAGCCAGCATCACGAGTGCTCTGAAATCGACGAGTAAGCGCGCTCTGAAGCTTTCACAGATGATTGAGAGGGAGGTCGCGGATAAGATATCCCAGGCCGTCTCTCTGATCACAGGTGGCTCCGATTTGCCTCCAGACCCTGTAATCTACATCAGTGGAAGACTGAGAAACATAAAAAACCTGCGTCGCATGGTCTCTTACGCTGCCTCATGCCTAAAAAGCTGTGCAGGTCAGCTTAAGCAGTGCTGCACGA